>NC_133133.1:170589458-170899685 GCF_048418815.1 Hemitrygon akajei
TGGGGTTCCATTAACGATTTGGTTAAGCACATGACAAATAAACTAGTAAAGTTTGCAGATAACACAAAATTAGGGAGGTGGGCTGATAACATTCAGGCAGCAGAATCAGTACAGTTAGATCTAAATAAAATCCATTTGTGGGCAGACAAATGGCAGATGAAATCTGATGTAAGTAAATGTAAAATATTACATATAGGAAGTGGAACTATTAGATATAAATATACATTGGGGGTCTTGGGTTAGATGTATGAGAAGGATTTGGTCATCCTGGTAGACTCTTCACTATCAACATCTAGACAATGTACAGAAGCAATTAGGAAGGCTAATAGAATGTTGGGCTATATAACATGATCAGTGGAGATCACGTCTAGAGATATGTGAAAAGAAAAAGATTGGTCAAGACAAATGTAGGTCCTTTACAGTCAGAAACAGGTGAATTGATCATAGGGAACAAAGACATGGCAGACCAATTGAATAACTACTTTGGTTCTGTCTTCACTAAGGAGGACATAAATAACCTTCCGGAAATAGTAAGGGACCGAGGGTCTAGTGAGATGGAGGAACTGAGGGAAATACATGTTAGTAGGGAAGTGCTGTTAGGTAAATTGAAGGGATTAAAGGCAGATAAATCCCCAGGGCCAGATGGTCTGCATCCCAGAGTGCTTAAGGAAGTAGCCCAAGAAATAGTGGATGCATTAGTGATAATTTTTCAAAACTCCTTAGATTCTGGATTAGTTCCTGAGGATTGGAGGGTGGCTAATGTAACCCCACTATTTAAAAAAGGAGGGAGAGAGAAACCGGGGAATTATAGACTGGTTAGTCTGACATCAGTGGTGGGGAAAATGCTAGAGTTGGTTATCAAAGATGTGATAACAGCACATTTGGAAAGAGGTGAAATCATCGGACAAAGTCAGCATGGATTTGTGAAAGGAAAATCATGTCTGATGAAACTTATAGAATTTTTTGAAGATGTAACTAGTAGAGTGAATAGGGGAGAGCCAGTGGATGTGGTATATTTAGATTTTCAAAAGGCTTTTGACGAGGTCCCACACAGGAGATTAGTGTGCAAACTTAAAGCACATGGTATTGGGGGTATGGTATTGATGTGGATAGAGAGTTGGTTGGCAGACAGGAAGCAAAGAGTGGGAGTAAACGGGACCTTTTCAGAATGGCAGGCAGTGACTAGTGGGGTACCGCAAGGCTCAGTGCTGGGACCCCAGTTGTTTACAGTATATATTAATGATTTAGACAAGGGAATTAAATGTTGGCATTCATAACAAAAGGATTTGAGTACAGGAGCAGGGAGGTTCTACTGCAGTTGTACAAGGCCTTGGTGAGACCGCACCTAGAATATTGTGTGCAGTTTTGGTCCCCTAATCTGAAGAAAGACATTCTTGCCATAGAGGGAGTACAGAGAAGGTTCACCAGATTGATTCCTGGGATGGCAGGACTTTCATATGAAGAAAGACTGGATCGACTAGGCTTATACTCACTGGAATTTAGAAGATTGAGGGAGGATCTTATTGAAACGTATAAAATTCTAAAGGGATTGGACAGGCTAGATGCAGGAAGATTGTTTCCGATGTTGGGGATGTCCAGAACGAGGGGTCACAGTTTAAGGATAAAGGGGAAGCCTTTTAGGACCGAGATGAGGAAAAACTTCTTCACACAGAGAGTGGTGAATCTGTGGAATTCTCTGCCACAGGAAACAGTTGAGGCCGATTCATTGGCTATATTTAAGAGGAAGTTAGATATGGCCCTTGTGGCTGAAGGGATCAGGGGGTTCGGAGAGAAGGCAGGTACAGGGTTTTGATTTGGATGATCAGCCATGATCATACTGAATGGCGGTGCAGGCTCGAAGGGCTGAATGGCCTACTCCTGCACCTATTTTCTATGTTTCCATGTTCTCCTTAAGCTGTATAATGCACTTATGAGGCCACACCTCGGGTACTGAGTACAGTTTTGGTCTCCATATTTTGTGCAGGATGTGAAGGTACTGGAGAAAGTTCAGAGAAGTGCAATGAGACTCATTCCAGGTCTGCAGGGTATGAGCTATGGAGAAGGATTGAAAGAATTCAATCATTTAGTCTAAGTAGAAGTAGAATGAGAGGAGACATAATAGAAGTGTTCAAAATCATTAAGGGTATAAGTAATGTGGATGCCAGCTGCTACTTCAGAATTAATCTATCAACGAGGACACGGGAGGCCATGGGTGGAGACTGGTTAAAGGGAGATTTCAGACTAACATCAGGAAGCATTTCTTTGCACGATGAGTTGTGGACATGTGGAACAAACTAGTTAGTTGTATAGTTGAGTGTAGTACCTTAGAGACTTTCAAATCTAAACTTGATAGTTATTTCAATACACTATGTGAATAGGAATTTCGTAAGCCTTGTTTGCCGAATGGCCTGTTCTTGTCAAAAACTTTCTAATGTTCTAACATTCTAAAAATAAATAAATAAATCTGCAGTTTTTTAATCTTCCTCTAGTCTACAAAAAATTGTTTCCCGTAGGTGAGTTTAGAGGATTCTTTAATTGTCGCCTTACCTTCGTTGACGATTAATGTAGCAAATGAAAGACTGAGAGCCGATTTCTTCCTTCCAATAATCATGCCAACTCATAACATTTTCTGAGTTTTTCTGATTGTCTCTCTCACAAGGGGGGATGTAGGAACACTGTAAAAAGGAGAATTCTGTTTTATCACATTGAGCTTGCACTGAGACTCTCACAAAACGAAGAGGATGCCATGAAAAAGTGTACCAGCTCTGTATAACACTAATAACCCACCACCTATCAGCACTCTGGTTGGCTCTCCAGACCTTTAGTTCACTTTTTTAAAAAATATACTACACTGCACTGCAATAAATTTGGCAGTGCGTTTGAAGACAGCAAAGGAAACAAATCTCTGAGTTTAAAAGACCTGTGTAATAGGTCCTTGATAGGTTGAGGGGACATGTGGAAACAGGGGGGTCCCAGTGATCTTAAGGAACATGAGTTTGAGTTAATAGCAAGTTTATAAGGACTGTAGAATGAGCCACATGGAGTTCAAAAGGATTGTGGGAATGGAGCCTTTGATAAATTTGTGAGGAATGAGGAAATGGGGGTTCCTGTGAGTTTTGTTTAAGCTTACGAGGCTTTGGAACATGCTAAAGTCAGTTTATACGTGGTGTGAGAATGGGCACTATTGAGTTCTCAATGAGTAGAAGAATGGGTCACTTGTGAGTTTCTAAGGGGTGCAGGGGGCTAAATATCAATCACCTAAGGTGTACTGTATCTCTTGTCTCTAAATGAGTCTGCAGAAAGGTCTCTGCCTGAAACCATGATTGCTCATTTCTTCCTACAGATCCTGCCTGACCTGCTGAGTTCCTCCAGTATTTTGTGTGCATGCTCTGGATTTCCAGCATCTGCAGTTAATAGTAACACTTCTATTACTGTGTGGCTCTCAGTACTTTGCAGTATTTTGTGAAGCATGCTCCAAGACAGGGATTCTCAGCCTATGGACCCTTACCACTAACTGAGGGGTCCGTGGACCCCCAGTTTGGGAACCCCTGCTAATCTGTCACATGGAGACTGCTCAATTCGCATTGGTTCAGTTGCTTTATCTGCCCAAAGAATCCATCTTGCAACAAAAGATGAGTACAAAAATAAAATTGTAGGTCACTTAGCACCAGTAAAGACAAATTAAACATTTAGCACAGGGGTTCCCACCCTGGGGCCCATGGACCCTTGCTAAATGATATTGGTCCATGGCATAAAAACAGATGGGATCTCCTGATTTAGCAATTCCCATCTTCAGAAATCAACAGTTTAAAGTAAAGAAGGGGAGAAAACTATCAGGAGGTGAATTGAGAGCGGAGAGGTTTCTCTATATTATCTGGCTTTCAGTCATTGCACATGCTTGTAGATGAGAAATTGGGCAGTTACTTGAAGGATCCATATCCAACGGGTATAGCACATCACTGGCTGATGCAAGGTACTTACAGTATGCTTGAGATAGGTTATTCTGTCCCACTTTCCTGCCTATGTAACATATAATTGTAGACAATAATGTAATGGTTAGCGTAATCGCTCTACAGCACTGGTGTGCACCAACCAGGGTTTGATTCCCATCACTGTGAGTAGGGAGTTTTACGTCCTCCGTGACTTCTGGGTGCTTCAGTTCCCTCCCACAGTCCAAAGACACGGGCAAGCAATGCCAGCACCAGAAGTGTGGTGATACTTGTGGGCTGCTCCCAGCACAATCCTAGGACTTTGTTGGTCATCGGCGCATTTAATTACAAGTTTCGATGCACACCATTGTTCATCATGATCATGTGTGCTGTGTTGTTCATGATCACCTACCCAAGAAGCTCTTCAAACCTTTTGCCTGTCCATCCCATGATGTAACTCATGAACATCATGCGCTGTCAGCCGCAACTTTTCCTTCCGGCAGCCTTTGCCGTCACTGCAAGATGTTCAAACTTCTCCTTCTTCAGTACGTGTCCCAGAAATTCCATAGCTGCCATTTCCTGATTGGTGATATCAGCTTTCTTCTTAATTTGGTTTTTCACAGCAGTTCCTCATTTGTTATTCTGTCCTTCCATATTTCCATCATTCTTCTCAAAAACTACATTCCTGCAGTTTTGAGTCTTCCATCACTTTATTTTGATATTGTGCAATATTGCTTCCATATGTTAGTGAAATGAACATGGCTCTGTAACACTGAGTTTTGTACCCATTGTTACTCTTTAATATCTTGCTCAAATACGCGTTTAGCAATCCCAATCCTTCTAATTTCAAGATCAGCCCTACCATCAGATATACATATTTTGATGCACATGTCAGAAATTACGCTGGGCATGTGAGAAATGGTTAATCTTTAAATCAGTTGTTTGTCAACTGATTCTAATGTGCTAGACTTCCTTTATCTCTTTGGAATTTAATTCTACAGCATTTTTGTCAATATATGCATATTGTCAATAGTTCTAATTTTCTTTTACTTTCTTCTTTCAGTAGCTTCAACTTACATCCAGCTGTCCTAACTCCAGAAATAATATTTCCAAAATTCCTTTCCCACTGACCTACCATCATGTCCCAGCTATCTCTTTTCCAAACTGAGGAGTTTCAGCTTCTTCAGCCTTTAATGGCATCTGGAATCAGACTGTAGGTCTTATTTGCACTCATATCATCCTTCGAGATACTATGTTGATATACCATTTTGAGTGGTTTGCTACCATCTGTAAATCACACCAAATAGGGCCACATTCTTCGGAAATTAGAAGTCAAGGAGTAAGATAAGCAGGGAATTAAGAGGTCTCATGCAGCAAAAGGGTTTTTAATCCCTGGGGTGTCAAAAGGGTACTGTCTAAAACTGAGAGCAGGTCCTCCATAAGAACGAATCTTTCATCATGTAAAGGAGTAGCAGATCTTCAGCTGGCTCCTGGCAACTGCAATTGATACCGTTTCAGTTGTTGATGAGCTATGAGATACTTGTTTACCAAGAGATAGACATGCTCAGGACACTTCCCAGCAGATTGCAATTTGCAACTTGCTAACGTTAATATTGAACAGCTCATTTGATATGGGATTTTGAACAGCTATGTGATTTTCCAAAGCCCCTAGATCTCTGTAGTAACAGAAGCAGTTTAATATCTCTGACATACCTCGTGAATTTTGTTGTTTGGCAGCAGCATACAACGCAATACATAAAAAAGTACAACTTACAATAAGAAATATATATTTAAATATACATAAGTAGCACAAAAAAGAGACTAAAGTAGTGAGGGAGGATTCATGGGTAACAATGAATATTCAGCAATTGTTGTTGGAGGAGGCAAAGTCACACTTAGGGAAAATACAACAATGAGAAACAGAAAAACAGGAATAGGAATAGGCCATTTGGACAATTGAGCATTCTCAATCAAATGGCTGATACTCTCTGAGAAGCTTGGTCACACAGCAGCTATGATCTGTAGTGATTGATGAATGCTGAACTGGCTTAGAACATGGAATAATATAGGTCCCTCAGCCCACAATATTGTGCTGTCCTATTAACCTAAGATGAACCAAACCCTTTAAAAAAAAATATATAATTATCTCTCTGTGTGTGTGCGTGTGTGTGTGTGTGAGAACAGTTGATGTCATTAAGTGATATTTCTAACTTTCAAATGTAAATATCAGTACTTTCAAAAGTATTCATCTTAAACATTAAAATCTACTGAATCTAGAACTACTTAATTCCCAATCTAGCATTTTTTTTTCCAGTACACTTCTTCTGAAGCATCAAGCCAATGATGTTAAGGGATGTGCTGACATTTTCATTTTACTTCTTGAGGTAAAATTTAAATCTTAGGACTAAAGAAGACTTGTTGCTTCTTGAACATAAAGCAGGTTGTTTGCTATTTGAGTATACAGACCAGGAAAATCTGAGGATTTGACTGCTGATCTGGACTGATTAATCTTGTCTGGGATGAAAAGAGGAAGGACTTTTATTTTTAAATAAACAAAATTTGCTGTTTCATTGTGATCTGGCTATCTTTGCTGGAAACCCAGTGTGGAGAGAATTGAGTATGAAATAGTTGCTTAGAGAAACTGGTTAAGTTCTTTCCTACAACCACAAGTTAATGCTGCAATGAGGTTGGCCCATGCTGCACACGTGTGCCTATGGAAACATCAGAGTGAATCCACACCTTTCAGGGAAAATTAAGAAAAGAAACATGGTTCTTCAGGATGTCACTGTGTTTATGTTGTTGCTTATATTATATTCTCCTCACTTTTCTCCTTCTGTAAATGGGCAGACCTTTTGAACTGAAGAGAATAAAATTATAACTATATTTCTTCCCCAAGCATCTGTGGAGCTTTGCAGATAATGTAGGTCATTTATTATCCTTCAATTTTGTTTTTTCTGGAAATGTTACAAAACTCTCCATCTGCACATTCTTTAAGATATTCAGCTTACCAATTAAAACAAGCTTCAAAATGAATTCATTTTGTTCTAGGGAAAGACATTCAGTATTACCAATTCAATGAACCTTGATGCTTATGAATGAAGTTGTCAATGATGTGGAGTTATCAGGGTGTTAAAAATATTTAACTTAAGTTTTGTTTGAATATTTTAAAACAAGAATATTAAATGTAACATACACAAAATGCTGGAGGAACTGAGCAGGTCAGGCAGCAGCCACGGAGAGTAATAGAAAGCCAACATTTTGGGAAAGGTCGCAACCCAAAATATCGGTTCTTTATTCCTCTCCATAGATGCTGCCTGACCTGCTGAGTTCCGCCAGCATTTTGTGTGTGCTACTGCGGATTTCCAGCATCTACAGAATATCTTCTGTTTAAATATATTAAATAAATAATTTTTAAGCACCTGGAAAATCAGGCCTGTAAAGGAAACAGCAATGAAGAACCCTTCTACATCTGAGTGTGGCAGCATTCCTGAGACTCTACCCAAAACTTGAATGACTGACAGTAGTGAAAACCAAGATACTGACATGACAAAGGAAGTCCTAAACACTGCCAGAGATGGAGGACCATTATTGGTACTCTACACACCGGCAGCGTAACAGCTACTAGGAACAATCAGGTCTTTCTTGACTAAAATTGTGAGGAGTTCCAGGGCACTTCTCAGCATGTTGCAATGTGCAGCTTGCTAATATTAATACAGCAGAGATGAACAGTTCATTCAATAGTGATGATGAACTGTTCTGTTTGCAGACACAGGTAACAGTGAATATTGAGCAATTGGTGGTGGGAGAAGGCAAAGTCAAACATTGGGAAAAATACGACAATAAACAGAATCTTTTAAAAAAGTGAACAGAAGGCCAGTTGAACATTCTCCATGGTACAACATAATCATAGTTGATCCTCTATGAAAATATTATACTCCTGCTCTCTTCTCATAGCAGCCGTGTAATGCATTGCAGCTCCAGTGTGCGGGGTTTAATTTCCATCGCTGTCTGCAAGGAGTTTGAACATTCTCCCTGTGAACATGTGGGTTTCCTCTGGGTCTTCCATTTTCCTCCACAGTCCAAAGGTGTACACGTTAGTTAGGGTTAGTAAGTTGTGGATGCTGGGAGCATGGTGACCTTGTAGGCTGCCCCCAGTACATGCTCAGACTGTGTTGGTCGTTGACACAAATGACTCATTTCTCTGTCTATTTTGATGTCCATGACAAATAAAGCTAAACTTTAATCCATATTTCCTGCTGCAGTTTGCCCTCTTCTTAAACATAGTCACAATTTGACCTCTACTTTTAATGTAATAGTCAGTTCCTCTAAGCACAAATTGGTTTCCTCATAGTCCTAAATATCTTGCCCCAAATCCCCCTACACAAAAGACACATTAGTCATCAATTTCAGTCACTCGAGTCCTGTTAGAATTTTCAACTTGATCCTGTCTCATTCTTCTGCTCATCAACATTAGGTACTGTATCGTATGATGTGGATGATCATGGTGTGTTCTTGGCAAGTTCTTCTACAGAAGTGATTTGCCATTGTCTTCTTCTGGGCAGTGTCTTTACAAGACGGGTGACCCCAACCGTTATCAATACTCTTCAGAGATTGTCTGCCTGGTATTAGTGTTTGTGATAACCAGGACTTGTGATAGGCACCAGCTGTTCATACAACTACCCATCATCTGACCAAGGGTTAAGTAGGTGCTACATCTTGCCCAAGTGTGACCTGCAGTCTAGCGGAGGGAAGGAGCATCTTACTCCTCCGTTGGTAGAGATATATCACCATCCTGCCACCCAATTCTTCTAAATTCTGGTGAACACAAGCCTATTCAATCTAATCTCTCCCTTATACAATTGTCAAACAATCCCAAGAATCAGTCAAGTGACCCATTGTTATACTCTATGGCAAAGGAAGGAAACCGTAACTGTGCACTAGACCAAATCCTTGGCACAAGAGATTCTGCAGATGCTGGATGTCCAGAGCAACACGCACAAAATGCTGGAGGAACTCTTTGTAGCATTCTACCACCTGCCTAACACTTGAAGGAAATCCACAGTCACAAGCAGATTGTGCAAATTCCATAGAGAGGATTATGAGTTCTCTTAAACAGGAAACAGAGAAAATACAGACATCTGGTTTCAGTGGATTGCTTCTGGCTAAGAAGATTCTTTTGTATTGATATGCATATTGCAAAATATCCAGCTCTTGGCCCTGCTGCTTTCGTACTTTGATGGACACAAAAACAAAATCAGACAGATACAGAAACTGAGCCCTTTTCATTTGTTATCTTGAAAGGTGACAACTCACTGCCAAAGATTTACATTGACCAGGAACAATGTAAATGGAGAACGCTTACTGCTAAGCAGGAAGAACATCCATGCTGCCCTGATGTAGACTTATTTCCATATCAGACCATGATGACTGCCAGACCTCAGGCATACTAAATTATGGGTTCATGAATAGTTCAACTCTACATCAGCCAGGACTTCAAACAAAGTACGTCTAAATTGACTCCCAAAGCAAAACCTTACAGCTATAGGGGTTGAGATTTTCTTGCACTGGAATGAAATCAAATTCCATCCAGGTGAAGACAAAGGAGTTAAAATGAGGGAATCTGCCAGATTAGAATCAGGTTTAAAATCATCAGCATATGCTGTGAAATTTGTTGTTGCGCGGCAGCAGTACATTGCAATACCTAAAAACTGTAAATTATGTTAAGTGTATATATTTTTTAAGTTAAATAAGTAGTGCCAAAAGAGGAAATAAAAAGTAATGAGGTTCAATGTCCATTCAGAAATCTGATGGCAGAGGGGGAGAAGCTGTTTCTGAATTGTTGAGTGTGTGCCTTCAGGCTGCTATACCTCCTTCCTGATGGTAACAATGAGAAGCCGGCACGTGATGAGGGCACAAGAGGGTGATGGGGGTCCTTAACAGTGGATGCCATCTTTTTAATCCATCACTCCCTGAAGATGTCCTGGTTGCTGGGGAGGCTAGTGCCTACGATGGAGCTGACTGAGCTTACAACTTTCTGCAGCTTCTTTCGGCAAATTTGCACGTGACATTTTCTCTGACCTGCAGGTCCGTTAAGAGGAACAAGGGAATTCACTGGGAATGTCTTACAATGTTGCTTTCAAACAGGAAACCAAACCAAGTAAAGAGAAATTCCTAGAGGAGAAAATTACCAGACATCAGCACTGAAGAGATCATAAAGATTCATTGTAGGTTAAGATACCATTCCTAATATAGTCCACTCACTACAGACAGAATATCAATACTACATGTAGTCTGGCTGTTATGTTTCCAGTATTACACATCCAGAATTTTGTAGGCTATAGCAGGGGCTCCCGACTTTGTGTTACAGACCCCTCAGTTAATGACGAAGCTCCATGGCATAAAAAAGGTTGGGAACGCCTGCTATAAGGAAATATTCAGATTCTATAAAAGTAATTGCATAGACTAACTTTTGTAAATTCTTACCCATTGTAGTGTATTTAATATTTCAGTAATAATGTTTGATTAAGCATTATTTGTTTACATAACTCATTATGGGTCGTATGTAAGTAATACATAATGGTATACATAATTACACCACCACGTCATATGTGAGCACGTTCTCTAAAGAAAATGAAAGTAAAACACTAAGTAGATACATTGCCCGGCTCCCGTGTTTATCCTTCAATTAATTTCTGGAGTTACAAAACATACATCCATGATGACATATTCTCATTCCCTGTAACATGACGCCTTTCTGACATCTTGAACCAGTCTGTCATTCTCCTCGGACTTCTCTCACTAACAAGGAATTTTCACCCACAGAACTGCAGCTCACTGGATGTTTTTTGTTTCTCGTACCATTCTCTGTAAACTTTAGAGACCGTTGTGTGTGAAAATGCACCATTTTCTGTAAACTTCAGTTACTAACTGTAGACTGTTGTGTGTGAATATCCTAGGAGATCAGCAGTTCCTGAGATACACTAACCACCCCATCTGGCACCAACAATCATGGTTGTTTTATTTTCCTTCTCATCCCCATTCTCCAGCCTTCTTCCTATAACCTTTGACGCCCTTGAAAATTTTCTTTTCCATAGCATCTGTGCAATGAATTCCACAGATTCACCACCATCTTGTTAAAAAAAATTCTTCATCTCTGTTCTAAAGGAATTCTATTCTGAGGCTGTGCCCTCTGGTTCCAGACCCTACGACTAATGAAAACATCCTCTAGTTATGGTTGGTCAGGGTCAACCATGGATGTTGTATCCTAACTGTCTATTATCAGTCGATATGCAAGCCAGGGCAGAACAATATGGAGAGCAAGCACCTGTTATGCAGCAGACTCCTCTCTCCACACAGATGATGAAACCAAATTAAAAAGGCAGAGACCAACACAGTTTAGTACCAGCAGTGTTGCAGGAGTTGCCAGTCAACATTGAACTCAGCAGAGGACTGCCTTGGGGACTCCAGCACCAGATGTTTCCTTAGGGTTCACTCCTGAAGCCTTCCCTATGAGTGGGTATAACATAAAGCAGCAGAATGATATCCTTTTAGACAGAGGGTTGTGAATCTGGAGTAATGATCTTCGAGATTCTGGAATGGTTCTGGAAGACTGGAAAATTGCAAATGTCACTCCACTCTTCAAGAAGGGAGAGAGGCAGAAGAAAGGAAACTATAGACCAGTTAGTCCAACCTCAGAGGTTGGGAATATGTTGGAGTCGATTACTGTATTAAGAAAGAGGTCTCAGGATACTTGGAGGAACTTGATAAAATAGGTCATAGTCAGCATGGTTTCCTCAAGAGAAAATCTTGCCTGGCAAATCTGTTGGAATTCTTGAAGAAATAACAAACAGGATAGACAAAGGAGAATTGGTTAATGTTGTATATTTGGACTTTCAGAAGGCCTTTGACAAGGTGCCACACATGAGGCTGCTTAACAAGTTACGAGCCCATGGTAATACAGGAAAAATACTAGCTTGGATAAAACAGTGCCTGATTGGCATGAAGCAAAGAGTGGGAATAAAGGGAGCTTTTTCTGGTTAGCTGCCAGTGGCTAGTGGTGTTCTACAGGGGTTTGTGTTGGGACCAATTCCTTTATGTTATATGTCAATGATTTGGATGATGGATTTGATGGCTTTCTTGCAAAGTTTGCAGATGATATGAAGATAGGTGGAGGGGCAGGTAGTTTTGAGGAAGTAGAGAGGCTACAGAAGGATAGACAGATTAGAAGAATGGGCAAAGAAGTGGCAGATGGAATACTATGTCCAAACATGTATGGTCAGGCACTTTGTAGAATAAATGAAAGGTAGGTTTGACAATTTTCTAAATGGAGAGAAAATACAAAAAACGGAGGCTCAAGGAGACTTAGGAGTCCTTGTGCAGGATTCCCTAGAGGTTAATTTGCAGGTTGAGTCTGTGATAAGGGAGGCAAATGCAATGTTAGCATTCATTTCAAGAGGACTTAGAATATAAAAGCAAGGATGTAATGTTCAGACTTTATAAAGTACTGGTGAGGCCTCACTTGAAGTATCATGAGCAGTTTTGGGCCCCTTATCTTAGAAAGGATGTGGTGAATCTGGAGAGGGTTCAAAGGACGTTCATAAAAGTGATTCCAGGATTGAAGGGCTTGTCATATGAAGAGTGTTTGATGGCTCTGGGCCTGTATTCACTAGAATTCAGAAGAATGGGTGGTGACATTATTGAAACCTATCGAATGGTTTAAGGCTTTGATAGAGTGGATGTGGAGAGAATGTTTCCTATGGTGAGAGAGTCTAAGACCGGACGATACAGACTCAGAATAGAGGGCCACCCTTTTAGAAAGAAGATGAGGAAGAATTTTTTTTAGCCAGTGAATGGTGAATCTGTGGAATTTTTTGCCACAGGCAGCTGTAGAGGCCAAGTCTTTGTGTATATTTATGGCAGAGGTTGATAGATTCTTGATTGATCAGGGCAAGAAATGATACAGAGAGAAGGCAGGAGAGTGGGGCTGAGAGGAAAATTGGATCAGCCATGATGAAATGATGGAGCAAACAATGGTTCAAAGGGCCTAATTCTGCTTCTATGTCTTAAGGCCTTATGGTCTAAATGATGTATTAATATTAATGGGGTTTTTTTTGCTTCTTACTCATGGAGTGATTGGAAACATTAAGAAATTTACTCGTTTTGTGTACTGCAGTATTTTCCATTAGATGTTCATACAGTTGGGCTATGTGAAAGTAAATGACCCTTACGGGAATCAAATGCATTGTCATACAACACACACAAAATTCTGGTGGAATGCAGCAGGCCAGGCAGCATCTACAAGGAGAAGCACTGTCGACATTTCGGGCCAAGACCCTTTGTCAGGACTAACCGAAAGGAGAGATACTAAGAGATTTAAAACTAGTGGGGGAAGGGGGAAATGCGAAATGATAGGAGAAGACCAGAGGGGGTGGGATGAAGCTAAGAGCCGGAAAGGTGATTGGCGAAAGTGATACAGAACTGGAGAAGGGAAATGATCATGGGACGGGAGGCCTCGGGAGAAAGAAAGGGGGAGGGGAGCACCAGAGGGAGATGGAGAACAGGCAGAGTGATGGGCAGAGAGAGAAAAAAAACAAACAACTAAATATTGTTAGGGATGGGGTAAGAAGGGGAGGAGGGGCATTAACGGAAGTTAGAGAAGTCAATGTTCATGCCATCAGGTTGGAGGCTACCCAGCCGGTATATAAGGTGTTGTTCCTCCAACCAGAGTGTGGCTTCATCTTGACAAATGCATTGTCATGTTTGCTGCCAGCTTACTAAGTGATGTGTTTTGTGGCACTTTGTGAATTCAAGATTGTTTAATATCATTTCCAGTACAAAACTGTAAAGAAAAATGAAATAATTGTTACTCCACATCTGATGCAGCAGAAAAAAACAGTAATATAAGGAACACACAATAAAAAAAAATAAATGCATAAGATAGCTCATATATGTAGATCGATTGTATGTCCATAAAGTGACGCTAGGCACAGGAGTGTCTGTACTTCAGGTGACTGACAGGAAATGATAAAGTAGTGGTGGCTGGGGGTGTGGAGGGGTGGGTTAGTGGGTGGAGTTGGTGATCAGCCCTACTGCTTGGGGAAAGTAACTGCTTGAGCCTGGTTATCTTGACGTGGACGATATATAGCCTCCTCTCTGATGGGAGTGGGATAAACAGTCTATGAGCAGAGTGGCTGAGATTCTTCATGATGCTACTGGCCCTATACCAGCACCTTCCTGTATACATGTTCTTGTTGGCAGGAACGCTGGTGCCAGTGATGTGTTGGGCAGCTTTGACTACCTGTTGTAGAGCCTTCCTGTCCGCCGCGGTGCAGTGGTGCAGCTTGTTAGCATGCACTCTACTGCACATCGCAATTAAACGCAAGTGCAGCACGATTAAATATGTGAACAATAGAAGGGTGAATGGTTAACTTTAAGAAAAAGGCCTCATCTGTCTTGAATATTAGATCATTGCACTTCGCGTGTACATTAACTACCCTGTCAACAAAACAACCTCTGGGCCCAACAAGTTCTTAACTAATCAGGGTATCAAAGGCTACAGGGAGAAGACAAGAGAATGGGGTTGAGAGGGTTAATGAATCAGCCATGATGAAATGGCTGAATAGACTCAATGGATCGAATAGCCTAATTCTGTTTCTGTGTCATATGGTCAACTAGATTTCTTAAATTATGTCCAGCCATGTACTTTCATAAACTGTAGACAGGGTTTAAAGCTCAGACTCAGATCATCATCTTAATGTGTCGTGCCTAATGACACGGCAATCATGGTCTTTAACCATGATTAATCTTGGCAAGTTTTTCCTACAGAGGTGGCTTCCCATTGCCTCATCCTGGACAGCATCTTTACAAGACAGTTAACCCCAGCCGTTATCAATACTCTTCAGATATTGCCTGGCATCAGTGGTCACGTAACCAGGACTTGTGATATGCACCAGCTGCTCATATGACCATCCACACCTGCGTCCATGGCTTCATGTGACCCTGATCGGGGGAAGGGCTAAGCAGGTGCTACACCTTGCCCAAGAGTGACCTGCAGGCTAGTGGTGGGAAGGAGTGCCTGACACTCCTTTGGTAGAGACATATCTCTACCTCAGATGCGGTTCAAAATCTTCATTGTTGTAACACCTACCACTCAAAGGAAGCCCAACTCTTTTCAAAGAAAGACTTAATAGAATATTAAGCCTTTCAAAATCATGTAGTGCATATTGACCAATGAATTCAAGTTGTAATGTAGAAGATGCATGGTTAGTTTTTGACCAGGCAATTTGTTTCAACTACAACTGCTGAGGATTGAATATTGGCCAGAACCAAAGTGTTTATCTAGTTGCATTTGGAAAACTTCCCAAGTGCATTCTATGCCAGTCTGAAGTGAGTACAGCTGGGTTTTTAGTTTAAAGTCTCATCACAGCAAGCCCTCTGGAACTCAGCGCCTGATTCACAGGCCAGAATGCTATCTCAAGACATGGTGTCAGGCATCCCAGCATATCAGGGAAACCATCTCAGCATATCATGGATTCTGTCTATGCTTCTCGCTGTCTCAGTAAAGCAGCCAGCATGATCAACAACCCCAGCCGTTCCAGACCTTCTTCCCTCTCCCACTGGGCCCAAGACACAAAACACTCAAAGCAAGTGAATGACAGCCTCCACCCCATTGTCATGGGTGATTCCCAAATACGATCAGACAACTTTGGACCTCACAATCTACCTTATGATCTTGTACTTTATATTTTACCTGCACTGCACTTTTTCAGTAGCTGTTACACTTCATTCTGCATTGCTCTTGTTTTGCTTTGTTCTACCTCAATACACGGTGTAATGACCTAATCTGTATAAACAGTATGCAAAACGAACTTTTTACTGTATTTCGGTACATATGACAATAATAAACCAATTTCAATTTTGCAAGACAAGGTAACAACTGCAGTTTGTAATCACAACCGATTAATTTCAAAAAAAGTTTTCAAGGTTTTATTTCGAATAGCCTGAAGCTCACGGCATGACTAAAAATGTATTTAGATATAAGAAATAACGCTTAATGCAACTTAACAAACACTTGGAAAAATGTTTTTTTAAAAAATACGTTATCAAGGGCATTGCTGTATGCTTATTTCACAGCTATTTTCTATGTCACGGCAGCGAGGCACTTTACCTTGGGATTCAAGAGGAGTTGTTTCTCGTCGTAATGGAGCAGCGCTCTGCTGTTTGACTGGGAATTGTTGACGAAGATCTGGAGACAGGGATAGAGCGACGTCCCTTTGCAATCTGTCCCACATGTAAAAGTGCACTCAGACATCTCCCCGATCTGCCGCAACGACACAACGGTGCAGTTGGCAGCCTTACACTGCATGCTGTTTAGCGTGGGGTTTAACCAGCAAAACCCAAGGATGAACAAGGAAATGATTCCCGCGACGATGAGAAAGAATCCGAGTCTGATGGTTTTATCCTCTGCTTCAGAATACTCATAAGCCACCCTGACCTTCGCCATGAGGTACACACTGGGTGTGAGGAATTAACAGACGCTTCTCAATGCATTCGAGATTTCGCTGTTCCAAACTTCTGACAGTTAAACAATTCAGTTTCGGCGGCTGGCGGGTGGAAGTACTGAATTACTTACTTGTTTTGCGGCGGAATTGTCTTGTTTTAACTGTAAGCTGCAGCCCAGACGCGCGACTTGCATTCGCCGTGACCCAGAGCGGCTGAAAGCCCGGCAGCTACATCTGGATTAGGTAAGCCTCTTATATAGAAATAGAACACAGCTCCAAGAGGCTGCTGTTTACGAACTGGTCTGGTAAGTACCATGTCTGCACCCGTCACCCACCTAGATTGGACTGCCAGCCGGGAGGAGTGTCTAATACATTTGTTCCCCTTAGGAAGAGCGAGGTGGTATTTATGGTCAGCAGAGTGCCGCCACTAATAGCCATCTCCCCACGGGCGCCAGCTTGGGCGAGTTATTTACCAAGAGTACCAAGTGCCTCAACAAAAATCACATTTAAACATCCATTGATCAGCTGTCCATCCGAAATTCGTCTAAAACACGCCCCACTATTACTACGTCGAAACACTAAATGCCAATCAAATTTACATATTATTTAATTCGAGTCACTTTACCGAGAAGCAACTGGACAATGCAATGCATTCATATGTATACTTAAAAATAAAACCAAGGATCATATTTATTTGTAAACATTTGTGCCAAATTTCCCGAACGAGAGACTCTCTTCAAACCGGAGACCGAAGCAAGATGATTTGCATAATATTTACCGCCACGGAAAAATTGTAAACAAAAAAAAAATCAAAGTAAAGCTGCCGATGTTGGAAATCCGAAATGAGTACAGGAAGTGCTGGAAATACTCAGCAGGTCAAGCAGCTACTGTGGAAAGAGAAACAGTTGCCGTTTCAGGCCCAGAGTCCTTCCTGTTCAGAGGAAGGGATTCTGACCTAAACGTTGACTTTTTCCTCTTTCCACAGGTTCTGCTTGACAGGGAATTTCTGGCCACGTCTTTCACTCTTGCAGCAGTATCCGCATCATATATGAAAGAGGCCCATGGAAAGTGCTTGCAGACAGCACTGCTAAGTAACCAATCTCCATAGAGCTTCCTGTCAAACTCCAGCTACCAACTTTCCATAATTCGCTGTCAAAGGACACAGACTATTCGTTTATTATTTACAACACCCCGAACTGTTCAAGTGACATAATATGGCTTCAAAGAAGAATGATGGATTTGTAGTTATAAATAGCGCCTCTAACCGTTTTCAGAACTCTTCGCCTCAGCAATTAACTTGCGTTCAGCCAATCGATTTATCCATCCATTGGGTTGTTTTCTGGCTGTCCCTAAATTTATTCGATTACGTCTTTAGCTTTGGTCACTTAAATCAAGTAACTTTTAAAACTTTCTAAAAACTTCCAGAACAGTGGAAAGTGCGTTTATGAATTGAAAATACTCAGGTCTGATAGGACCCGGGTAGAGACAAAGGGGAAAATGCTTCGCGTCTGTGGAAAGAGAAACATAGCGTTTCGAGTCAGTGACCTTTTGTCATATCCTTCTGATAAAAGATCACAGATGTGAAATATCTCGAGAGGTGCTGTTGGAGCAGTAGAGTACTTCCAGCATTCTGCTTTAATGTCAGAAGTACGGCAGCTGCAGTATTTTACAGGAGTGAGACCTATTGACGATACAACATCCGGGCTCACTGGAGGATTCCTCCCTTTATCTCCAGCCGGAGCCCATTAGCTTCTTGAGTCCCTATTGTCAACTGACCGCCGACTCTTGGGAAGCGATACATCGGAGTTTGTGCCAAATAACTGCACAGAAACTAGCCCTGCGTCATGGCATTTCGCCACAGTGGCAACATAATCGCCCACGGGCTGTAAGGCAAAACAAAATGCAATATGAACTTCCAATTAGAGGATAACATACATTTAGAAAACTCAGGACAGCTGTTTACTTGCTCTAATCAACGCGCAAAATTTTATTGGGCCTTGGGTCATGCTGTGCTTTACAGGATATTTACACTTGTCGAATCCGAGTTTTCCCTGAACCACGGGCCCATTATACTCCGATCCTTGCTTCTGGTGCATATAATATTTAAATGTGTCATTTGTTTCATATCGTCTAAACTATCAGGAGTCCGCACACTACCTGTAAGGTATTTACATATACTAAGTACATCAATCGGTTGAAACCGAAATTGCCATGAAACAGCAGACGCACAAACAGCCAAAATAAACTGTGATCTATTTAGGCCACGGTTTAATGTCCTAATACGCCAGACTGGTGATCAGTACAACCTGGTACAACAGAAACTGGGGCCAAGACAACAGATGTGAACTTGTACCGCTAGCGATATGCCACCCACACCCCTCCCCTCCCCTCCCAACGTGAGTGCAGTCCCTCGATCAATGGTGCTTTCAGCTAATAACCTACATTCTTACATGGTCGTTAACATATTAAGTAGTCCGGGTAGCTGATCAGTTTTGAGACTTTGAGTCTAGCCCATAGAAATAATTTTGTATACGAAATTATCAGGGGTATTACAGATAGGGAAATGCAAGCAGCCCCCCCCCCCATGAGGTTGGTAAAAGTGTGCAAATACTAAATAAATAAATTTGGAGAGCATGAGATTAAGGGCCATTAGAAGTGTGTCCATTGGTTGTAAGAACATTTCAATGAGAGGGCTGGTGAAGGTTGTCCGTCTGGTACAGGAGCCTGATATTTGAGGGGTGATAACTGTTCTTGAGCCTGGTGGCGTGAGTCCTGAGGTTCTTGTACTTTCTTCCTGATGGAAGCAGCGAGTAGAGTATGGCATGGATGGTGGGTTCCTTGACGATGGACGCTGCGACAACACTCTGTGTAGATGTGCTAAATCGTATGGACGGCTTTACCCGTGATGGACTGGGCCGTATCCACTACTTTCTGTAGGATTTTCCATTCAAAGGCCGTGATGCAGCCAGTCAATATACTCCCCACCACACATCTATAGAAGTTTGTCAAAGTTTTAGATTTAATGCCGAATCTTCGCAAACCTCCAAGGAAGCAGAAGAGCTGCCGAGGAGTTTAAAACTGCTGACCTCTCCGCCTGTGACCCCCCGACGAGGACTGGGTCATGGACCTGCGGCAATCTAACTGCACAAGGAGGCATTGAGGCCACGGTTCTGAAGGTGAAAGATGAAATGTTTAAGGGAAACATGAAGGGTGTTGAGAGTCTGGAACGAGCTGCCAGCGGGAGTAGTGAATGCAAGTTCGATTTCAACATTTAGATGAAATTTGTACAAATAGATGGGAGGGGAATGGATGTCTATGGTCCAGGTGCAGTTGGATGGGACTAGACACTGACCAGATGGGCCGAAGGGCCCCATTCTATGCTGTACTGCTCTAAATGGAAATCTTGGCCAAAGGGTCAAATTTTAAGGAGCCGAGAGGATTCCAAAGTTTTGGGCCTTCCTTAGACGTTAATGCAGACTGTTGATATTAAGATCAAAGAATCAAAGATGCCCAAAAGGGCAGATTGGGGGGGGGGGGGGTGGGGGCGCTGAGATCTGGGAGCTTGGAGATGGCCGGTTCAATGTTTGTGCCTTCGCAAAATTACAATTTCATCCCTTGGAAATCGATCGGATCATTTCTCCCAACCCTTCAAATTGTGCGGAAGGTGCAAGGGATGAGCCATATTCTGACGCTTCCGTTCAGTTCGCTTCTTCGCATTAACCAGAATTGATGAGGGGAATAATACAAAACCAGCGCATCAATCATAGTCTCACACATTACCAAGGAAACAGGGTCAGCATACAAGAGGGAAGGATTCATTCAGCGGTCTCACCTTCCTTTGAGGATAGCGTTCTGTTGAGACGGGTGAGATACAAGCTTAATTTAAATACTTCCCGATCTTCAGCTCATGTTGTAATTAATGTAATGAAATCCCCTGCTACTCCACTGAAATAGGACGAAGACTTGGTTATGTGCATTGTTTCTCACAAGTTTTGTAATAAGATCCTAAACTAATTATATGGGAGACGGGTGCAGAGGAAGACAGAGAGATAACAGTTAATTAGTCGAACACCTTCAATTTTGAATGCTGCATAATTAAAAAAGTTTTTGTAAACTCATTCCAACAGACAAGCGGTAAACACATTTTAAGTGCCATTAGTGAACAATAAAGTACTAACACAGTCAAATTGGTAACTGCAGACTTTAAAATAAATCCACGTCTGTCCAGGCGCCGCAGTATCCAGTGAAGATTGTTGACACGTTGGAACTTGAACTGTCACAGGCATTATTGGCCTTACCGGCGGAACCTACATTCCCAGCTGTAAATTCTAAAGTATTGCGATGTTAGATGTGTCTAATGTCCTTCCGAGTAGCATCGGTGTCTACTTAATAATTATATTAAGGACCAGGGATGCGACTTCAAATTTACGTGGGGAGAACCATGAAAGGGAAGGCCCCTTGCAACAGCAACAAGTATGTCCAGTACACCACTGACTAGTTTATCGTTGCATTTAAAGAACAAAATACAGGTAAGAAAATACAGAAGTCTAAGGTCAGAAATGCATTATTACGAAAATACCAGCGCTTCCATTGCCGGTTAAAGTGACAACATGATTCTGGCCATTAAATCAAAGTACCCGATCCACATAGGCAAGTAACTAGTCTCAGGCAACCCTACTGTAGGTCAACTCGTGAGTGTTCACAAACGATTCAATATATTTGTATAACAAAGAAAGCATAAAGGCTCGGACATTGAAGTTTAAGGGAAGTTTGAATATGTATACGGATGGGAGGGGTATGGAGGGTTACGGTCCCGATGCAGGTCAATGGGAGTAGGCAGTTTAAATGGTTCGACACGGACTAGATGAACCGAAGGGCCCCTTTTCTGCCGTACTTTTCTATGACTTTATCAATTTAATTGACAATTGAAAGCGTCCTGCCACACGCTGATGCTTTTTCTTCTCCTTGGATCACAGTCCCAAACTATCGGATTTCATTTCAGAC
This sequence comes from Hemitrygon akajei, assembly GCF_048418815.1. Taxonomy (NCBI): domain Eukaryota; kingdom Metazoa; phylum Chordata; class Chondrichthyes; order Myliobatiformes; family Dasyatidae; genus Hemitrygon; species Hemitrygon akajei. Next base: position 170,610,892 of record NC_133133.1, read on the forward strand.
TTCAGGACAAGGAAACTGACTATACTCACAACAATGTTCGTTTCCATTTTTGTGCACAAAATCTTTAAATGATGTAACCTTTGATTTTTAGTTGGTATGGGAATCTGGGTGACCTAGATTTATTTTCAGTGTACATCAAGGCAGAGACTAAATGATCAAGCAGAACTAAGTATAGAACATGCCATTTTTGAGTGAAATTGGGTTTTGAATTTAAAAATAATTAGTCATGGATTTTTGAATGAAGACACCAGAAAGAAACCACTTCACGGACCAAAAGGTTCGCTATACACAGTTTGGACAGGTTTCAGAAGGGCGGGAGGGGGAAAGGTTACAAATGCTTTCAGCACACCAGGGTTGGTAGGAAAATAGATGCATGGTAACTCAGTCACTTATTTCTGCAAAATGGTATCTGGAAAAGGTATAGTTGAGTTGATCTTGATGCCCTCACAAACAAGCAGCCCAGTTAGGGGTGGGGGTGGGGAGGAGAACTAGCATCCACAAACATGGAAATCAAGATACAATACTAAAGAGATCTAGAACTTACAGCTATTAATATTTGCTGCTGATTTTTCAGGATAATACCAACAATAGCACTACAGTGATACAAAACAATCTGCAGTCAGACTTCCTGATGTCAATATTACACTGTCAACAAAAATAAACTTAAAATGTTATAAAATCATCTATTTTGATCTAAATTTCGCAGAGCTCAATTTCAAGGATTTCCAAGTCTGTTACAGTCATGTAATTCTCGTGGTTCAACATAACCTCAGAAGTTCTACCTTGCATCTGGTCTTTCCACATCAGATTCTTGAGTAACAATTCCAATTAGTGCCAAATTAGGGACAATTCAAAGTTCAAAGTCAGTTTTATTATCAAAGAACATATATGTCACCATATACAATCCTGAGATTCATTTACCTGTGGGCATACATAACAAATCTATAGAATAGTAACTATAACAGGATCAAAGAAAACTCAACCAGAGTGCAGAAGACAACAGACTGTGCAAATGCAAGTATAAATAATAGCAATAAGTAGCAAGATAATAAGATGAAGAGTCCTTGAAAGTGAGCCCATTGGTTGTGGGAACATTTCAATGATGGGGCAAGTCAAATTGAGTGTAGTTATCTTTTGTTCAAAATCTGATGGTAGAGGGGTAGTTGTTCCTGAACCTGGATAATTTGAGCATTCTGCCAAAAAATATTTAATAAGATTTGTTCATAACCTCATCCATCTTTACACAGAGCCATTAATCTTGATGCATGGAGTGGATTTGAGTCTAACTCAATGCATTGAGTTACATTGGCATTGTCTTGATTTTGCATGTCTGATTAAAACTTTAACATCTTGACATGACTACAAATTACCAATACAACTGCAGTCTGAAACACTTGCTCTAGTGAAGTTAAAGATGAAAATAAACTACCTTTTTGTGGATTAGATTATAGAGACCTTTTCTACAATTTCACACAGTATCATTTATAAATAAATCAGAATTCTACTGAAATATCCCCACCAACATACAGTAGGTTAGTTGATCAGTAATATCTTGTTTCTTAAGAGGATTATGATCTACATAAATTGGCTAACATTGTTTCATATTTAACAATGTTACTTTGTACAAAAGTACTGTATTTTGCTGTAAAATGCTTTGGGTTGTGAGGATGCTCTTTACCTAAAATGTCATACTAAATGTAGCAAATAGTTAATGAAGGTTAGACTTCACCTTGAATTGTTCAAGCAAATTTAAAAATAGTATTAGTGAAAATGCTATTTATACCAGTCATTTAACTAAAAGAGCATAAGAGACAGTAATGGTTTGCAATTTAATTCATTTAAATCTGACTTACCTTCAGTGTAGATACGCCTGCAAGATTCAAACAGCACCACAAAACTGACCAATGGGGGTGGGGTAAATGGTAGATTGTTTTTCAGTCAGTTTCCAGTTTGATCTGGAAAATCATCAGAAACCATGCAGTTCTGTTGAAAGACTAAATAGAGTAACATACAACTGATTGCTAACAGCCATGATAATGTGAATACTGCAGTAAGCCAGATCACTTCTAGAATGACAAATTGATTGCCTGTACCACCCATAATAAATCCTTCAACTTATTCCAGATTGAGTGTCATTAAATATTGTCGAAAATGGTATCTTTATCAAGATTTAAAACATTTTGTAACTGAATTGCAAGCTTGTGAAGTTTAGAACCTTGGCTAACATAATAACTTGAAATGTTTTTCTTAAAAAGCAATTAACTATTTCGGTGAAGAAGTAGCAAATTTTTCTTTAGAAGTAAATATTCTTAAGGATATGACAATAGCTTATGAAATGACAGTATGAATAATGAAAGGATTTGTTATGGAACGGCATGATCAATTACTAATCAATTGTTCTGGCAGTAGTAAAACTTGTATTTACCAAAGGATCCCTGGAGACTTAAGTAAGCTCTGTTTAAACTTTATATTCCTACTTTATCACAACTATGCTTTTCTTGAAAATGTGGCCTACTAAATTCAATGCTGTATACGTTGCAGTGATTTAAGCTTAAGATATTACATACACTGAGCAATGACTTTGCAAATATCCATGCTATTTAATGATTAAACATATTCTCAATGTTACCCATTTGACACGAGACAACCCCAAGAATGAAGGCCAGTTTTTTATAGGAGCGAACAGGCATTACAATTGTTTGTAAAAATCTCTATCTTTAAGATTATTATATAGCTAAGTTATGCAAGAATAATTAGAAAAAAATTAAGGTAGATGCTAGAAATCATAAGAACTCAGCAAGTAGAGCAGCATCCACTAAAGCACTATTTTAGATACAAAATTTCTCTTTATTCATTCTCTGGCAATGATGTACTTTAAAATTGGAAAGAATACATTGTATTCAATATGATCTAAAACTTAAATCCATTATAATCAAGAGCATAAATAATTAATATTAATTTTAGGTAAATATATTTAATCTATGTAATATTATGCAAAAGTTTCACCTGAAGTTTACATCTTTATTGATTTCAGATCTGACAATTTTTTTTTGTCTTTTACAGGAAGAAAAAAATAGGCTGGAAGAAACTACATCAAATGCTTAATACACATTACTGTGTACATACATATCCACAGGAAAGTTTTTGACTAAAAGGGGAAGAGTGCAGCTTGTGTTGGAGGGTAAAAATACTTGAGAATATTGACCATTTTTCCTTGCTTGAACAAAGAAATGCAAATACTACATTCACAAGTTTCTTAACGCAGGAGGTGTGGGGGAAATTTGTTGAGAATGTAAGTAATTTCAAACACCTAGATCCTGCACATTGTATAATTCTAGATACTCATAGAAGTATGATCTGGGTGTCTATATTTGATAATACCATACTTTAACGGTTAGTTAACAGCATAAAATCAATGGTGAGTTATTAGATATAAGTTGATGTAAAGCATGAGATCTAACACAAATCAATTACTAAGAAGAAATTACTTTCTGAGCTATGGAGTTAAACACATACATTTAACGTGTTTGATTCTCAAGGGAAGACAACAGAATCAGAGTTGCAGGTTTTGCTGCACAGAAATGGGCCCTTTCCCCATTACATCATGCTAACAATTTTGTCTACATGCACAGTAAGTGGTAAACTTGTTTTAGATCTTATGAGCTGCAATATCTTGATTGGATATGCACAAAGTCATTCCTATAGTGGATTGTTGGATATCAATTCTGATCCTTTACGATGTGGTTACCTTATTACGACCATGATCTTTGCAGAATAGGTACTTTCAATTAGCATTTGAATTATTTTGTGATTTTATACATTTATTGTGGCCTTTCAGGCCCTTTAGTAAACTTATGCACTGAAAGATTAAGAACTATATTTTGAGCTAATTGAAAAGTTTTTTCACGTGGAGTGACTGCCTATTCTTCCCAAATTAAGTAAGACCATAAGAGATGGTAGTAGAATTTGGCCAATCAGCTCATTGAGTCTGCTCCAACAATCATTCATGGCTGACATATTATCCTTTTCAACTCCATTTTCCTGCTTTCTCCCTGTAACCTTTGACACCCTTACTGATCAAGAACCTACCAACCTCTACTTTAAAGAAACCCAATAACTTGACCTCCAGAGCCAGTTATGGCAATGAATTCTACAGATCCATCACTCTCTGGCTAAAGAAATTCCTTATCTTTAAATTAGAGCTACATAGCACCCTTACTTATATTTATAAATAACACTTGGATGAAAGAATTCTGAATAAAAGCAAAACTTACCTGCAGTAATCTAGTTAACATAATGTTTGAGGACAAGCTTCACATGGGCGTTCCAACAAATACTGCAAAGTTATTCACGGTATTCAACACTCAAATTTAAAAATACAGTTTGAAAATTCAAATTAAAGGCAACACTGCAATTAGGACAGCTTTTCTACTTTATTACAAAGAGAAGAAGCTTTAATGTGGTCAGAAAATACAAGATTGATTTTTTTAATTATTTTTTTTCCTATGAAATGCTGCTGTTCAACCAGCCATTGTGAATTGTCTCAGTTCACTTCCTGAAGTCCCATCATGTTCAATTGGGTATGGATGTCCTTGGCTGCTGAAAATCTGGCCCTTAAGTGCACAGGGCGACACTGCGGTCCCCTGCTCAGCAGTTCCCGAAATGTCCTGTTTTCATGTATTGCATCCATGCACACCTCCGAAAATGAGGTACAGCAGGGCAAATATTTTCCAAAATAGATGTCATATATATAATATATACACATTCGTACATACATATCTTTATTCATGTGATGTCCAAAAATTAAAAAAATGTACACTTTTATTACAAAATTGTAACAAAGACTGGACAGTGTTTTGCTCATTCTGGAAAGATGAAGCCCAGTGATACACAACCGTGGAAAATGTCCAGAGGTCGTGGCAATAACGTTCACTTAGACAGTCAAATGTTCTTGCATTTAACTTGACAGAAATGCCATTCAAAAACATTAGGGGAAAGTAAAACGAACAAATCAAACGCAGGCTGCTTATCTTTCCAAATGAAATACAAGAGGATCTTCACATAAAAATGCACTACACATTTTTTTATTACCAGTTATGCTACAATGAACAATGCAAACTTCTTAAATTTTTACACTTTGGAAATTTAGCAATGAAAGTATTGTCGGTCCACTTGCCTTTTAGCAGAATAATCTGCTGATAGGCTGAAAAATTATTGTGTTGTTCTTTTTTTTAAACATACCCTGCTCAAAATAATTAAAAAAAAACAGAAAAAAAATACAAATTCAGTTGTGTTGGGCAGCACATAATTACTAAGGCAGGACTTCAAAATGTCGATCCATCCACATGAGCCAATTGCCAGATCCTCAAAGAATAAAAACCAGGATGCCTGAGCCACTTCGGTTTCTGCATTTGAGTATTGTGCTGAGACAGCCATACCCCATGAACAGTTAAGTCTTTAGAAGGCTTGCTGAGCAGGGTTGTAGTTCAAAGATGATGGCAGATGAGGTCGTTCCTCTAGTTTATCATACTCCAGGTGGAACTCCTGAAATCCCAAAAAGAACAAGTTAGTAATGCAACAACACACTTTCATCTGTGAGCAATACACAACTGGAGACACCTAAAGATGCAGACAGTGCACCTACATTTATTAGACTTACATTTCAGATTTTTAAAGGAAATTTCCCCAAACTTCTTCAGAAAATGGAGACAATGAAGGAAGAGATTACTTTACAAAATGAATACACTTCTAAAGTACTGCGATGCCTCCAAAGTGCTATGAATTTTTTGTTAGCCATGAAAGGTGTATTATAAAATTAAGTATAATAAATGATGAATGAATAACATGTCAAAGGTATGTTATGGAAGCTCTTAAAGGTGAAGAGGCAGAGAGATACAGGAATAGAGTTCAAAAGAGGAGAGTTGAAGAAATTTGTCTCAACATGGAAGGACAGAGAGAGGGGAAAGGGTTGTGGAGAGAAGGAAGGGGGAGGGAGGGGTGATGGGGAAGGAAGTGGGTGAGGGGGAGTGGTGGAATAGTGAGGGGGACATAGAAGGGAGAGTGTGGGAGGGAAGAAAAGAGGGGGGATGGGGAGTTGGTAGTGAGGACAGAGGAATGGAAATAGGGGAAGAGAGTTGGGGAGAAGGGAGAGAGGAGAGAATGGGGTGTGAAGGACAGGGTGAGTTGGGGAGAGGAAGAAAGTGGGAAAGAGTGAGAGGGAAAGAGGAAGTGTAACAGTGCTACAGAAAAAGATGAGGCCATCAGCACTCTGTTCAAAGTGGTCAATAGTGGATGTCACAAAGGCACCCAAAGGCTTCAGTGATAGGGGAACATATACAGAGACAAAAGTAAGAAACATTTCTCATCATAGTTTTTGATGGGCAGGAATGTCAAGTTTAAAAGGATTGTATTAAAACTAATCTGGATCTGTTTAAGGGAATGGCTCAGGAGGGAAATGGAATAAGTAGCAAAGGAGCCAGAGTTGCAGATAGAATTTCTCAGATTTGAGCTGCATGAATGTCGCTTATGGACAAACAGCCTGAGAATTAAAAGTAGTCAAGATATGAAGAAAAGATGGTGGAGAGTTAGAATTCATTGTCAGTGTAGATGAAGGATCATGAGGTAGTGAACACGGTAAATTGTGGACTGAAGCCAGAGCCTCCAGCAGATCTTCATTAGGAAGTAGTATTTTTCAAGAAAGTTTCTAAATCATTCTTCCTTCTCAAAGGGATGTTGAATATTCAGGAGAAACTTTATTCTTGGCGACCAACATTAGCTTATTTGGCTAATTATCAAACTACTTTTCAAGGACCCATTTAAAATTAGCTGCCATATTTATCTGCATTGTACAATGAATACATTCCAAACACATTTTGTTGGCCATGAACTGTTTTTCACTCCAACTTGGGGAAATGCACAACATACAAGCAAGATAGGCATGAGTTCACTTTTGAGTGTGTTCACTCAGATGCAACATGTTGAGAAAGTGGAAGGGCGCATGAGATAGATGGGGGGGGGGGGTTTCAAATATGTGGGATGGAAGGGGAAGATTAAAAAATACATTGGGATAGAAAGGAATGCAGCTGAAGAATAGCTTCAGAGGAATAGACAGATGGAGTGGACAGCCAGCACCTCTTCCCCCGGGCACCACTGCTCAATACAAGAGGACATGGCTTTAAGGTAAGGGGTGGATAGTTCAAGGGGGATATTAGAGGAAAGTTTTTTTACTCAGAGAGTGGTTGGTGCATGGAATGCACAGCCTGAGTCAGTGGTGGAGAAAGATACACTAGTGAAATTTAAGAGACTAGACAGGTATATGGAGGAATTTAAGGTGGAGGGTTATATGGGGGGGCAGGGTTTAAGGGTCGGCACAACATTGTGGGCTGAATGGCCTGTACTGTGCTGTATTGTTCTTTGTTCATGGCACTGGATGATAGACAATACAGGAAGATGTCATATTTAACAGGAAATGTAGAAATTATTGAGGGTATTCTTCACAGTACTTAAACATACAAGAAAATGACTTGCATTCATATAGTGTCTATGCATTTCAAACACATCATGTTAGAAATGCAATTACTTATATGTGAAAACACTACAGACTGCACTACAAAATCGATGCAATTGGCAGCTTCTCTACCCCTGAAGGTATTCTCTTTTAAATATATAGGGATATACTGAAATTATGATCTTAAAATATTTGTATTATACTAAATGGATCAAGAACATAAGAATTGGCATTTTAAAAGAAAAAAATGAAGCATCTCAATATGTGGAAAAAAACTTTGAAAACAGTTATATAATACTAAAATATAAACACGAAAAGTTCTGCAGATGCTGGAAATCTAAAGCTACACACTGAAAATGCTGGAGAAAATGAACAAAAAACAGTTGACATTTCAGGCCGAGACCTTTCATCTGGACCGAAGAAAGGTCTCAGCCCAAAATGTTGACTGTTTTTTCATTTCCATGGAGACTGCCTGACCTGCTGAGTTCCTCCAGCATTTTGTGTGTGTTGCTTTGCATATAATACTAAAATATGTTTTGAGCTGTTATTTTAAGAAAAATGTTTTAGAACATAGCAAAAACAATGAAATGGAATGGCATTCAAATTATAGTGGTAGACTGATATCACCATATAATACCTTGAAGAAACAATCTGGTTAGCTTCAGAATTATGTTTATTACTACTGATGTATGTCATGAAATTTGTTGTATTGGGGCAGCAGTACAGGCGAACATAAAAATTACAAAGCTACAAAAATATTAATAGTACAAAAGAGGAACAACAAGGTAGTGTTGATGGTTCATGTGTTGTTCAGAAATCTTATAATGGAGGGAAAAAAGCTGTTCCCAAAATGTTGAGTGTGAGTCTTCAGACTCCTGTAACTCCTGCTCGATGGTAGTAATGAGAAGAAGTAATGTCCTGGACAGTGAGAGTCCTTAGAGAAGGATGCTACCTCCATGAGGTACCAACTCTTGATGACATACTCATGGTGGGCAGGTTGTACCCATAATGGAACTGGCTGAATCTAAAACCCTCTGCAGCCTTTCTCGCTCTTGTGCACCGGAGCCTCCATACTAGGTGTTGATGCAACCAGTCAGAATGCTCTTCACTGTATATCTGTAGAAATGTTCAGGTCATTGGTGAGATATCAAATCTCATCAAATTCCTAACGAAGTAGAGCAGCAGATGTGCCTTCTTGCACCAATGTGCTGAGCCCAAGATAGATCCTTCAAGATGCCAACTGCCAGGAACTTGAAGCTGCTCACCCATTCCAGCATTGACCCCTCAACTAAAGGGCTAGTGTGTGTTCTCCCAACTTCCTCTTCCTGAAGTCCACAATCAATTCTTTGCTCTTGTTGTTGTTCAGTGCAAAGGTTGTTGCTGCGATACCACTCAATCAACCGATCTATCTCGCTCCTGTACACCATCTGCGATTCTGTCAACAACAATGGCTTCAAGAATGGTTTGTACGATCTATTCAATCTGGTTACAATTCAATAAAAATATCATTAAACCACACCTTCAGTAATGTCTGAAGTGAACCTGCTTGATAGGTACCTGAAACATTTTCAAAATCAGATCTGTAAGGGGAAAACTTGTGACTTCAGTAATTTCATTCTTTTATGAACAGCACATACCTTCAAAGATCCAGCAATTGATGCAGTTTTTGAAAAATAGTTGGACCTTTCAAATTCTACAAAATATTACTTGATTTGTATCAAAATGCTGATCATTTCAAAGGTAAAAGATTTAATTTGTAGAAATAGAATAAAGGAAATATCTTTCCAGCAGCATTTTCTTTTACTTACAATATATTTGAAGTAACTTCAGAGTTTAATTTGCAAAAAACAAAATAATTTAATTTAATGCTAAAGAATATAAATGAACCAAAACACCTTTTCAAGTTAAACTTGTACATACCTTTAATATATGCAGAAAATTATGAATGGAAAGTGCAGTTACAATAGGTACTTGGATGTTCCTTCAATGGGGTAGAAAATGTTTGTGTTTTTTAAAATACATTCACAAGTGACCTGCATGAGGCTACTCCATTAACTGGTACACCTCAACTTCAATATTGAACTAATGTAAGACTTCAATGAGATTTTACACTGGTCATAATTATACTGTAAATGGTCTTTCATTGAAGAATTGAGAGATTCTTATCTCAAGGAGTTTGCTTCTATTGTATTAACTGCACAGATGCTAGATATGTGATGTATCTGAATCATTTTTGTCCATTGTTATCGGTTGCAGTGAAACATTGCTTTTTTACAGTAAAGTGTTTGTTTCTATCAGGTGAATATAGACTGAAACCAGGCACCAGTGACTATGAATATAAGTAAATTCTGTTTTGTTGGGAGTCCTGGATTTTTAAAAACATCTCAGGAATTTATCAGTGATTCCATCCAGATTCTTTAAACCAATCCACTGGCCTTAGTTAAGACTTTATCAAGTTATAGTTTAGTGAGCATCATCATTGGTTTGGTAAGCGATGAACTGCTCTTGATAATCTCTCAATTGCAATGCTTGCTTCATATCATTCAGTAGGCTTAAAAATAGGTCTTCACAAAGTCAGCAGAAGTAAGTCCTTTTCTTATTAACTTCAAGTGTCCAGTTTGATCATCCCTTTAAAGGTGAATTCAATTTATCACTTCCTTCAATAGGCAACCAACAAATATTGCTTCATTCAAGACCCCCAGGGGAATCAGATTTGAAAAGTTCATGATCTGAAAAGCTACACTTTTGGCTAGTTTCACTAAAGAAGTTTAAATATATCTAGGCTTGATTAGAAATTAAAAGATGGAACAATCACAGCAAAAGAATACAACATAATTGCAGCTTTAAAGTATAAGAAGTTAGCAGGTAAATTAAATTTTATGTGATAGAACATTTAGCTTAAAGGAAAATATAAAATAAGCAGTGAGAAAGAATAAAACTATTTTATAAAAACTTAGTTAACATTGTAAACATTAACATTTCAGTTAAGATTATAGAAATAAACCTACTTATGACAGTTGATTAAATGTGCTCTAGAATGTAAAAGGATACAGAGAAAGTGAGAGAAAATGAAACAAAATGAAGAATATTAAAGGTATAATGGGCCAAAATACTTTTATATTGCACGCTTCAATTCTTCTTCAGTCCGAAGTGGAAATCATTAAAAATCAAAGCCGAAGCCTGCGGCTGGAACTTGCTAACAGTTTCAAGGGTTAAAACATGAGCACACAAATCTAGGCTATTTCAGCTATCTTTATTATAGAGAACTACAGCTCAGATTTGCTGGTCAGAAAAGAAATACACAAGATTGCATACAAAAAACATTTATCTCCAGCAAACAGATAATGCTTAATCTCCAGTAAAGAAACATCATTAGTAATTCATCTGTCTCCTGTACAATAGGCCAGCGGTTTCTGCATTATATAAAATCAATTAGTACATCAGCTCTTACTTTAGCAACCTTTCTCCAGTTAAGACAGTCAAAGAAATAGTATGTCCCCCTTTCATAGGTGTTGGTCTTTACTGTTGGCTCCATTCCTGGGGCCCTGGTGATCCAGACTCGCTCTTCTTTGTGGTACCTCCAGTCTCGGTTAAATCTAACATTCATAATATGATAAAAGACATTTGTGAATATTAATCACATTAATCGATCCAACAAAAACATTAACAACTTGCAAAGAGATAAAATCATGAATCAGAATCATTAGATTTTAACATGCAAACTATCTCTAAAACAAATTTAGATTGAACTAAAACTGTTAGACATTTAAAAGGACATACAACTCTACTGCTGCAAGCAACTGTAAGACATCCCCGCCGTTCATGTAGTACAGATAGAAAAGGAGGTCTTCTCCGTAACGAGCAAGCTTTATTGTAGCAAGCTGTAAAGAAATGATAGCATCAGTCTTATTTTACATTTTAAATATAATGCCAAAAATAAACAAGCTATATGTTATAAAGTAGGCACAACAAACTACAAGAAAATTCATACATTCAAATTCTGATAATATCACAACTGTTAATTCTTCAAAAGTGTGGTGTAAACATTGATATTCCAATTTCTGGTAACCCACTCCCCACGTGTTCCTTTCTCACTCTCACCAGTCCACACAATTTATCTCTCCCTATGTTCACCTTTTCTATCCTCTCCTTTAATTACCCTCCTCCACCTAGTCCCATCTGCCCATCACCTGCATACCTATCCACCTAGGTATTCACCACTATTCACCCATCACTGACTATACCCATTTCTGGATGGCTATCTTCCCTCTACACTCTCAGCCCAGATGTAGAGCACTGAAAGACTCAGCATTTCTTTGCCTCCACACAAGTTGCAAGATACTTCCAGTTTACAACATCTGCAGTTTCTGGCATTTTATGTTAGAGGGAGAGACTTTAAAATAAGCGAGTCGGGGCAGTCGGCACATTTTGCATGCCACAGTCACCAAGGAGAAACTGGATTGCGCATTATTAGGCACCTGGCTTGGGCAAATAAAACAAGTTAGGTTTAAGCAGAGTGGGAGTAGGCCTGTGCTGGAGTGAGGAGTTGGTGCTTTTGCCCATCAAGGTTTTGGTGAGGAGAGGCTAAAGCCATACGGTTTTTTCCATTATTTATTCTTTCTTACTTTCTTATTGGACATTTAGTGCAATAAGGATGTCAGACATGATCACTGGAATGCTTCTCTTGTGGAATGTGATAAGGCAGGGAGACCTCCAGTGTCTCTGACAATTACATCTGCAAAAAGTAGTTCCAGCGACAGCTTCTAATAGACGTTAAGGAGTTGGAGCTGGAACTGGATGAACTCCATGTCATTCAGCATTTAGAGGCTGAGGGTTTGATAGACAGGATACACAGGGAAGTAGTTACATCCAAGGTGCAGGACACAGGAAGGGGAAAGGGGATAGGTAGCCAGTGCAGAGTACCCCTGCGGCTGTTCCCTCAACAACTGGTATACAGCACTGGATTCTGCTTGGTGCTGGGGTGGGGGGGGGAGATGACCTAACAGAGGAAAGGCACAAGGTCAGGTCTCTGGCACTGAGTCTGGCTCTGTAGCTCAGAAGGGAAGGGAGGCAAGGAGGTGAGCTGTAGTGATAAGGGATTCATTGGTTAGGAGAACAGAAAGGAGGTGCTGTGGATGAGAACAAGATTCACAGATGGTTTTTTGCCTCCTGGGTGCCAGGGTCAGGGACATCTTGGATGGAGTCCACAGCATTCTTCAGTGGGAGGGTGAGCAGCAAGAGGTTGCAGTCCATGTTGGTACCAATGACATGGGTAGGATGGGTGATGAAGTCCTTCAAGGTGAGTTCAGGAAGTTAGGTGCTAAGTTAAAGAACAGGACCTCTAGGGTTGTGATCTCAGGATTCCAACACTGGCCATGTGCAGGTAAGGCCAGAAATAGGAAGATCATACACTTTAACAAGTGGTTAAGAGTGATTGCAGGAGGGATGGCTTCAGATTTTTGAATCATCGGACTCTCTTCCAAGGCAGATGAGACCTGTACAGAAGGGATGGTTTGCACCTGAACTGGAGAGAGACTAATATCTTAACAGGAAGGTTTGCTAGTTCTGCATGGTGTGGGGGTGGGGAATTTAAACTTGGGTTGCAGGGGAATGGAAAGCAGAGAGCCAGAACAGATAGTGGCATGGCTATAGAGAATGATGAACATAAAAAGTCAGAAACTGAAAGGGCAAGCATGGTGGTACTAGTGCTCTCAGCTGCATATATTTCAATGCAAGGAGCACTGTAGGAGAGACTGATGAGCTTAGGATATGGATCAGCAATTAGTTAGATTTGGTTGCAGCAGGGGCAGGACTGGCAGCTAAATATTCTGGAGTTCTGTTGTTTTAGACAAGTTAAAATTGGGAGGGATTAAAGGCGGAGGAGTGACATTACGAGACAGGAAAAACGAAACGGACTAGTTAGGACAGACGGGAGAGTGCTTCTAGTGAGGCTTTATGGATAGAACTAAGGAATAAGAAAGGTACTTATGACCACGTTAATGGGATTATATTATAGACCACCCAACAGTCCACAGGATTTAGAACAGAAAGGAACACAAGCTTGTAATGGTAGGTGATTTTAGCTTTCCACAGATTAACTGGGACTCCCCTACTGTAAAAGGGCTGGATGGGAAGAAGTCAATGAGAGGGTGTGCAGTATACTTGATCTCCTATTAGGGAATGAGACAGGGCAGGTTACACGAGTCTGAGCAGGTGAACACTTTGCATCTGATGCTCATAACACCATTAGTTTCAAGGTAATTATGGAAAAGAATGGGCCCAGTCCTCAGGTTGAAATTCTAAACTGGAGAAAGGCCACTGTAGTTTCATCCGCTGAGGTTGGGTGAAACTACAACTAGAGGCTATGGGTTAAGGGTGAAAGGTGAAATATTTAAGAGGAACATCTTCACTCAGAGTGGTGAGAGCGTGGAAAGAGCTGCCGGCGCAAGTGGTGGACGTGGGGCTGATTTCAAAATTCAAGAGAAATTTGATGGGAGGGGTATGGAGAGCGAGGGTCCGAGATTAATAGCTCAGCATAGACTAGGTGGGCAGGGGCGTGTTTCTGTGCTGTAGTGTTCTATGACTCTATGCATAATTTGCACAAACTTCAGATCAAATTTATGTCCAGAAATAAAATATGATCACTGAGTATGAAGACGTACATTAAAATCTGATTGAAGCAATCCCAAACATACTTAATTAGTGGAAATAGCTCGGGTAGTTGATGGTTGGGTTTAGTTGTCCTCCAATTTTGCTAAGAATGGAGAACAACTCAATCCAACCATACTGTATTAGTCCCACATTTATGTCTTTGTCACCTGTTCTATTACAAATTCCAGATTTTCTTCACTTTTTCTGTTTGCAGCTCCAACCACCTCATTCAAAATTAACTATCGGGTCAAGGTTTTCAACTTTCCTAATACATAAAATATTTCTCTTCAAAGCCTCTGTTTTAATGTTTTAATCATTTCATGCATATGAAAACCATCTACATCAATGCCCCACACTAAGTGAACAACATCACACTGTTCTGTAATGTGCATCAGCTCTGCTCCCCAGCTTTGAAGGAAAACCAGAAAATATGCTGTCGTCTAAACATCTTTCCTTGTCAAACTATTACATTTTCAAGTTTAACAATGGAATACCCAAATTTGCTGTTACTTATCATAAGAACAGGGAGCATGTGTCTTTAAAACCTGAGCTGAATTATGGCTGTGCTTACAGTAAATTATTCCATGCGCTCAGTAGACTTCCTGTATGTAACACCATGGGACATGGACTAGTTATCAAAAATAAAAATTGTGAAATGATTTTAATACGATTCCTGCTTCAGATAATATATACACACCAAAATGCACAAACGACAATCTAGCGGACAAGACTAGAATTAACTTTTAAAAAATTTAAAGATTAACTTTATTTGGCACATGTACATTGAAACAGTCAGAAAATGCATTGCTTGCATCAAGCATGTGCTGGGGGCTGCCTGCAAGTGTCGTCATGCTTCCAGCGCCAACGTAGCATGCCCACAACTTACTGGCCCTAACTGGTACACTTTTGGAATGTGGGAGGGAACTAGAGCACATGAGCATCTTATGCAATATTCAAAGGAGTACTAAGGTTAGGAATCAAGGTTACCTTAGAGAACAAAGGACCTTTAATTGCCAGTCATGATAGGGTCACAGCTCAAGGATAACAGTAGCACATAGGTTTCATTATTAGGGCAAGTTGAAGCAGAAGCGGGCAAGAGACTTCTATCTCGCCATATAAAGATGTCTTTGCAACTTAACAGTGTGCTTTAACGGAATTAACAGCTACAAACAGATTTGATATTTATCCTAGCATAGAAACAAAGCATTGGTTTAATTATGCCCTTCTCCTCAGCCCTACCTCCAATCCCCAACCCTATTGCACTGAAGTGCTGAAAACGGTTACAATATCAAATTGGTCACTTTCCACTAATAACAACAATTTGCTGAAGAAATTCAGCGGGTTGAGCAGCACCCATAGCAGGAAAGGAATTGTAGCATTTTTGATTCCAAAACATCAACAATTCCTTTCCTCCAACAGGTGCTGCTTGACTCACTGAGTTCCTTCACCAAAAATTGTTGGTTGCTCCAGTATCTAGCATCTGCAGTTTCCAGTCACAAGTGACATAAGCCACCCTCTCACCTCACCTTGTCTAGCTGTACAGCTCTTCCAATCCAGAGATTTTTCTGATCTTCACTACCAAGCAGTCACACTGCTTGTCCCAGCTTGATGGCTCGCTCCACAAAGAGCCACACAGCAACAAAATCACTGTTTTATTGCAGTGGAAGTGCTGGCAAAGGATAGTGGTTTGCACATAGCAATGCGTAGCCCAAGCTGATGTCTTTTTCTCCCCCATATATATAGTGAACCCACCTGTGAGTATGTTCACAAACCAGAAGGCCAAGAAGAAGCACTCAGTGGGATACCAGTGAATTAATGCAATTATTATCAAGTCTTTGAAAAACTATCAGTAAACAAATTCCCATTTCTATTTCTAGTGACCTATAGAGTCAAACATAAGATGTGTATTGAGAAGGCAGTGAAGTACTGTTTTGGTCCTGACCACAGAAAAGCTTAAAAACCCTTGCCTTCTGATGATTATGTATGGTGCATGACAAATTGTTTGTGGAAAGGATAGAACTTATACATATGGTTGACAAAGAGGAGAAAAGCTTTCAGCTACAGGAACATATGGATTATCCGGTCTGCTTGGCAGGAAAATGGCAAATGCAATTTGTTTGAGGAGAATGCAGTATGCACTTGGAAAGGTCTAAAAAGGCACAAGTGTTAAAATAAATGAGAGGATATATCGGGGGTATAAAAGAGCAGAAATACCTTGGAATTTACATACACAGATCACTAAAGGCAGTATAACAGGTTAAAAAGTCATGCTAGTCTTTATCAACCAAAGCTCAGAACTTGAGGGCAAGGAGCTTATCCAGAGTTAACTCACTACAAGTTTGGCAACAGCAGAAGCACAGCCTATAACTGGTCACCAGATTACAGCTTACTGCTCTGGATTTACAGCATCTGTAGAATCTCTTGTGTTTATCAGATTACAGGAAAGATGCAAGCACTGAAGAGGTTACAGAAATTTACAAAAATGTTGGTTGGACTGGAAAATTGTACTAATAAGGAAAGACTAAGTTGTTGAGTTTGTTTTCTTTGGAGGGGATGCTTAACTGAGGTGTATAAAACTATGTCGGGCCTCATAAAAGAGGAAAGATCTATTTCACTTAGAGGAGTTGAAAACAGACCATAGATTTTTTTCTTAATCCAGTGAAGTGAGTTCAGAGCTCACTGGCCAAAAGAAGCAAACACAGAAGCAGGAGCAGGCACTGGACCATATTGGGGGAGGGGGGTTAGGATAGAAGGCATGTTTTTAATGGTATTGACATGATAGGCCAAATTGACTCCATTTGTACCATAAATTTTCTATGATCTAAGTTTGCTAATGATACTGAGTCAGAAAGCACAATTATCATGTATGAGAACAGAAAATTCCAATGGATATACAAATACTGTGTAGACAGAACTGTGAAAACTGGAGATAAATAAAAAACAATAGTCTCATCTGGAATCAGGGTACAAGCCAAAACAAATAAAGGTGGAGAAAACAATGAACCTTGTGTTGAAAATACAGAAACATGCTGAATGTTGAAATAATGGTTCTCATCTTCTCAGGGTTCATCAACAGAAATGTTAAGCATACTAAATTAGATGCTGGACAAGATGTTTGATAGCACATACAGAGGAGCTTAAAGAAACGTTGGTGTCATTGGTTGATCCAAACTTTTCCTGACAGTATTGCAAATCAAATGATTGTAAAGAGTAGGACAAGGAAGAATCAAGTACAGATAATTGACTAGGATGCATCTCTTGTTTTGGCTTATATCTTCATTCCAGATCAGACTATTCCTGTTTATTGATCTCCAATTACCACAGTTTTGCCTACACAATATTTTTATATCAATTGAAGTAATATTCGCATCACACTAGTACCACCACCATAAAAAGTTCTTCAGGAAAACTAAGGATGAGCAGCACCTCTACTTTCTGAGAAGTTTGTGAAGATTCGGTATGTCATCCAAAACTTTGTCAAACTTCTATAGATGCACGGTGAAGAATGTACTGGCTGGTTGCATCATGGCTCGGTATGGAAACACTAAGGCCGAAGAACAGAAAAGTCTGCAAAAAGTAATGGATACAACCTAGTCCAATACAGCTAAAGCACACTCCACCATTGAGCACATCTACAAAGAGATCTTTTCACAGGAAAAGAGCTTCCATCATCAAGGACTCCTATCATCCAGGCCATTCACTCTTCACGCTGCTGCCAACAGGAAGAAGGTATGGGAGCCTCAGGACTCACACCATCAGGTTCAGAAATAGTTAGGCTTCAATTGTTAGGCTCTTGAACCAAAGTGGCCAACTTCACCCGCCCCAACACTGAACTGATTCCATGACCTAATGATAAGTTATTATTATTTTGTTTTTTAAATTTTTTTGTACTTGGACAATTTGTTGTCTTTTACACATTAGTTGTTTGTCCATCTTTTGTTGTAGCTTTTCAATGATTCTATTGTGTTTCTTTGTATTTACTATGAATGTCCCAAGAAGACGACTGTCAGGTTAGTATATGGTGACATATTATCAAAGTACATATAAATTTACATACTTAATGAATTTTTCAAAACTAAAACAATCCCACCTTCCTACATACCCAAGCATGCTCTTGAACACAGTACTCTATCAAATGTGCTACACAGTTCCAAGTTCCACATCGTACCTTGCCAGGGAGGTAACCTTTCTTCTTAATAATGGGCTGGAAGATACAAGCCTATCACTACCCTCAATATCCTTTTATACTTCCAAAATTGCATTACAGCATTACAACATTTTCCTATTCCAAGGATGACACCGTAATCGATTTTAGTTCCCATTCCTCTTCTCCATCTAATGTGAACTAAAGCAGCAAAGGTTGGGGCTTGAATAAAAGAAGTGCTTGTCAATCCAACTGCACACTGAGCAGCCCCTTTACCAACTCAGCTGTTGAAGAGCAAACAGCAATAACATCCATATACCATGAGAATCTTCCCCACAAACAAATTCTTCAAAATGAATCAAATGATACATACTTAACATTTAAGCAGAAATTTTATCACTTTAACTTCAGCTTTCCAAGATGGCACAAACTACATTATTTAAGGTGGCTTTTTCTACTACTTAACAACTACACTCACCTTGTCCCTAATGTGTATGTTTGTTAGATACTCCGATGGAACATGAAAATCTGTGAAAGAAGATGATTGGTGCTCAGTTATTTGAAAGCAGAGTAGACTTTTGAAGGAATTAACAGATTAGAGATCCACTGGTCTGAATGAAAAGTAGTTATGCTCACCAATATCTTGAGGTCGACAGGGTGCTGACGCCCAGGGAGATGCAAATTTTGGATAAAGATTTCTGTAAAATAATTTTATCTCATTTAATTGTGACAATTAATCACACAGATTCTTGATCTAACAAAATAGCCAGGTGCTGAATGTGACTCTGTGTACCCATGTTACAGAAGTATACTTTACCATCCTTTAAAAAGCAATACCTTCTAACTGAAAAATATATGAATGTTTTTAAAGAGAAAATTCTTCTCCTAGATGCTAAAGAGTCGAATAGTGGAACAACTCCCTGAAGTATCTTTAAATATATTTAATATGAACAATTAAAATAATCTCCTTCGCAAGCATGGCCAAATCAGTTGTGAATAAATAGACAGACCAGAAATGACATTACTTCTATTCCTGCTTTAAACACAATTGTACTAAAGTTGGAGGGCACTTTCCAGTCAAAAGTAACAAAGTGAAATATTTAATAAGCCTCGCAAAATAGCACAGATGAACACACAATATGCCCTAAAGATAAACCTTCAATCAAATGAGTTGAAGATTTATTGGCATCATAACTGTCACAAAGACTACATACAGGTTGGCAAAACAAATCCCTACTTATAATTTAAAATTACAAATAAAATAGGAGGATTCAAAGAGTTTGGTGCAAAAAACAAACTGGCAGAGGAACTCAGGAAGATGGTTTGCATCTGCGGAGGCATGGAAATGGTCAACATTCTGGACTAAAGACACTATTTATACTGGCTATCTTACATCTAAATTCAGTTCTGATGCAGAATCTTGACCCCAAATGTCAACTATGTCATCTATTTCCAAAGATGGTGCTGAACTCAAAAGAGTTCCTCCAACAGTTTGCTTGTGCTCCAGATGCCAATATCTTCAGTATTTTGTCTCTCTATTCAATGAACTATACAATAGTGGCTCAAAAGGACATCCAGTGCCCAGAAAGAGACCCGAGGAGCTTAAGCTTTCACTTATAATCTATAGTTTGCTCCAAGGCACTGGTTATTATGTAAAAAAGTGATGCATAATATTTCAATATTTCATAATTGTTTGCAGATTTGTTATTCTCCCCTGTACATTGGGTGTTTGATGGTCCTTTTTTTTATACATGGGTTCTGTTGGTTTTCCTTGCTTTGTGGCTGCCTCTAAGACAAATCCCAAGATTGCATATAGTATATATACTTTGATAAAAAATGTACTTTGAACTTCGAAGACATAAGAACCAGAATTTGGACATTCAGACCATCAAGTCTGCTCTGCCACTTGATCATAGCTGATTTGTTTTCCCTCTCAACCCCATTCTCCTACCTTCTCTCCATAACATTTGATGCCTTTGCTAATCAAGAACCTATAGATCTCTGCTTTAAATACACCTGATGACTTAGCTTCCACAGATTCGCCATTTTCTGGCTAAATAAATTTCTCCTCATGTCTTTTCTAAAGGGACCTCCATCTATCCTGAAGCTGTGCTCTCTGGTCCTAGACTCACCACTATAAGAAACGTCCTATAAAGATCCACACTTATCTAGGCCTTTCACTATTCGGTGAGCTTCAATTTCAATGTTAAAAACAGAAAATCCTGAAACTGGAACTTTTTAATGTTAGTGATAAAATACTGATTTACCAATATTAAAAGCAATTACTAAAATCATTTCCTGCAGTGTTTTGGGTTTTTTAATTTTATTAACACCTCCGTCACCAAAACCATCACATTTTAGACTGAAATATGACCTGAAATATAACGTTCTGAGCAACACACCCAAAATGCTGGAGGAAGCCAGTGGGTCAGGCAGCTGCTATGGGGAAAAATGAATGACTTTTCAACACTTGGCACTTCTAACTTACTCTGGTAACTTTAAACAGAAGTACAACTGCAGGAAAATAGCCCAGGGCTTCCTTACCAACATTAAATAACTATTTTAACATAACTATGAAGTCAAAAGAAGAAATTTAGGCATGCTGCTTACTCTGGAGAGTTTAGATTGAGGCCTAGTGTTGTTAGGTCACTGCCTAATGCGAGATGTACCATTCCAGGATCTGTCTCTGCTGCCCGAATGAATGTTAACAGCCCAATCATTCCAAATTGATCTGTTACCATTCCTGTCGGAATATTAGTGACTCGCCCTGAATAAGAAGGAAAAGAAGTAGCATAAACTTCCAGCATATTATCATACAAAGTTACTCTACATGTCTGAAGTTATGACTGATTTTCCCACCATCAGATAACACCTGGATCCCTTTTTTCTGAAGGTTGTTGTTTTGCGTCGTTGAGCTCTTGTCACCAGGGAACTTGGGTCCGTCTGTACTGGATACATTTTTTCCTGGTGTATTCAAATTCTGCAAATGAAATATGTAGAAGTAGAGTGAATTAGCAGCACTGAAGAAGATTACTGTCAAATGATATTTGCAAAGAATTCAAGTTGTAGTATAGTAAAGCTGTTTCTATACAACATCCCTAAAAAGATTTTCAAATTATTTTAAAATTCATTCGACAGTCAAAGTATATTTATTAAAGCACATATGCCGTATGTCATCATCTATAACCCTGAGATTCATTTTCTTGCTGGCATACTCAACAAATCGATTATGGAATAAACACCATAATAGAATCAATGAAATCAATGCACCAACTTGGGTATTTAACCAGTGTGCAGAGGACAACAAACGGTGCAAATACAGAAATTTAAATAAATGCATGAATGAATAAATAAATAACAAGATTAGAAGCTGAGGAGTCCTTGAAAGTGAGTCCATAGGCTGAGAACATTTCAATGGTGGGGCAAATGAAGTAGAAAGAGGTTATCCCCTTTGGTTCAAGAGTCTGATAGTTGAGGGGTAATGACTGTTCCTGGACCTAGTGGTGCAAGTTCTGAGGCTCTTGTGCCTTCTTCCTGATGACAGCAACAAGAAGAGTGCACTGCCTGGGTGGTGGGGGTCCCTGATGATAAATGCTGCTTCCCTGCACAAAGCTTTGTACATATATGCTCAATGATGGGAGGGCACTAAATATGATGGACTGGGCCGAATACACTTCTTGTAGGATTTTCCATTCAAAGGCATTGATGTTTCCATTTCAGGCTGTGATGGAGCCAGTCAATAAACTCTCCAGTACACAGCTACAGAAGTTTGAAAAAGTTGAGCTATCATGCTGAATCTTCTCAAACTTTTTAGGCATAGAGGTACTGCTGTAATTTCTTTATAATTCCACTTATGTGCCGAGCCCAGGATAGGTCCTCCAAAATGCTAACAGTGAAGAATTTAAAGTTGCTGACCTTCTCCACATCTGATCCTCCAATGTGGACTTGCTCATGATCTCCGGTTTCCTTCTCCTGGAGTAAATAATCAGCTCCTCGTTTTTGCTGACACTGAGCAAGAGGTTGTTGTTATGGCACCATTCAACAAGATTTTCAATCTCCCTCCTGAATGCTAATTCATCACATTTGATTTCGCCTACAAAAGTGATTTTTTCAGCAAACTTGAATATGGCATTGGAGCTGTGCTTAACCACAAAGTCATAAGTGTAGAGCAAGGAGAGCAGGAAGCTAAGCACACAGCCTTGTGGTGCACCTGTGCAGATGGAGATCATGAAGGAGATGATGTTGCCAACCCATACTGACTGGGGTGTGCAACATGAGAAAATAGAGAATTCAATTGAACAAGGAGGTATTGAGGCCAAGGTTTTGAAGCTTATTGATTTGTTTTGAGGGATGATGGTATTGAATGTCAAGTTGTAGTTGATAAAGAGCATCCTGATTTATGCATCTTTGCTGTCCAAATGTTACAGGGTTGAGTAAAAAGCCAATGAGATGGTATCTGCTGTGGACCTATTGCTCTGGTAGGCAAATTACAGTAGCATGCAAAAGTTTGGGCACCCTTGGTCAAAATTTCTGTTACTGTGCATAGTTAAGTGAGTAGAAGATGAACTGATCTCCAAAAGTCATAAAGTTAAAGATGAAACATTCTTTACAAAATTTTAAGCAAAGTTAGTGTATTATTTTTGTTTTGTACAATTTGAGAGTGAAAAAAGGAAAGGAGCACCATGCAAAAGTTTAGGCACCCCACGAGGTTTGAGCTCTCAGATAACTTTTACCAAGGTATCAGACCTTAATTAGCTTGTTAGGGCTATGGCTTGTTCACAGTCATTGTTAGGAAAGGCCAGGTGATGCAAATTTCAAAGCTTTATAAATACCCTGACTCCTCAAACCTTGTCCCAACAATCAGCAGCCATGGGCTCCTCTAAGCAGCTGCCTTGCACTCTGAAAATTAAAATAAATGATGCCCACAAAGAAGGAGAAGGCTATAAGAAGATAGCAAAGTGTTTTCAGGTAGCCATTTCCTCAGTTCGTAATGTAATTAAGAAATGGCAGTTAACAGGAACGATGGAGGTCAAGTTGAGGTCTGGAAGACCAAGAAAAACTTTCCAAGAGAACTGCTTGTAGAATTGCTAGAAAGGCAAATCAAAACCCCCGTTTGTCTGCAAAAGACCTTCAGAAAGATTTAGCAGACTCTGGAGTGGTGGTGCACTGTTCTACTATGCAGCGACACCTGCACAAATATGACCTTCATGGAAGAGTCATCAGAAGAAAACCTTTCCTGCGTCCTCACCACAAAATTCAGCATCAGAGGTTTGCAAAGGAACATCTAAACAAGCTTGATGCATTTTGGAAACAAGTCCTGTGGACTGATGAAGTTAAAATAGAACTTTTTGGCTGCAAGAAGCAAAGGTATGTTTGGAGAAAAAAGGGTGCAGAATTTCATGAAAAGAACACCTCTCCAATTGTTAAGCATGGGGGTGGATCAATCATGCTTTGGGCTTGTGTTGAAGCCAGTGGCACGGGGAACATTTCACTGGTAGAGGGAAGAATGAATTCAATTAAATACCAGCAAATTCTGGAAGCAAACATCACACCGTCTGTAAAAAAGCTGAAGATGAAAAGAGGATGGCTTCTACAACAGGATAATGATCCTAAACACACCTCAAAATCCACAATGGACTACCTCAAGAGGCGCAAGCTGAAGGTTTTGCCATGGCCCTCACAGTCCTCCGACCTAAACATCATCGAAAATCTGTGGAAAGACCTCAAAAGAGCAGTGCATGCAAAACGGCCCAAGAATCTCACAGAACTAGAAGCCTTTTGCAAGGAAGAATGGGCGAAGATCCCCCAAACAAGAATTTAAAGACTCTTAGCTGGCTACAGAAAGCGTTTACAAGCTGTGATACTTGCCAAAGGGGGTGTTACTAAGTACTGACCATGCAGGGTGCCCAAACTTTTGCTTCGGGCCCTTTTCCTTTTTTGTTATTTTGAAACTGTAAAAGATGGAAATAAAAAAGTAATCTTGCATAAAATATTAATGAAATATGTCATCTTTAACTTTATGCCTTTTGGAAATCAGGTCATCTTTTACTCACTTAGTTATTCACAGTAACAGAAACTTTGACCAGGGGTGCCCAAACTTTTGCATGCCACTGTACATTAGATCCAAGTCACTTCTCAGGCAGGAGTTAATATATTTCATTACCAATTGCTCAAAGCACTTTATCACACTGGATGTAAGTGCTACTGGACAATAGTCATTGAGGCAGGTTGCCACATTCTTCTTAGGCACCTGTATAATTGAAGCCTGCTTGAAGCAGCTGGGTACACCAGACTGTCGAAGTGAGAGGTTAAAGATCTCAGTGAACATGTGAGCCAGTTGATCTGCACAGGCTTTTAGTACTTGGCCAGGTACCCTGTCTGAGCCAGATGCTTTCCATGGGTTCACCCTCCTCAAGGCTATTCGCACGCCAGCCCCAAAAACTGAAATCACAGGATCATCAGGAGCTGTGGGAGTTAATGATGGTTCCTCCATGTTTTGAGCATAGACAGCATTAAGCTCATCTGGAAGTGAAGCTCCGCTGTCGCCCACATTGTTTGATTTAACTTTACAAGAGGTGATAGTATTCCAGCCCTGCCACAACTGTCAAACATCCTTTGTTGATTCAAGTTTAGTCTGGAATTGCCAATTTTCTGTGACATGGCTTTCTGAGATCATACCATGACCTCTTCCAACTTTCTTGGTCACCAGACTTGAATGTCTCTGACTCAGCCTTCAACAGATTGTGGATCTCATGATTCATCCAGGGCTTCTGATTGGGGAAGACCGAAGGACTTTGTGGGGACACACTCATCTACCACTGTTTTAATAAAGTCTGTGATAATCATGGTGTATTCATTCAGATCAACAGATTGCTTGGAGTCGGTGTTCAGTCCTTGAACAACAACTCAAGGCAATCCCGTACCCGCCCCTCTGCCTCCCACAACCACCTCTTTGGTGTCCCAATTTCTGGAGCTTTGCTCTTTAGCCTCTACCCATACGCAGGTAGGATAGCCAAGTGATATGTAACATGGGTGTCACTTGCGAAGGCAGCATGTTCCCAGCTTCAAGCTATTGGGGGATGGTGGTGAGTAACCTTCTTGAACTGCCTGTCCTTATTGTAAAAGAACTCCCATAGGTCGGGCTTTGCATGCTCAAACAATGAAGGAAGGTGATGGGAACTAAAACCAGGAAGAAAGGCTTTACTTGAGCCCATGGTATTCAAGTATGCTTGCCCCCTTAACACTTCTAGTTGAAGAAGGTGGCAGGCAGACCTGGGGAATGTGATGAATACACATGGTGAGTTGCTGCAATATTTTACACACAGTGCACCAAATCTAGAGAGAGCCTACTTCTGTGTCTAATTAATATATTCAAGTAAGAATTTCTGCAATTTAACTTTTTTTGACAAGTAGTTTTAGTGATAATTGGTTTTTTTGTAGCTTTAAGTGTTATTAGTAACATTATTAAAAAATTCAACTTTAAGTGTTCTAAATTCATTAAAGATAAAAGCTTTTGTGAAGACTTACAGATTTACTATCATCATTACTTGAGGTTGGATCCTTGTAGTTTGAACCAGGAAGTGCGGGAAAGTCTTCATTATGGATTGAGAAGTCCTGGGACTGTTCATTTGCTGGTTTTGTCACCATCCCAACTACACCACGCAAACAAAGCTATGTTAGCTTCAATTTTTTTTAATATGGCACAGTAGCAGTACATAAAGAATGTTTAATATCCTACTATTAAATGCAATGTACTGATCACAAAATTCCTTAGTTTCTCCAAACAGAATGTTCCTTGTCTAAATCCACTCACATGCCAAAGTAGTGCAAATAATCTCTTATGCAAGGAATTTTTCTGAAGTTGCTTCAACTTACCTAGCATGATTCCAATGCTGATGAAAGCAAAAACCCACAGTGTCTGCAAGAGTTTTTATTACAGCCAACTCCATGCCAATAAAAGAAAAAATGGGCAGAGTTCAAAAGACTACAACAATGTTTTGACTTTTCTGGCCCCTCAACAACACCTGATCAATTAGATTAAAATAAGTTACCATGCTGATTCACCAGTTCCCCAAATCATTTAATGGCCTCAAATAAAATAAATAGTAACTCCAACCCTAACTTCCATAAATGGTCATTAAAAAATGTAACAGTAGTACAAAGGTGAATTAAAGCCCTTCAACTTGTCCTCCTAAGAAATCAGTGAATATCAATGACTCATTTCTAATTTTAAAGTCCTAATTCTCCAAACCCTACTCCAATGTTGGATGGTTTCAAAGTGGACTCCCACATGATTTACTTCAGGCAAGCTCCAACACCCGTACAAGGCAACCAATCCCTTGGGAAATCCAGTGGTAAATAAAGAAATGGGAATACTGCATTTAGCAGATTTGGCAGGCATCATATACCACTCTCTCCTGAACACAGGACAATATCAGAAAAGTGAAAAAGAATCAAATCACTAGAAACTGAAACTAGCCAACACCTTTGACTTAAAATTACATTCTGAATGTCTTTACATCAACAGCCATTGGATTATGAGGAACTGTAAAGACATTTTCACATCCTTTTATTCCTTATGAAACAACCAACAGTTGATTCAGCACTGTCAATATTAGAGCATTGCCAATAAATAAAGTTGTGAAAAGGAAAGGAAACATGGTGCGGCATGTATTCTCATTCAAATTTCAAAATAGAAATGATACCCAATGATCCTCTTCAGTTCAAAGACTCTTTCTGCCAAGCTACTCTGAATGCAAGTAGAACTTGGCTAAAAGGACCCCATAAAAGCTTCCCATTTGCATTGAAACATAATTGAGGCTATGACCAATCACGGTCTAACCTGACAATCACTGACTAACCTGACAACCTCCCCAATATATTTCTGCAGATAAATTTACATACATTTATTTCATTTGGTTGACTTAATTATTGACTTCATATCAAAAAATCAATTCAACATATACAGTAGATTCCAGTTAATTTGGCCATTGGTTAAATTGGGCCAGATGCTTATTTAGGACAACTCTTAAAGAACAAAAACTAATCAAGAAAACAGCCTGGATTCTATTTGTTTATTTGAGATGCTCTGAGATGAATGATTCTGGGAATGGAAGGATTAACGTATGAGGAGTATTCAATGGCTCTGAGCCTGTACTTGCTGGAGATTAGAAGAATGAGGAAGGACCTTATTAAAACCTATCGAATATTGAAAGGCCTAGACAGAGCAGATGTGGAGAGGCTGTTTCCTATAGTGGGTGAGTCTAGGACCAAAGTGCACAGTTTCAGAATAGAGGCACATCTATTTGGAACAGAGATGAGAAGGAGTATATTTAGCCAGAAGGTGGTGAATCTGTGGAATTCATTACTGCAGGCGGTTGTGGAAGCCAATTTGTTGAGTGTATTTAAAGGAGAGGTTGATAGGTTCTTGATTAGTCAGAACATCAAAGCTTAAGGAAAGAAGGCAGGAGAATGAGGGTGAAAGGGCTATTAAATCAGCCACGATGGAATGGTGGAGCAGAATGATGGGCTGACTGGCCTAATTCTGCTCCTATGTATTATGGTCTCTTGGACAGGATGCTGTTGCTGAGTAGATTTTTGTCAGTCACATGCACTTGTGTGGCATTGGACACTACACCATGTGTAGAGCGAACAGTTTTTAAATGGTATCAGTTGCGTGATTTTTATCATTGATAATTGGTGAGAAATAAGCAGAAAGACAATACAGAATTGTTTTGGTCATTGCGATTTCAAGCATTCAGATTTAGAAATGCCAGAAATGGCCAGGAGTGAAAATGAAATGATTTCACTAGTCAACAAGTTCGGAACTACAAAGCAGCACGCACGCACACACGCACACACACACACACACACACACACAAAATGCTGGAGGAACTCAGCAGACCAGGCAGAATCTATGGAAAAGAGTCAGTTGACATTTTGGGCCGTGACCCTTCATCAGGTTTATTCCCCCTCTCCCCACCTTCTAACCCTGATTCCTTAGCTTTTTTTCTCCAGTCCTGATGAAGGGTCTTGGCCCGAATCGTCAAGTGTACTCTTTTCCATAAGTGCTGCCTGGCCTGCTGAGTTCCTTCAGCATTTTGTGTGTGCTGCTCAGATTTCCGGCATCTGCAGATTTTCTCGTTAGTAGAAACTACAAAGAATTTGAAAGCATCGACTAATACACAGCTTTATACTATACTGTGGTAGCATTGGTAGTAGTCTAATTTGTTCTGTATTTCATTTAAATAACTAATTTGTTAGTCAGTTAAATGACAATTTGTCTTTTTTAAAAAATATACCTTTTTAACTACTTCCAACGAAACTCTGGCTAATTGGGGCAGCTGCTTAATTGGGCCAAAATGTACTGATCCCGATGTGTCTCAATTAACTAGAAACTACTGTACTTCAATAGATTGTCCCTGCTGTTGTTTGCTATGTAACAAATAGTTATGCTGGAATGTTTTCAGAAAATGAATGTCATATGCAGAGCTTTCAAGTACATGATTCACATTAACAAATCTAAATTTTCCAAGTACTAAGAATTTGGAAGACTGCAAATTCACATATATCAGCAACATATCCAAAAACTTAAATTAAACTGGTGAACATAAAATTCCAAATCACTTCTTTTTAAAGCAGATATTCTGGATGTGAATTTAGAATAAAACCCTTTTGGAACGCTGTGAATTCTATTAAGTAAACATGCACATGTACATGGGTAAAGTATTTTGTTTATATTTTACATCATGAGGACAGATGGAATTCAACTTCAATTACAAGGAAATTTCCAATTGGGACAATTTTCAGCAGTTACAAATACTTTCAAAACACAAAGCATAGTTTAAACTTATTGGGGAATAGAGCTACATTATAAAGACTGATTAGTATGATTGCTAACCAACAGAGCTCTCAAAAGAATAGCAAAGAGTATGAATCAGAAATAAAAACAGAAAAGGTTTGAAATATACACAAGATACAACAACTGCAGAGAGGGGAACAAAACTTATCTTGGGTTAACACTCTGTAATCAGTATCTGTCATCAAAATGAATTATCAGTGCTGTTTCTACCTCCACAGATGCCTCCCAGCCTACTGATCATTTCTACATTTTCTGCTTTTATTTCAATAACAACAAATTGTTCTGCAAAAATAAATTTACTTGATCCAACTATAATTGTATGTACCAAAAAAATAACAGAGCAGTTCCTGGTACCAGACTATTCACAATACGACAGGAATGAAAGAAATTTGCGTTTTGCCATCCTTTCCAGAAAAAAAAAACACATAATTTGAATGTGGTTCAAAACATTTACCTAGCTCACACCATTGAAAAAAAATATTAGGAACGCAACATGTGATAACCTAATTGTTTTATTTTTTGAGGAGAAACAAAATTAACTGATATTGCTTACTACAACTAAATATTCAAATTCTCTGTTAGTAATATAGCACTGGAATACCTAGCTCATTACCTTGTATATTTGGAAAACTACCACTGAGTATAAATTGTTATTGGCAAATGCTATATGCCCAAACTCTGAAATTTCACTTTTTCACTGCTCACCTTCACTGAGAAATAAAACAGTATTGATTTCATATTTTAAAAAACTACAAGGCGAATTAAGAACAGGTTTCACAATATAAATAAAATGTCCAGCCTTAAAATCCATAGACTGAAATACTTTACAATAGAGAATACACAAATTTATAATCAGACTAATTATCCATCTATTTTGCAACATCACTAACGTGATCTTTCCACTATTGTATATTTTAAATATTTCTCTTGGGTATTTTGTGTCCTTTCCTTTGAATCATTAGCAACTAAATCCGAACTAATCCGTAATCAAACATTTAAACTGCAGGATCAATGATATAGTATAGTCCAGCCATAAAATTTATCAAGGCAAATACACAAAGTGGCTTAAACATATTGAGATGTATACAAAACTGATACCATAAGCATCACTTAATTAATAAATATGCCATTCATAAAATGTTATTTTAAACATTTAAGAAACAAATCAATTAGTGTGAAGGAGGCACTTGATGAGTGTTTTGGAGACTCAAGCAATAGGAAAGCTATTTCGAGAGAAACTAGCTCTGTTATCAAA
Organism: Hemitrygon akajei; assembly: GCF_048418815.1. Classification (NCBI taxonomy): domain Eukaryota; kingdom Metazoa; phylum Chordata; class Chondrichthyes; order Myliobatiformes; family Dasyatidae; genus Hemitrygon; species Hemitrygon akajei. The sequence goes on from NC_133133.1 coordinate 170,641,310, forward strand.
ATTTATATTAGCGCAAAGCAAAATTTGTTAGCAAAATTAAGAATAATGTAAGCAAAATATGAATAATTAATGATTTATTGTTCTTTTGCTGTTTATGACAATGTGCTATTCTATCATATCTTAGAGATTCAGAGTCCATATTACATTGAAATGTTACCTTATAGATTGAATTGCTGATAGCCATGTACCTAATCTAACATTGAAATGTCTACAAATAAAAATAACAAATTGCTGGTGCAAGCACGACAATAATATAGTTTCTGTCAAGCAGGGAACATACTAGTACCATAGCCCAAGTTAGTGCAAGTATGAAAGTGTGACAAGATATTATGAGAACATTGCAAGAAAAGGCAGATATGGTCAATCTAAATTTGAGTCCAATAACCAGTTTTATGTAAGTCCACACATGCTATTTGATACAAAATTGGTGGCAGTTATTTAATTTACATAAATAAGCATTTAGCTTGATTTGCATGACAGCAATCATATTTTAACTATACGTAATGTTGTGGCTATATAAAAAGAGAAGAAATTAAAAAATCAAGTTAGCTTGAATATAATATCATTATGGGAGGAAAATCTGTAATGTTTCCTAAACACATGTGTAAGTTGAAGGGAAGAAAAAGACACTGGGAAACCACCACCTCCAGAAGGGACCCCTCCAAGTTGTGTATCATTAATCTACAATCTTCACTAGATCCTAAAATCCTGAAATCTCCTCTGCAAAAGTAATACAGAAGTATCTTCACCAGAAAGGTACCAATACTTCAATAAGTTGGATCAATCCTACCTCCTAATGTGCACTTGGGGACAGAGTTTGACTGCTCATCTTTCCAACGCTGTTAGAAATCATTAATTGAATTAAGAACACCCATTAGCAAAGTCAATGATTTCATTACTCAGCCTCATCTTCCCCATTTCTTTTCTTTAGTATAATCTGCTCATTTATCCAAAGCATTCCATGCACAAAGATAATTTCTCCTGATTCACGTGGTATTTTGAAAATTCCACGCAGTGTAAATGAATGCTTAATTGAATGATATATGTTGGTAATTTCCATAAAGCGAAAGATATTTTAAAGCAATTTGGGAAGCTCAAATCAGTGAGCAAGCTGTGTCCCAGCTACAAGTGTAAATACAAAATATCACAATTACACTTCAAGGAATATGCTCCATGAAAGGAAGAACATAATCAAGAGTTTATGTTCCTTCTCAATTTTTCAATTTAAAAATTTAATGTCATTTGAGTAAAAGCAGAAAGAAACATGGTAGAAGTCATGTTAATTTTAATAGATAGATCAGACTTAGAAAAGCAACTGTTCCTATGCTGCTGATTGTACATCAATTTCATCTAAAGTCTAAAAAAACTTACAAGCAACTACCTGTGATGCAATAGCTAACAGAGAACACCTTTAACATACAGCCAAATGCAAATAATGAATGCAAATTATTAAATATAAGCAGTGTAAAATGCATCTTAACCGCTTGCATAAAGAGTTATCTGCTGCTGAATATTAAGAACTGAACTCAACATTTCCTTAATTTTAATTTCCAATTGTTTGGTCTAGTGCAGTTAACTTTAAGAAGCTGCTGCAGTAGACTATCACATCATGGATGGTTTTCTCTTCTGTCAAAGCAGTAATACAACATGGTATATATATATATATTTTTTTTTTCCATTCTTGTATGGTCTTTAATTAAAATCACATTCCTCAAGACAATTTTAAATGCATGTTGGTGTTGTTTGAGAATGAAGGTCCCTACCTGATTTCTGAAGACGGGACACACGGACAGCTCCCAGCATGCCCATTTTCGAAAGGAACCCAGTGTCTGATGAGAGGAAGTCACTTATGAAGTTTGTTTAAAATCTAACAGCTTCTTTAAACTTACTGAGGTGATAAGTCCTATACGTATGTACGCAAGCTCTTTAGTACATTTATTTTCAAAAGAAAACCAGGACCAGATAAAACAAAGTCCTATTTTCCAAACTGATTGAAAACTGAGGTAGTACAATTAATGTTTAACATTTATACAGTTGGTGTATTATGACAATGGTTTTCAGCAGACTTGCTGTATAAAAATTGCAAAAATACCTAGTGACAATCCAATAAGTTGTGTTAAATTGAGGTGATTCAAGTACTTGGATTCAAAGAGTATTTATATTGATTACAGGCTACCCCATTTTATAGATTTCTTTTTTAGCATACATGAGAGGATTATTCATTTTTTATTAATTGACATACTAGTTTGCAACAAATAATAGGGTGAAGAAATGCTTTGAACATATGTACCAATTCATATGAAATGTTGTGCATAATAGCTATTCAAAAGCAATTACATTCAAATGGTAAAATGGACTTAAATTTTAAAGAAAAATTAATGATGAACAATACACTGATATATGAAATTATCAAACTGAAATGTATGACTCCACACATGCTGTCTGACCCAATAAACGTATGAGGAATTTTCTATTTTTATTTCAGATTCCCAGACTTGTAAATTTTTGCTTATGTATTCCGGCAAGCAAAACATTTTCAAACATAAGGAACTTAGAGATAAGTTTGATTAGTTGTAGGTGAATGTTGTTAAAAGTCATTCTAACAATATTCTGCCAATTCAGATTTCTGACTGATCTGTTAACTCAGACATTAATAAGTTCATGTTCATATGTAAATAATGTTAAAACTGATTATGCCCTAAACATATTCTGCTGAAAAATAATAGAGGATTCCAAAGTTACATTATTTTTGAAGACATTTTGTCAAACCACAATCCACCATTGTACAGATGTTGGGAAATCTGGGATATTCAAATTTAACAGCAGGAATTTCTCACCATAAATTTTAAAACAAAGCCAGCTAATTCAAATAAAATACACTTTATTAATAAACTTTGTCAAGTAGGAGCATTAAAATCAACTGAAAGCAACATATTTCTTTCAAAAAGCTATGAAAGGTTACTGCTATTAAATTGACAATCCACAGTGCACCACTGTAGCATAGCGATTAGCGCAACGCTATTACAGCTTTGAGCGTTGGAGCACACAGTTCAATTCCAGTGCCCTCTGAAAGGAGCCTCTGTACATCCTCCCGTGGAATGCATGGGTTTTCTCCGGGTGGTCCGGATTCCTCCCACAGTCCAAAGTTGTACCAGGTAGGTTAATTGGTCATTGTAAATTGTCCCTTGATTAGGTTAGGTTAAATCGGAGTCGTCGGGGGTTGCTGAGTATTGTGACTCAAAAGGGCCAGTTGGGCCTATTCCGTGCTGTATGTCTGAATTTTAAAAAAAATGGAGGTCTTCAAGTGTTATCTTATTGTTGGAGGTGGCGTTACAACATCCATTTTAACACATCCTATATTTTTGGGGACTTAATTATAATCATTGCACATCATTTACAAAACATTTCAACAGTATAATATCAAGGGTTTTGAAAAAACAATCACCAACCTGAAGCCCTGTCTCTGTTTTTCTCCCCAAAGAGATTGCCTGTCCTGCCAAGTACTTCCATCATTTTCTGATTTTATACTGAACTGCTACAACGCTAGAAAGTTAGTGAAACCTGCAGAATTTTTTTCTATTTCTACATAAACACGACCTAAAATGTGATCAGATCTTCATGCAAGTCCTAAAACTAGATAAAGAGATCCCAATTAAATAAATAACACAGAAAATATTATACTTGTTCATTTATTTATTTATTTAGAAAAATGACGAAATGTTACATGTATTTGTTGGAAAAGGTATGGCAACCATAAGACCATAAGTCATAGGAGCAGGATTAGGTCATTTAGCCCATTGAGTCTACTCTGCCATTCAATTATGGCTGATCCTTTCCCTCCTCCTCAGCCCCACTCCCCGACCTTCTCCCCATAACTTTTCATATGTGTCCAATCAAGAACCTATCAAACTCTGCCTTAAATACACCCACAGACTTGGCTTCCACAGTTGCTTGTGGTAACAAATTCCATAAATTCACCACCCTCTGGCTGAAAAAAATTCTCTGCACCTCTGGTTTAAATAGATGCCCCTCTATCTTGAGGCTGTGCCCTCTTGTCCTAGACTCTCCCACCATGGGAAACATCCTTTCCACATCTACTCTGTCTAGCCCTTCAACATTCAAAAGGTTTCACTGAGATCCCCCCTCATCCTTCTAAATTCCAGTTAGTACAGACCCAGAGCCATCAAATGTTCTCGTATGATAACAATTTCATTCCTGGAATCATCCTTGTGAACCTCCTCTGGACCCTCTCCAATGCCAGCACATCTCTTCCGAGATGAGGAGTCCAAAACTGTACATAATACTCAAGGTGAGGCCTCACCAGCGCCTTATAAAGCCTCAGCATCACATCCCTGCTCTTGTATTATGGACCTCTTGAAATGAATGCTAACATTGCATTATCTTTCTCACCATCGACTTTACCTGCAGGTTAACCTTTAGGGTGTTCTGCACAAGGACTCCCAAGTCCCTTTGCATCTCATATTTTTGGATTTTCTTCCTATTTAGAAAATAGCCAGTACATTTTTTTCTACTACCAAAATGCATGACCATGAACTTTCAAATATTATATTTCATTTACCACTTTCTTGTCCATTCTCCTAATCCAAGCCCTCGGCAGCCTACCTGTTTCCTCAACATTACCTGTTCCTCCACCAATCTTTGTATCATCTACAAACTTCGCAACAAAGCCATCTATTCCATCATCTAAATCATTGATATACAGCATTAAAAGAAACGGTCCCAACACCAAACCCTGCGGAACACCACTAGTCACTGGCAGCCAACCAGAAAAGGATCCTCTGGGGTAGTGCCTTCTACAAAAGCTACTTGGAGTAGGGTGCTCCAATCAATGAGATGAGATTAGAGATATGGGTTGTAGAGGTGTGCTGCCTTACAAAAAAAGACACAGGTTCCTGATAGAGCCTACTCTTCTCAAGAAAGGTCCGTTTATGTGCACCTCTCAGAGGACCTTAAAAGAACTGTAGAGATGCATCAAGCTGGAAAAAGCTACAAAAGCAATTCTAAAAACCTGAGTGTTCATCAGTCCACAGTAAGAGAAAATGTTTACATATGGAGGAAACTCAGTACTGTTGCTACTCTCCCTAGGAGTGGGCATTCTGCAAAGATCACACCAAAGGGATCATGTGCAATGCTGAAGGAGGTAAAAAAGAACCCAAGGGTAACAACAAAAGACTTCCAGAAATCTCTACTACTTGCTAAAGTCTCTGTTCATGTAGCCACCATAAGAAAAAAACACAACAAGAATGGTGTTCATGGAAGGACACCATAGAGGAAACACCAAACAAAAACATTGCTGCACGTCTCAAGTTTGCAGAAGACCACTCGGAAGTTCTACAATGCTTCTGGGACAGTGTTCTGTGGACAGATCAGACAAAAGTTGAACTTTTTGGCAGAAATGCACATTGCTATCTTTGGAGGAAAAAGGGCACTACACACCAACACCAAAACCTCATCCCAACTGTGAAACATGGTAGAAGGAACATCATGATTAGGGGCTCCTTTGCTGCCTCACAATCACTGAGGAAACAATGAATTCAAAATTGTATCAAGATGTTTTACAGAAGGTCAGGGTAGCAGTCCATCACCTGAAGCTGAATAGAAGGTGGATACTGCAACAAGACAATGGTCTGAAAGACAAGAGTATATGAACAAAAGAATGATTTAATAAGAAGAAAATTCATGTTTTGGAATGGCTGAATCAAAGTCCTGACCTTAATCCTATAGAAATGTTGTGGAAGGATCTGAAGCAGCAGTTCATGCAAGGAAGCACAGCAACATCCCAGAGTTGAAGCAGATTTATAAGGAGGAATGGCCTAAAATTCCTCTAAGCCAATGTGCAGAACTGATCAACAGGTACTGGAAACGTTTGATTGCAGCTAAATGTCCACATATTTTTTCCAACAAATACATGCAATATTGGAATTTCTTTCAATAAGTGAACAAGAAGCTTAAGAAGGAAATTAGGAGAGCCAGAAGGTGCCATGAGAAGGCCTTGGTGGGCAGAATTAAAGGAAACTCCAAGGCATTCTACAAGTATGTGAAGAGCAAGAAGGTAAGACATGCAAGTGTGACAGTGGGAAAGTGTGTATGGAACCGGAGGAAACAGCAGAGGTACTTAATGAATACTTTACTTCAGTATTCACTATGGAAAAGGATCTTGGTGATTGTAGTGATGACTTGCAGCAGACTGAAAAGCTTGAGCATGTAGATATTAAGAAAGAGGATGTGCTGGAGCATTTGGAAAGCATCAAGTTGGGTAAGTCGCCAGGGCCAGATGACAAGTACCCAGGCTGCTGTGGGAGGAGATTGCTGAACCTCTGGCGATGATCTTTGCATCATCAATGGGGACGGGAGAGGTTCTGGAGGATTGGAGGGTTGCAGATGTTGTTCCTTTATTCAAGAAAGAGAGTAGAGATAGACCAGAAAATTATAGACCAGTGAATCTTACCTCAGTGGTTGGTAAGCTGATGGAGAAGATCCTGAGAGCCAGGATGTATGAATAATTGGAGAGGTATAATATGATTAGGAGTAGTCAGCATGGCTTTGTCATGGGCAGGTCGTGCCTTACGAGTCTGATTGAATTTTTTGAGGATGTGACTAAACACATTGATGAAGGAAGAGCAGTAGATGTAGTGTGTATGGATTTCTGCAAGGCATTTGATAAGGTATCCCATGCAAGGCTTATTGAGAAAGTAAGGAGGCATGGGATCCAAGGGGACATTGCTTTGTGGATCCAGAACTGGCTTGTCCTCAGAAGGCAAAGAGAGGTTGTAGATGGGTCATATTCTGCATGGAGGTCGGTCACCAGTGGAGTGCCTCAGGGATCTGTTCTGGGACCCTTACTCTTCGTGATTTTTATACATGAGCTGGATGAGGAAGTGGAGGGATGGGTTAGTAAGTTTGCTGATGACACAAAGGTTAGAGGTGTTGTGGATACTGTGGAGGGCTGTCAGAGGTTATAGCATTGGCATTGGCATGAGCAGTGAGCACATCATCAGCTGTACATTTTTGGTAGTTGTACTGCACACTCCAACTGTTCATGATCAGTTAAACAGGTGGGCTCTTGCCATAAATATGCATCCATTTATTGGTTCATTTAGAACAAATTCAGCACTCATACTGCCAAGCAACAGGCTAGGTTCATGCTTAATCTGACCAACTAAGCAACACTAATGTGGAACCAGCTATGGCACATGGAATGGGCAGGGTTTGAGGCCTTCTGCTGTCAGCCATTCCTGGTTCAGAGCAGGTTGATATCGAAGTGATATCAAAGTCTCTGGCAGTTGATCCAGATACGCCATATCCAGCAGTGACAGCCTTTGACAACTTTCTGCTGTTAAAGGTAATTATCTCTTTTAAATGTTTCTGATGTTCAAAGGTGCTGAGAACAACTTAAATGTACATTTTTTAAAACTTTTAAAAATAATTAAAGATAAAAATTTTCATTAAATTAAAAAGATTGATTTCAATAAATTAAAAACACATGTAAAATAGAATTGGGAAAATTACCTTCTTTAATTAAAGTTGTCGATTGCATTCAAATAAAGTAGGCATAAAGTAGGACCAGATCTTAGATATGCTGGCCCCTGGCCTCCAGCACATCTTGTAGTTCTGCACTGTACAGCAGACCTTCAAAAAGGACCACAACCTTGTCATAGGGTTTGGAGACTTGCATGCCTCAATGACCCAGAAAGCTATGTTGACTGGAGCCACGACCTTGAGCTTTGACTCTTGTCAAACAAAAAAGGTCAAAGTGTAGAGGCAAGACTAAGAGTGGCCCACCAGTCCTCCGGGTTCGGGGGTTTCGCCCAGGGCCAATAACCCTGACTGGCCAAAAAAAACAATTGTTACAGAAACAGCAACAAAGAATCCTTCTATACAAACAGAGATGAAGGACCTTTATTGCTACCTGAAACACCAGCAGCGTAACGGGCAATAAGTACTGATTTGTTAACTTTGTTAAATCTTAAATCATCTTAAATTGTGATTTTTTAAATCTAACTTGGCAAAGCACTCAATATTTAACAGCTATATTGTATATTCCTTTAAACTTCAAATATTGGAAAGAAAACCTGGCATACAGAAACAGTTGTCTATGTTCATTTGTGACAAAATTAGATAGACATACAGGTTAAGAGAAATTTTTGATATGTTTATTGGCAAAATTTTAAAAGCAGGAATTGAGCATCTCTCGGCAATAACTTTCACTTCTGAACAAAAAAATCAAAAGGCTTGTATTTGCTGAAGTTCACTTTTAAAATAGGCTAATGTAACATTCCTTCATAACAGACAGATGAGTCATAGACCTGCAAACAAGCCAGCAGCTCTAAATCAATGACCAGCACCACATGTTACTATGTTGGGAAATTAAAATATTCCCTGACAGACCAAGAATACAGATTACTGGTTTCATCTAGTAGGTAAGTTTTAAATCTCTGCAAACTCACAATGAATTATATTTTCACTTTCTCATTGTTAAGTGTGACTTCAATGATGGAAACAATAAATGAAAAACACTATCTCACAATCATGATGATTCACACAGAAAGCATAAGGATCAAATAAAGATATCTACGCAACTAATATGCAATTAGTATTTAATAGAAAATTTCTTAAAATTGTATAGGCAGTATTTATGCATAGTTTATGTTAGAAAGGAGAAACAATGAAATATTAAGCATGTGTACACGTCTACTGGGTGGCAGGGTGGAGATACGTCTCTACCAAAGGAGGTGTAAGGTGCTCCTTTCCTCCGTTAGCCTGCAGGTCACCCTTGGGCAAGGTGTAGCACCTGCTTTGTCTCCTGATCAGGGTCACGTGAAACCATAGGAGCAGGTGCTGGATGGTCGTAAGCGTTGCTGGCACATATCACAAATCCTGGTTATGCAATCATTGATGCCTGGCAGGCAATCGCTGAAGAGCATTGACAATGGCTAGGGTCACCCGTCTTGTAAAGAGACTGCCCAGAAAAACAGTTTCTCTAGAAAATTTGCCAAGAACAATCATGGTCATGAGACCATGATCGCCCACATCAGACAACAAGGCACATGATGATGACGACGACATAGCTACAACTGAGACGTAGATTCAAGTAGCATTCAAATAAATTGTGATAGTTATCTTATAGATAATACAATTAAATGTGGTACATGCATTAAAACAATGTAAATACCAGTTACATTTTAGCATCCTTTGAATATAGTTTAAGCTACACTAAAGCAGCAAAATGTATTGTTTCAGAACTAGAAAAACAATCATATAATTTGAATTGCAAGAATTTAAATAAGTTTGCTACATGGTTTATGTGCTACGTTTGGACATTCAAAATGAGTATTTTTGATTGAAGCATGAAATTGCAAACAAAAAAATCATGAGGAAGAAAAATTGGAAGTACAACTAGAAAACTGGACAAACATTGATTTCACATAGTAACATCTTGTTTCTTTATATTGATGCTTAATTCATGTCTATGAATAAATACACATATTACATGATAATGAACTGCACAGACCAGATGTATTTCAGTTTCATCTCTTCGCTCATACTAATATAAGCTGAGCTCATGATTCTTTATAACTAGTTAATATATAGTATAATCTGTATCATCAATGTTTTGTTCTCTATCACCACAAAGCAATGCAAGTGATTAGGTAAACAGATCTGATGAGAAAGCTTCATCTTCTGATCAATGTTGTTAATCACCGAGTACATTTTTGCTGAATATTTGCAGAAAACAATGTATGCAATTACTGTTCCTTTCAGACATCCTTGGTAATAAAACATCAAGCACAATTGTCCTGCTGCTGGCCTGAATTTTGCAATCAGCAAAAAAGCAAATGTGTTTGTCAGCAGCCTCTAAAATCCTACCTGAATATCGGAACATACAGTGCCTTGTAAAAGTATTCAGCCCCCATGTAATTCATGAGCATTACAACCAGGGATTTTGATTAATTTAACAGTATTTTTAAGTGGATCACATGCTCCATTTTTCACATTACAACCCCAAAAAACAAGGAGAATTAAAGTATGAAAAACTAAAAATTCAAAAACTGAAATGTCAGCACTTCAAAAGTATGCACCCCACTTTCTTATTATTTCTTGCAGCTATTACAGCCAGGAGTCTTTTTTTTAAGTCTCTATTAGCTTTGTACAATATGATTGAGCACGATTTGCCCATTCCTTCTTGCAAAATTGCTCAAGCTATGCCAGGTTAGATGGAGAGTGGTGGTGGACAGAAACCTTGAGGTTTTGCAAGAGACAGTCGATTGAGTTAAGGTCAGGACTCTGACAGGGCCACTCAAGGGCATCAATTTTCTTTATCTGAATCTACTCTATGGTTGCTTTAGCAGTGCGCTTTGGGTAATTATCCTGCTGAAAGTCAAACTTCCCCCCAGTTTAAGTTTTCTGGCAGAGGTTAGCAGGTTTTTATCCAGGATCTCTCTGTATTTAGCAGCATACATCTTTCCATTAACCCTGACCGGATTTCTGGTCACTGCTGCTGAAAAGCATTCCATAGCATAATGTTACCTCCATCATAATTTACAGTAGGGATGATGTTACCTGGCTGATGTGTAGTATTAGATTTATGCCACATGTACTTCTTTGTGTTGAGGCCAAGAAGTTCTACTGTAGTCTCTCTGAACACATGACCTCCTTCTACACTCTTACAGTACAGTTGGCCCTCCGTATCCATGGGGATTTGGTTCCCGGGCCTCCCGCGGATACCAAATTCCGCTCAAGTCCCATATATAAAATGGTGTAGTATTTGCATATAATCTAAGCACATCCTCCCATATACTTTAAATCATCTCTAGATTACTTATAATACCTAATACAATGTAAATGTTGTGTAAGTAGTTATTATACTGTATTGTTTTGGGAGTAATGACAAGAAAAAAAAGTCTGTACATGTTCAATACAGACGCAATCATCGTAGCTCTTCTGGGAATGCTGATACTGCCTTGGCATTAGCCGATGCAGATTCTCCTGTGATCTTTAAGTTCTTGAGTCTGTAGCACTTTACATAGCTAGCCAGCCATCTCTTACTAGCCTTCAACTCCTTCCTCTCACTCACAAAACAAGTAGTGAATGAACGAGACTCGAGGCGAACAATGCTCAAACAACGAGTAATACTTTTAACCATTTCAAGATTACAGTACTTATAATACCTAATACAATGGAAATGCTATGTAATAGTTGTTACACTGTATTGTAATGCTCAAACTACAAGTACTGGAGAGAGAACTTCCCGATCCGCGGTTGGTTGAATCCACGGATGCAGAACCCTCTGATACGGAGGGCTGACTGTATCTTCTAAGAGACACTTTAGGAAGTATTTATGGGCAAGAATATGCTTTTTTTTAAGCCGGGGCTTCTACCTTGCCACTCTTCCATAAATAACCTTTTTTATGCAAGGCCTTAGAGATTGCTTCATCTCCAGTTACAGCCACTTACTTCTGCAGCTCACTCAGAGTGACTGCTGGTGTCATGATAGCTTCTCTTACAAGTGCCATTCTTCCCCAGCAACCAAGCTTAGAGGGGCAGCCTGATCTACGCGGTGTGGCTGTGGTTTCATAATTTCCCCACTTTTCACAATGAATTGCACGGAGCTCCGAGCTACGTTCGTACACTTCCCCAGATTTGTTCTAAACTATTATGATTTCCCTGACTTGTTTTGAATGCTCTTGTCTTCATTTTGCTTTGATCTAATGAAAATCTATCATACTGTTGGACCTCACAGAGAGAGGAGGTATTTATTTTTATGAATTCATTGAAAACAGGCGATACTCCAATTTTCTACATCAACAAATTGGATGAGTTAGTATAATATACAGTATCGCACTTGAGGAAAGTTATTGTAATAATTACAAAGGGGATGAATACTCTTTCAGCCTCAAAATTTTGCTTTTTAATTTTTAGTAAATTGTTGGAAAATAGTTATGGAGCCTGAATTCCTTTTCAAAGCACTGCAGAATCCCCTGTTGTTAGGTATCAAGTCCATGACAGTCAGCAACAATAACTTCAAGCAGGCTGAACAGCAATGGCACTAAAGAATTCTCAAAACAGCAAATAAGAGAAAGCAAATATTATGCCAATATATTTTATAAAATTTAAAATTTAAAAAATGAAATGTGCTAACTTAGGTAGAAGCTAAAATACCACACCAAACATTTAAAGTAACATCTTACTATCTGTAATATATTAAGTTTTGTCTGAATGAAATGCAGATATCCACATCAATATTGCTTCTATTGGGCCTAAAAATTTTTCTATGGTTTACTGTTCTGACAATAACTCACACCTCAAAAACATAAATTTTAAAGTAAAATATCTACTAGTTTGCAAGTACCTGCAATTCTTATAGGATTATTTATTTCTTGAGATAATACTGTAGAAGACCCCAAACAATGCTAACTTTAGAACTTCTCTACTGAACTACATACAAATGGAAACTCTAAATACAATGTCATTTTCACTAGGTAATTATGACAAACAGTGACTGTTTAACAACAGAAAGTACTCAGATGATGTGTTTTGGATATTAAAGACAGCGAATCCTGGTATTTTCTGCAAGCATCTATATTATTCTTAGAATTCTCATACTCACTATTAAAATGGACATCATTGTATCATCCAAGTTATGCTTGCTTACAGTTAGCTATGCTCAAAGCTATGAACTGAACTACTGGATAAAAGCTCAGAAAACTAAAGGAAATTCTGTGGTTCCAGTCACATTTCTTTTCCCAAATGAAATTTCACTCGGCATGACAAAGGTAGTTAACTAAAATGAGCACAGAGAACACTGTTGTTTTAAGAGACTCTTGAGGGTGAACAATGTGACTTTCCATTATGATGTTAACATAGAGGGTCTATATAAAATTGTTTGCATAGTGAAATGCTGCCAAGGGACTAGAAAATAAATACCAAGGGATGCTCTACTTTGTCAGAAGAATTGGCCTTAATGTTAGTATTATTGTTTTAAGAATTGAATAATCAACTACAGAGCTACTTGCTTAACACCAACTACTACTGTTCTGGTACAAAACAGAAACATAAGAAATTTAATTCTACATATTCAGTAAAATCCTTGTTATCAGCTACTTTCTAAAGCTACAGTACCTTGACCACATTTACCCTTTTCATAGACAATGACAGAAACTTAAAAGCCAGTGGGTGGTGGGTTGAGTTGGAATGAAGAAATGCAAGTGCATTTAATGCTGACTGCTAGTGGAGAACAGAAGTACAAAGAAAATTAAAACTTTTTTTTGCTATGGGAAAAATATCCCTCGTGATTCCTCGTGTCACAGGAATATCTCTATTTTAATCACAGGATTGCTAAATATAAGGTCTCAGTTTCATCTATGGCATTTAATAATATTCCTCGTCAGTATCCACATCATCTAATTTTCTTTATGTGATACTAACACTTGAGTGTAGTGGTACTTGATCACTTATTTCACTTTTGCTTCTTTAGCTCATCCTTTAGCACAGGAGCTCCCAACCATTTTTATACCATTAATACCGCTAGAGGGTCATGGATTTCAGGGTGGGAATCCCTGTTTTGACAGAACACAAATGTTTCTACCTCCAAATTTGTGTTACAATTGTATATTGAGGTGCTATTTCTGTACACAAGCAGTTGACGTTTGAAATGGAATTAGAAAATAAGCACTTACATTCTATTTACAGTACAAAACTATTATCCATAATAATGTTTTATAGTTCTACAACAAAATTGAGAGACCAAGAGGTAATATCCACCACAAGATATTCTGCTGTTCTATAAATGGGAGAAGGTTCTCCTAACCAAAAGTTTGGTTAAGTTTTCAAGTTGCACCTAAAAATTTCAGATGCAAGGTGTCAAATGCAAAATTCAGATGTGACAGAGAAAGCAAAGAAGGTAAAATCCTTGGCTCATAGGCAGAATTGTAATGCAATTTGATATAAAGAAATGAAAATTTCAAGAGAGGGAATATTTATAGTGACAGGGACAGATAAGCTTTTAAGATATTTGTAAAATCTAGGTGTATTGAATTAGCAAGCACTATGATCAGATTCAATTGTAGGGAAGACTCAAGGGACCATATTTCTACTTCTCCTTTTACTTCTTATGACCTTATAGAAATATAGAAAACCTACAGCACAATAAAGGCCTTTCAGCCCACTATGCTGTATCGAACATGTACTTACTGTAGATATTACCTAAGGTTACCCATAACCCTCTATATTTCTAAGCTCCATGTACCATGCTTATGCTTTGACTACCTTAAATTCTTCACAATGAATTAACTTTTTATAGCATAGTCATTGTTGCAATGTAGGAAATTGCCGCAAACTTGCACAAGGTCCCCTGCACATCAATGAGGCAGTTGACCAATTAACTTAGAATAATCATGCAATTTACCAGTGATGCAATAAAAAAAATGGGTGAAATGCACTATGGGCATTTTGGTACCACATACATTTATTGGAGCAAACTAGAGCTTTAGAAATTAAAGACACATAACCCTGTCAATTTTTTTTGGTGAAAACTTGTATATCAAACTTTCTTACATCAAAGAATTGTATTTTAGAGTAATTGATTGAGGTACAAATATAACCTGGGAACAATGAGAACTCCTTTGCTCTTCTCTGTGATCTTTTATAGAGTCACGGCCTTGTAAAGCACAGAAACAGGCCCTTCAACCCATTGCATTTATACTAACCACCATGCCACTTAATCCAGCTTGCCAGCATTAATTCCCTCCATGTCCTGCTCATTCAAGTACCTGTCAAAATGCCTTTTAAATGTTGCTACTGTTCCTGCTTCCCACTACCTAATGCTACCTTCTCTGGCAGCTTATTCTAGATTACAACTACTCTGTATGGAAAATTTATTCCTCGAGTACCCTTTAAATGTCTTCCCTGTCATCTTAAACCTAGATACGCACATGAAGTCCATACGAAATACCAGAGAAGGTAACGATATTAACTGACGTTTTGATGACAAAACTCGGATGACGGGGTATATATAGCACTCGACCAGACATGCCCAAGCATCATCCCTGATGAAGATGGCCAAGTACGTCATCGAAACGCTGGTTAAAATCGATACCTGTATCCGGCTGGGAGGCCAAGAAGAGCTTATTCATCATATATGCCAGGAAAAGCACTAGATCGTTTTTTTTTAAAGGAAAAAGGATAATAAACTAGGCTTTAAACTAACCATGAGGAATGGAGAAGCAGAGGGGTGACCACAACTATTAACTCAAAATTCCAGGATATTGATACTCAAAAAGAATCAGTGAAAAGGGAAGAGATATGGTAACATACGTAGCTAATTACGACTCTCTGGAAGGTAAGAGCTATCTCTTGATCATCAGCATGGTGGAGTGTAGTGATATCAATTAGTGAGTGGTTCAATATGCAAAATCACTTTGGAAGGAAAAAGGAAAAGCAGGGAAAGAAGTCACAAATGGGTCCAAGGTGATGCATCATAAAAGGACAAAGCAGCATAAATGAGGAAATAGGTAAAGCATGTGAGAAGGGAAATGAAGTTAACATCGATGATTTTAATAGCGCCAGTGTTTAACACAGTACAGAAATAAGCTCTTCAGCCAACCTGCACAAGCCAAACAAGGTGAATACGTGAGCTAGTCTCATTCGCATGTGTTTGCCCCATATCTCTGTAAACCTTTCTAGTCCATGCACCTTACCTAAATGTCTGTTAAACTTCCTCTGGCATTTTGTCCCATATACCCAACCCCCTGTGTGAAAAAGATGCCTGTCAGGCCCCCTTTAAATCTTTCCCCTCTAGTTTTAGATTTCCATCTGTTAGGAGAAGGACTGACCACTTATCTCAACCAAGCCCCTCATTATTTTTACATACTGCTGAGATCACTCTGCAGCCCCAGTATTTCAGAGAAAATAGCCTGAGCCTATTCAGTCTTCGTTTATCTCAACCCTTCCAGACCCAGCAACAACCGTGTGAATATTTTCTGTACTCTTTCCAGTTTAATGACATCATTCCTTTAGCTATGCAACCAAAACGGCATACAATATTGCAAGTGCAGTCTCACTAATATTTTACACCATTGTAATATTGATTTGCATATTTATTGAATGTATCAGTAGGTATCAGGGAAGAGAAATTTGTGGATTGTTTCTCAGAGTGACACATTACAGAATCCATCCAGGAACAAACTATTTTAGATTTATTCATGTGCAGTAACATAGGATTCATGAAAGATCTTGTAGTTTCAAATCCTCCAGGTAACAGAGATCACAACTTGGAAGAATTCCAGGCACTGTTTGAAGGTGAACAGCTCAGGTCAAATACCAGTGTCCTCAAACTAAATAAGGGCAGTTGCAAAGAAACAAAAGAAGAGTGGACTGGGAAAAGAAAATTAAAGGAAGGGTGAAGCGATGAGCAGTTGCAGATACTTAAGCAGCCATTTCAGAAATTTATATCAATCAGAAAGAGGAGCTCAATGAGAAAGATGCCTTATAGTTTACAAAGGATGTCAAGGAAAATATTGATTCAAAGCTTAGAGCTTACAAAGCAGATAAAGCTGGTGGCAGAGCAGCGCACTGGAAGTTTTGATTAAATTGATCATGATTATGAGAGAAAATTGATCATACACTGGCTGGCAATACCAAAACAAACAGCATGGATATACCAAAAGGAAGAGAATAGCTAAGTGTGGAATTGTCTGTTGAGTGAGACTGGGGAATTTACATTTGGAAACAAGGAAGTAGCACATATTTAAAAACCAATATTCTGCATCAATTTTAATAGTGGAAGGCAATGCAAGTATTTCAAGGATAACACAGGCAAGTTTTAAATAGGAAAGAAGAACCTGTAACTATTCCTATAAAGGATGAAATAATTGTAAAACAAATAGGTGGAAAAGCAAACAAGATGCTAGGATATTATGACCTGCATTCAATAGGTTTGTGGGAAGTTGCAGAGGTAGTAGACTGAATGGCCAATATTTTTCAGAACAATGTTCCAGGAGGATACCAGATTAACAAATGCAATTCCACTGTTTAAGAAGGGAGACTGACAAAAAGTAGGGAATTATTTTCCCACCAATAAATATTAAGTGGGAAACATAGGAAAACCTGTAAGTAAGTGTTCTGTAATAGTTAGCTTAATATTTATTGATAGGGAATTAAGAGTTGAAATAGCTATAAAAAAGCATAGCATAATCAAACCAGTTCAACTTAGTTTTAAGAAATATATACATAAACATAAGGGATGCTAGAACTGCAGATGCTAGAAATTAGACAGCATCTATGGAGAAGAATAAAGAGCCGATGTTTCAGGCTGAGACCCTACATCAGGACCTGATGATGGGTCTTGTCCCAAAACACCAGCTCTTTATTCTTCTCCACTGATGCTGCCCGAACTGCTGAGTTCCTCCAGCATTTTCTATTTAAGAAATATACATCGTGTTTGACAAACTTGCTTGAGCTCTTTACAGATATCAACATAGGATAACCTGTAGGTGTGCCGTAATATTTAAGATTTCCTGAGGGCAATTAATAACTTGTCATATGAAAGGCTGGAGTACAAGGTAAAAGATCATGGTATTGATGGTATCATGGTACCTTTGCACATTAACGCAAAATAAAGATCGATTATTAAGATCAGAATACATTAGTCTTTGTCATACTGGAAAGATGCAGCTCCTGGAATGCTGCAAGGTTCAGTTCTGTCTGAGCCCCTGACACTTATTATTGGTTTAATAACATGGAGGAAGAGGGCAGAATACAAGACATCCAAGTTTGTTAATGATGTGAAAATAGACAGGAGACATGCTGCCATGAGGATATTTGAATTCTGGAACAGGTTACACATAGTTTTAGTGGGTAGAAACCTGGCATATTGAGAGTAATGCAGGAATTTGTCACCATCTTCAGCAGAACAAATCAAAAATAGAGAGCCAGAAAGGGACTGAATGTAAGTGGAGTGCAGTGGAAGGATGAGTGATCTTGTTCATGAAGACATAAGCAGTTAGCAAGCAGTTGCTGCCAGCAGATAGAAAGGCAAATGGCACACCAGCCTTCATTGCTAGAGGGCTGGAGTTTAAATAGAGGAACATTGCTACAATTGAACAGGGTACTGGCTGCACCTCACGTCCTATATATAAATTTGATTGCTGTCTTCAAGAAAGGCCATTCTAATACTGGAGGCAATTCAGAAGATATTGATTGTTAATTCATGGGATGAGAGGTTATCCTATGAAAAATGGCTGAGAAAGTAAGCTCTTTACTTTTCAGAATTTTGGAAGAATGAGGGGTGATCATATTAAAATATACAAGTTGGTAAGGGCACATAATAAATGCTGAGATGCTTCCATTACTGGGAGTCTCAAATGAGAGGTCACAGTTGCAGAGGGTGCAACTGAGGCGACAGGAATTTCTTTTTAAAGAGGGTAGTGGTTCCCTTTACTCCTCTACCCTGAATGTTGGAGAGGCTTGATCCTTGGAGGTATTTGAAAGGGAGCTGAATATATCTTTGAAAGAGGCTTTATGGAATTGTCACTGTTAAAGCAGATTAACCATGATTATATTGAATGCTTAAGGAGCATGCTTGAGGGACCCAGGGGCCAAATCCTGTCTGTATTTTCTTTGGCTCTTGTGCTCCATGTCTTAGCCCAATAACCATACAATTATGGGTTAATAACAATGAAAAAATTCAGATGTGGGAAATCAGAAACAAATAGAAAAATGCTGAAAATACTCAGGTTAGGTTGTATTTGTGGAAACAGAAACAGGGCTCTGAAACAGTGGCTTTAACCTAAAATGACAACTCAGTTTCTTCATTTGTAGATGCAGCCTGTCCATCTGAGTGTTTCCACCATATGGATTATATTTGAGGCACCACAGATGAGGCAATGCACTGTTAAAGAATACACATGCAAGCCCTTTATCAAGACTTGCAAAACTGATTACACATTTTCCATTTAGGAAAATTCATGATAACAAAACTCAAAGGCAAAATTATAACCATACCATTTACCTGAAATATAAAAGGACAGCAAATTTCCTGGCACATGCCAAATAGCACATGTCAATACATATATTGTAGATGACAAATGCTTATCAGACAAACCTATGATAATTAACAAAAGGCCCATTTTGACTTCATTCCCTTTTTAGATACATGGATTTCAGCTTTGGCTTTCTCAACTAGGGAATAAAACTCACTTTGCCTAGACTTGAAGCATCTCCTGTTAATTTTCCATATCTCAATTGGTCATTGAAAGATAACCAGCTGTATCAACCCATTCAATTGGTGTTGCACACCTTTTAAAGGGGAAATTATCTATAAAAAGACTGGCTTAATGAAAGATTCATTTTTCATGCAATGTACAAAAATGTGTTACAAATTTGCCCTTTATGTAGAATTGATCTTATCTAAATATAAATCAAACTTTTTATTGTGGAACTTTGTTAATAATAAATAACAAAATTAACATCACAATATTGATTAAAATTGATTGAAGGTGGCGGGGCATGAGAGATCACATATCACCACCATAGGCGTCTCCTCAAATAGTTGTTTTCTCTCTTTAGAAAAGCAAAGAGTTTGCAAATGTGAAAGTAAAAGAATACTTTCAACTTGGCAATTTTAATCCTAATATCCTAAATAACTTCTAAAAATTTGAAAATTTTGTACAACACTCTTTAAACAGGGAGTCTTGTTCTCAGCACCTCTCCTCAGAAAAGAAAGCTGTGAGCAATAACCAACATTTTAACCAGTTTCAATTACTGTGGATTCTGGATGATTGGGCAGCCATTAATTTGGGGCAACTCTTAAAGAACAAAAACCAATGGAGAAGATAGCCAGGATTCATTCTCTTTGTTTATTTGGAACACTAAGCCACTTAACTGGCACAGGAGACTACTGCCGAACAGCTTCTGATTTGCGTCAGTTGTTTGCAGTTGTGAGGCCATTAAACACTACACCATGCGTAGAACGAACAGTTTTTAAATAGCAGAAGTCATGTGTGCTTGTGTTATGTTATCCATTTGGACCTATGAATGCTGATTCAAAAAGTAGTGATTTTTATTTATTTTTAAAATTTTGACTTTAAAAAGTGATGAAGATGACACATCTGAACTTGAGCTAGTGACTACGCAGGAGGCCAGGATATTTATTGTTGCATTACAACACTACTTCATGCTGGAAGGCAATGAAAGCCATCCATTATTCTGCACTAGGTGCTTGCACAGATTTTGCACACTTAAGCAAAAGAACGTGGCAGAGTACTCTGGATGCACTCCTTCCACTAGTAGGAACTAATACTGTTTTATAGTACTGTAGTAGCACTGGTAGTGTTCTAATTTGTTCTGCATTTCATTTAAATGCATGATTTGTTAATATTATATAATAGTTTGTCTTTTTTTTATACCTTTTAAACGATTTCTATGAAACTTCAGCTAATCGGGATAGCCACTTAATTGGGCCAATATACACAGATTCCCATGTATCCCAATTAACTGGAAACCATTCTACCTGAACAATTGTTTTAATTCATACACAAAAATGACTGGATTGTTACATGGCCTAAAGTTTCTGAACAAAATCTCTGAAAGGAATGACACTGCTGGTGTTTTGTTATTCTGCGTCAGTGCAATTGGGATCCACAGTTAGTTCAATTACCACAATTAGAAACATAGAAAACTTTCAGCGCAATACAGGCCCTTCGGCCCACAAAGCTGTGCTGAACATGTCCTTATCTTACAACTACCTAGGCCTACCTATAGCCTTGTATTTTTCTAAGCTCCATGTATCCATCCAGGAGTCTCTTAAAAGACCCCATCGTTTCCGCCTCCACCACTGCTGCTGGCAGGCCATTCTACACACTCACCACTCTCTGCATAAAATACTTACCCCTGACATCTCTTCTGTACCTGCTTCCAAGCACAGCGTACAGAGAGGAGGTAAATCAGCTTGTCAAATGGTACAAGAGAAACAACCCGAGTCTCAACAAGGGCAAGACAAAGAGAGATGACTATGGACAACAGGAAGGCATGGGTCAACCACTGTCCTTGCACATCAATGGCTCTGCCATGCAGAGAATGAAAAGCACAATGTTCCTTGGTGTTCACGCAACAAACCATCTAACCTTAACCCACAACACCTCCTTACTGATCAAAAAAAGCAGAGCAAAGTCTACATTTTCTGAGGAGATTGATGCATGCAAGGCTCCCCGCCATCATTCTAACAACTTTCAACAGGAACACCATTGAGAGTGTCCTGTCTGGTTGTTTCATTGTGTGGTACAGAAGCTACAAGGCATCGGACCCAAGACCCTGCAGAGGACAGTGTTGGAATTGGTTGTTTTTTAAAAAATAATCTTAATTAGATGTTAGTAGAATTAATGTAAGCCCTGTTTTAAAAAATTGGCTTGTAAGTCTTAACTATTTGGGTTATAAGTCTATAATCATACCATCTAATGACTGATGTCTAAACGTGAACAGTACTCATTAAGATCAAACTAAAACAATGGCCAAAGTTCAGAAACAAACTACTGAATCTACAAAATTCCAGCTGTAACAGAACAACTAACTGAGATTTTTAGCACCATATAGAATCTTTGAATCTCTTTAATTTCTTGTCTCTCATCATTACTTTGATCTCTATCTTTGTTTACACTTTAAAATAAGTGATTGTGAAGAATCAGTTTCACGCTCATTCCTGAACTCCTAAAAGAACTATGTATCCCAATTAGGGATTGAAAATTACTGACATCTGACCACAGTAAAAACAGCCACTAGGGCCTCCTTCCCTCCTATATGTGGCATTTACCAGGAGTATTAGTGACGAAAGGCCCAAGACATGGTCGAGGATCCCTACCAACTTTCCCACAATCTCTCTGACCCACTACTGTCAGGAAGGGGGTACAGAAGCATCAGGTCAAGATTACCAGACTGGATAACAGCTTTTTTCCCCTCAGGCTGTGAGAAAAATGAATACCAAGGAAAAGAGCTTTCAAGTAGTCTCCTTTATTGTTTGCCTTAGTGACAAAGATGAACTACTTTTGGCACCTCAAATGCTCTATCCACAAAATCCACCAGATTCACTAATATGATAGGTGAACCAGTGTCTGCTACTCACCTACGCCGTCAACCCCATGAGTGAAGTTCCCATCCCCACCTCCAATAAAAGGCTCAAATCATCCACACGCCCGAGACCAGAGTACGAAAATATGCAATTCACTCTGAGCTCTGTCACTGCAAACGATTTTCAGGAGGGCAGAGAAAATACTTCACCTTCAATGCATCCTTGAAAAATGTTGGCATTCTAAGCGAATCATAAGAATCCTTAGATCCAAGAACATTTAAGTGGGCAGAGAAGTACAAAGCAATGCTCCACACACTATTTTCTCTGATAGGAGGATGTGCAAACCAAATGCAAACAGTAGTAGAAGCATACAACCCAGACTGTCCTCCAATCAACTCTATCATGTTTGAGCTACCCCACCTATAATACCTCACACTGAGTGGCAGAAGTAAAGTTGAAACAAATCAAGCAACACTATCTGATAGATATCTATATATGTAAACTGAGGAATAATAAAAACCAACTGGATTAACTTAGCTCTAGGTGTGATTTAATTCTTCAGTGATATGTGATGGATATCAGTCCCTGTGGCCTTCAGGGTATCCAATACATTCTGTTGTTTCTTGATGCTGAGTTGATCCAAGATCAGCCTTTGTGATGAAAATTATATGGAGAGCATGAAGGATCATCTACTGATCTCTTTTACTACAGATAGCTCTCAATATTTCAGTTTTATCTTTCTCACTCATGCTGAACTGTAGCACTGACATAGTCTGCTCACTTTTGTTTTTATTTATTACAACAATCTCTATGACTAAATATAGTCAGACTTCAAACTCTAACCAAATCTACTGGTTATAGAAACACTTTTCATTGTCTGTAGATTTCTATTTTTTGATCTTAGTTTGCTATCGCATGACAAACAGCATCATATCAATTAACTGGGCACCACCATTCCACCATATGCGGCCCCTCCCCCCTTTACAGGTTAAAAGGAGAACATGCTGCACATGTAATTTACCAGTTTTAGGCTCAGTTTTTAGGAGGTGGGCTGGGAAAGGACTTTAAATGTCTTAGTTTCTGAAAAGGAAAGAGCAAACATTCTAAACAACCTCCAGGCTTGCTTAACATGTTTTACCTACTCCACCTGTAAACGTGGAATCTACTGGTGGTACCTAAAGGCATCCAATTAAAAATTACTGAAGAGCGAATTATTTCTGAGCTCTAGGTTATGGAGGAAATATCAACACTTTTTCCATTACCCTTTTCGTCCCCAAGGATTCAATACACTCAGAGGTATAGATCCACTGATATTGGTAGCCTTCTGGTATCCTTTCAAACCAAACAGAAGATCTATCAGAGAGGTACTTTTTGCTAGTTCATATCAAGCCTTGAATTTCAGCCAATCCCGATGAAATATTTTTGACCTAAAAATTAACTATATTTCTCATCCAGCAATAAAGACTGGCAGAGTCTGTATTGTTTCAGTGATTTCCTGATAAAGGGCTTCGGCCCGGAATGTCGGCTCCATAGATACTGCCTGACCTGCTGAGTTCTTCCAGCATTTTACTCTGGATGTCTAGCATCTGCAGAATCTCTCGAGTTTAGGAGTATTTCCAGTAGTTTTTTTTAAGATTAAGTTAGTTTTTATTTGTCATGTGTACATCGAAACATACAGCGAAATGCATCGTATCAAATCAGTTAGGATTGTGCAGAGCAGCTCACAAGTATCACCATGTTTCCAGTGCAAACACAGCATGCCTACACCTTACTAACCTTACATCTTTGGAATGAGTGAGGAAACCAAACCTAAGGAAAACCTATGCAGTCATGAAGAGTATGTACAAACTCCTTACAGACAGCGGTGGGAACTGAACCCCAATCTAAATCATTATGCTAATCACTACAATACTGGACCAACCATCCTTCCTGATACATAACGAAGCCCAACTTACAAGCGTAGGAGAAATTGTATAGAATTGTGAACCAGACAGTAATGGTTCTTGGTACAAGACAAGTATCTCAACAGTCCTGCCATTGCACCAGAGTACAAAGCATATGACAACACATGCAAAGGAATACTTATAGAAATACTTAGAGCTGTGTACAACTGGTTGGTACTTCTTTCGTCTTCCACTGGGCAATGATCAAAACTCAAAGTTTGGACTTGTTTCTTCTCTTTTTTAGCCCAAGCACCTGATCTTAATTAACATCACATTAATCAGGACTTCCTAAACTGTAGTGTGCATATTCCTGGGCAAAACAAATGTGTTGTGGCAGATTTAATCTTTATCATAGTGTACTACCAGGAAACATGGCACCTCACTTCCTAAATAACATGCACTTTGCAGCTGTATTTTTTTGCATGCCCTCTCATATGCTTTGCACTCTGGTACAATGGCAAGACTGATGAAATACTTGCCTTATACCATGAACGAATACTGTCTGGTGCACAACTTCTCCTGTATGTTTACATGCTTATAAGCCGGGCTTCACTAAGTATCAAGAGGGATGGAATACTCTTCTACCACCACCATCTACAAAAGTTCAAAAAATATCGATGGAACCTCGGGGAAGATCATGGATCTAACCTGTATGCTTTTAGTTCTACTTACCCTAGATCAGTATGGTTTAATATATTACATCCAAGTATTATATATAAATTTTCAGTTGGATGCCACTTAAGGAGGTAGAATCCAGGTAAAATTCACTTTTTCATCCTAAGATTATGGCGGAAGCTAAATTGCATCACCACCAATTCTGATCTAGCCAAAAGGAACTAATACATCAGAAACTACAATACAGTGGTGGAGCTAAAAAAGCTGCAGTGAACTGATATTGATCCTCCGGTGCTAGGTGGACTTTGCATGTTTTCCTGTGACTGCGCAAGTTTTCTTTCATATTCAAAGATGATTGAGTTGGTAACTAAACTGATCACTGTAAATTGCGTAAAGTGAGTTTAAGAGAAGGAAAAGAAAGGGGACTTGTGTGGGGTGAATGCAAATTTGATGACCAATGTTGGCTTGTTAGACTGAAGAACCCACTTTTGTGCTGTATGAATTGGGACTCTAAACTAGAAACCTTTCTTTGTGTGACTTCATTCAAATTACTCACTAGTAGTTCAAACGCTAGATTTAAAAGGTGAGTGATCTACAAGACTCCCTCTTTAAAGTACAAACAAAACTATGGCAGACTTGATAAGGCTTCTTACCATATGGAGTCCTCCCCGCCAATGGATTTATTAGTGGAGTTGGATTGCCACTTCCTTCCCTTCTGGATCTGTCTGCTAGTACTGGAAATTCAGAAAGGTCTAACCCCGTAACATTTTCACTTCCATCTACAACACAAATAAAAATACCAAATCAACAGACTGACCAGAAAGCATTTTCAATAAAACAAGTTAAGCCAAAAGAATTTATGAAGCATTTTTAAATATAATTACTGATGTTCATCTTGATATGTTACAAGAGTTGTATTTTAAAAATATATTAAACCAAACTAAAAATGGAATTGAATAATGCAGCCAAATATGCAGCAAAAGTCACGAATGCAATATTATCAGTCAAAGATTTATACAACAATAATTGTCAAAGCCAATGCCTTGTAGTATTCAAAGAAATATGCATGAATGTATATTCCAACCCTACACATCCCAGAAAAAAGAACAAATTCATGTGGTACAAACTGGATTTCACTATCATATCCAACAGTGTGACCAATTGCATTGACAAATTGACCATCGAGTGTAATCACCAAAAAGTTCTCATTACCAGAGAAAGAATTTATGTGGAGAATTAGGATGAAATAAATTGTAGATGCTGGAAATCTGAATCAAACAAATAATGCTGAAAACACTCAACAGGTCAGGCAGCGTCCTTGGAGAGAAAACCATGGCTAACATTTTAGGTTGAAAATCCTTCATTAAAACTCACGAAAAATCCAGTTAGTATCAAAATCTAGCTTGAATGAAGTGTGGAAGGGGGGAATCTCATTGAAACCTGCTGAATATTGGAAAGGCCTAGAGTGTAGAAAGGATGGTTTCTATGGTGCGGGAGTCTAGGAGCAGAGTATTAGCCTGAGAATAGGCGGACACACATTTAGCACTGAATCAAGGAGGAATTTCTTTATCCAGGGAGTGGTGAAACTGGGGATTTCGTTGCGACAGGCAGCAGTAGAGGCCAAGTCATTGGGTATATTTAAAGAGAAGGTGATAGATTCTTGATTTGACGGGACATGAAGAGATAAGGGGAGAAGGCAGGAGACTGGGACTGAGAGAGAAACAGATGAAATGGCAGAGCAAACTCAATGGGCCAAATGGCCTAAATCTGCCCCTATATCTTATGGTCTTATGATCCTATTCTGATAAAAATCAAAACCAAATGTGTGCAGATCAAATAGTAATCCAAACATTAGTTTGAGGTGGTATATTGTTTTAGCACACAATAGCCCCACATTTTATGTAGTTTAAAACTGTCTTCCTATCTTCAGTTTTAGATCTGTATCACCTAACTTTTTTAACTTACAAGTTCAAGGGTTCAAGTCAAGGTTCAATACTAGACTGACATTAAAGCACCAAGTGATTGTCAGATTGATGATTTTTGAATAAGCCATTAAGTGAAGCTCATTCTGCCAGTACTAGCAGATCTTCGTGCTTCAAAAGGTTTGGGGTCATTCTGGTGTCTATACTTCATAACCAAAATTAAAATAAAGGATCACAGATCTGCTGTTTAATTATTAAGGAAAGAGAACAAAAGCTCTTAATGAACAGGATACAGATGATTGCAAAGTCATGAATTAACGAAGTGGTCAAAATTCCAAAGAACAATCAGCAACATTGTCATCAATGCAGCAAGGGAGAATAGTTTTGGTTTTGAACTGCTCTTTTTGATTACTCTTATGTAATGACATACTTAAACAATGTAGATGGGCCAGAAGTTCATGGAACAAAAAAACAATCATCAGAATAACAGACCTTCCAGTCATTGTAACGATTACTAAAAATGAAGGTCTCAGACTTTCCTGGAGATTTGTATCATTGGGCTTGTTTTCAATGCTAAGGTCCGAGGGAATTTAGGATTACAATGATTACATTGTAATTCACCATTTTCACATTACACCGTAATTCCTTGAAAACTTTGGTGCCACTCTTCTTATGTCCTCGATGAAAGCCAAACACTGCTCATAGATAAGCAGTAATTCAGATTTCTCATGTTTGGCCTTCTCAAACCAGGTATTATGCAGGTGAACAAATTAATACTACAGCTCAAAACAAAATCCCTGCTTGTCCTCCATAAATTTAATTCCCAGTTTTAGTGAATATCAATGTGATTGAGACATGATAGCCATACTGTAGATGTGCCTCCAGGAAATTCAGAACCTATTTACATTTACTACACATAATAACTTGAGTTCTCAACCATGAAATTAAAATTAAACCTGTATATGCAGTGCAAATAAAAAGGAGTATTCATATGTCAGTGGCAAAATTTTGCCAGTTAAACAAACATGCAAAAGTGATATTAGAACTCAAATATGAAACACATTTACCTGTGCCATTGAAAATGTTACTTGAAAGTGAATTGTTAATTCCAAAAGCCTGATTCCTGTTCATCCCAAATCCAGACATACTGTAAAACAAGGGAAGATCACTTAATTACAAAGTCCATATCAGCAATTAATTGGCAATACAATGTATTCCTCCAAAAGTTGAATACAAAAGTCAGTATTAAGGTACCTCTTCTTCAACGTTAGAGATAGCAAGTGATAATACTACAAGCTAAAAACCATTTTTATACCTTACTGATTAATTTTAAATGGTCAATAATACTGTGTAATACATGACAGCATCTATGTGGCTTTTTCAGCAAAATGCAGGATCACCTTCACAGCAATGCAATTTAGATACCATTACTTAAGCAAATATATTACATTGCTTTACAAAGATCAGATGATGATTAAATATCCAGTTAGAGTTCACAAAATAAAACTGACATTCTTAGCAATCAACATGTCTCATCAGATCTGTCTACAGCAGAAATTTATAAAGTACATTAATCTCAAATAGGAAAGAAGCACAGGTAAAACACAGTTGCTTAGAAATTCTTTTGTACCATGTCAATATATGATGATGCACAAGGGACAAGTTCCAGATCACAATCTCAGTCTGAGAACATAGATATGACCATAAAATATATTATCAGAATTTGGTCATTCAGTCCATTGAGTCTGCTTTAACATTCTATCATGGCTGATTCATTATCCCTCTCAACTCCATTTTCCTGCCTTCTCCCCATATCCTTACCAATCAAGAATCTATGAATCTCTCCATTAAATATATACAAAGACTATAAATATATACATCCACAGATTCAACCACCATCTGGCTAAAGAAATTCCTCATCTCCATTCTAAAAGGACAGCCATCAATTCTCATGCTGTGCCCTCTGTCCTCCACATACACACTTTCCTACTATATGAAACATCATCTCCACTTCCACTGTCTGGTACTCACTGCCACCACTGAGACCAGGCATTGCTAGTTATTAGAATTAAGCAGACTATGGTGCAATTGCTGCCATTTGCACAAGCATTCGCACAAAATGAGTTCCTTTTTTGATTGGTTTTTACTTTTGCCTTTATAATATATCAGCCTCTAAGATCTCCAATACCAAAACTGCCTTTAAAGGTGGACATGCTTTCAAGATGTTCAGAACTTGTATAGGTTTGCAAAATTTCCCTATGACTAACTCTATTTTGATCCGAGGTGTTGAATCAATGCCTCATCAGGTGACTTAACTGTTGCTCTCCTGGATCAAATCTAAATATAGTGGATTCCAGCTAATTGGGACACATAGGAATGAGTACATTTTGGCCCAATTAAGCGGCTGCCTCACTTAGCTGAAGCTTCCTGGAAATAGTTAAAAAGGTATAAAAAAGACAAACTAATGTTTAACTGAGTAACGATTTATGTACTTAAGTGTGTTATGCCGTTGGCCCCCTCCTTTGTGAAAATCGCAAGAACTCTAGTTAAGGGGGGGTCAACTGACCCAAGAGAGAGAGACGTGCGAAAGACCACGTTCTTCCAAGAAGCAGAATAAAAGTGACTTTGACTATTGTCTCATGGAGACCACCTGAAAAGCCCTCGGGCAAAGTGGGCTGGTTGAGAGAGAGATCGCATTACCTGCAACTTGATTGACACCTGCGATCTCGTGAAGAAGTATAAAGGCGGGTCTGAGGGGAGGACCCTCAGATGCACCAAGGAAACACACGAAGGAGAAACGCTAGAAATCCTGCGACAGCGTTTTAATAGCTACAGCCGGTGGTGGGGTTCGTGTGCGTCCTTCCCTTGCCTGGGATTGGCGACTTCACCACGAAAGACGGCCTAGCTACAGGGGAAGCCACAGATGAGAGTCCATTCCCCCAACGAGACTTCCGACTACCTCCTACAGGTTGGAAAACCTGTCGGGTAAATGCTTCATGTTCTCTGTCTTTCTAACTAAAAGTGCACCAACGCGACACTTCCGCCGACAACTAAGTGAAACTGCCGTGATCTAAAAGACTTTTAGCTATCCAGTGAACGATATAAAATCTACATTACCCCTAGACGACGATCGAGCTTGTGTTTTGAATGATTATTATTACACCGGTGTTTTAGATTGAGTTTTGATGATCTGAATGTTTTGTATTAACCATACGTTTGTGCCCTTGTTGAATAAAACGGTTGAAAATAGTAGCATCCGACTCAGCTGATCCATCTATCTTTGCTGGTAAGTTACCTGGTTACGGGGTTTTCGTAACAAGTGAAATACAGAACAAATTACAACACCAACAATACTACTACAGTACTATAAAACTATGTACTAGTTCCTAATAGTTATCAATAAATCCAGGGTACACATCATATTCTTCTGACTGACTGTAAATGAACAAATTCAGTGTAGATACCTCGTGCAGATAATGAACTGCCTTCATACAATGCTTTTGACGACTGCATCTTCCAAATTTTAATTTTCACTGTACCAGTCAAGATGATTATTGACAGCTTCAAATTCTTTGTAGTTCCTAACTTATTGAAGTTGAGAAATCATTTCATTTTCACTCCCAGCCATTTCTGCTATCTCTGAGCCTGAATACTTGGAACTGCAGTGAGCAAAACAGTTCTTAATTGTCTTACTGCTTACTTATCACCAATTATCAGTGACAAAGTCACTGCTTTTTGAACACAAACACATGTAACTGAAACTATTTAACTCTAAGCATGAAGTAGTAGCTAATGGGCACAAGTGCATGCATCTGACACTAGTTAGAAACTGTTTGGCAACAGAATCCTGCCCCAATTAAGTAGCATAGTGTCCCAAAGATTTACCCCAAATAAGCAGCTGTCCTGATTAACTGATGACAGAATTGACTGGAATGCACTGTATAAGGCCCAGCATTTTAAAAATATGCCCCAAATGGCAGTAACATGATTCAGTCACTAAAACTTTGTCTCTATAGTATCTCACCACTAGTCAAGTACAATTTTATGGGAGCTTGCTCCATCCCTTGTAGACAAGATTTAAGACCATTAGTGAGGTCTAATCAAGATGAATTGAAGATAATTGACTCAACATGAGCTCTTGGTAAATGAATAGAAATAGCTGATGTCGTGTGTGCAACTCCATAATTCCACAATTGAAATATGAGTGGGTAAAGATTCCATGGAAGAGGGTTATAATTACACAGTCAAAACTTCCTATTAATTATCATGAAGTGATAATTATGAAGTGCCCCTGCAACACTGGTTCACGTTCACAGCCTCCTGAACAAAATCCTAGTATTAGGAAAGAAGAGGGGTAGGTGTAGAGCAACAAGTTCCATCCATAGCAGTTTTATTTTTGATTGGTAAATAAGCATGCCCAAGGCTAAACCAGCTGTCAAAACACCATGTTCCTGATGATCAGCAATATTCATAACAAAAGAATTCGAATACAGGAGCAGGGAGGTTCTACTGCAGTTGTACAAAGCCTTGGTGAGACTGCACCTAGAGTATTGTGTGTAGTTTTGGTCCCCTAATCTGAGGAAAGACATTCTTGCCATAGAGGGAGTACAAAGAATGTTCACCAGATTGATTCGTGGGATGGCAGGACTTTCATATGAAGAAATACTGGATCGACTAGGCTTATACTCGCTGGAATTTAGAAGATTGAGGGGGGATCTTATTGAAACGTATAAAATTCTAAAGGGATTGGACAGGCTAGATGCAGGAAGATTGTTTCCGATGTTGGGGAAGTCCAGAATGAGGGGTCACAGTTTAAGGATAAAGGGGAAGCCTTTTAGGACCGAGATGAGGAAAAACTTCTTCACACAGTGAGTGGTGAATCTGTGGGATTCTCTGCCACAGGAAACAGTTGAGGCCAGTTCATTGGCTATATTTAAGAGGGAGTTAGATATGGCCCTTGTGGCTAAAGGGATCAGGGGGTATGGAGAGAAAGCAGGTACAGGGTTCTGAGTTGGATGATCAGCCATGATCATACTGAATGGCGGTGCAGGCTCGAAGGGCTGAATGGCCTACTCCTGCACCTATTTTCTATGTTTCCATGTTTCTATTCCAAAGCTAAAATTCTTAAAGTCCAAAAACAATTAAAACTTTCAAATAAACATAAACAATGAAGTCTAAAAATTCAGGACTAAAGGATCATTGAAAATAATCATAATTTTTAAGAGATATGGGTTAATCATAATAATTGCTAAAATCATAACATAGTATGAATATTTTTGAATAGTCCAATAAGAGTTATTTCAGTTTCGTTTTGTTTTAGATGCAGCAGGCCTTTCCAGCTCAACAAGCCAATGTCACCCAAATGACCAAAGGCAAAGTGAAGGTAAATTTATTAAACCAATTAACTCATTAACCCATACATCTTTGGAATGTGGGAGGAAACCAGAGCATCCAGTAGAAACCCACGTGGTCATGGGGAGAATGGACCAAACTCCTTACATAAGACACACACAAAATGCTGGTGAAACACAGCAGGCCAGGCAGCATCTATAGGAAGAAGCATTGTCGACATTTTGGGCCGAGACCCTTCGTCAGGACTAACTGAAAGGAAAGATAGTAAGAGATTTGAAAGTAAGAGGGGGAGGGGAAATCCAAAATGATAGGAAAAGACAGGAAGGGGTGGGATGAAGCTGAGTGCTGGAAAGGTGATTGGCAAAAGGGATACAGAGCTGGAGAAGGGAAAGGGTCATGGGACGGGAGGAAAAAAGGGGGAGGGGAGCACTAGAGGGAGATGGAGAACAGGCAGAGTGATGGGCAGAGAAAGAAAAAAAGGAGAGAAAAATAGGGGGGGGGATGGATGGATAAATAAATAAATAAGGGATGCGGTAAGAAGGGGAGGAGGGGCATTAACGGAAGTTAGAGAAATCAATGTTTATGGCATCAGGTCAGAGGCTACTCAGACGGAATGTCAGGTGTTGTTCCTCCAACTCGAGTGTGGCTTCATCTTGACAGTAGAGGAGGCCATGGATAGGCATATCAGAATGGGAATGGGACGTGGAATTAAAACGTTTGGCCACTGAGAGATCCTGCTTTCTCTGGCAGAGTGTAGGTGTTCAGCGAAATGGTCTCCCAGTCTGCGTCGGGTCTCACCAATAAATAAAAGACCACACCGGGAGCACCAGACACAGTATACCACACCAGCTGACTCACAGGTGAAGAGTTGCCTCACCTGGAAGGACTGTCTGGGGCCCTGAATGGTGGTGAGGGAGGAAGTGTAAGGGCAGGTGTAGCACTTGCTCTGCTTACAAGGATAAGTGCCAGGAGGGAGATCGGTGGGAAGGGATGGGGGGACGAATGGACAAGGGAGTCACGGAAGGCAGAAAGGGGGGGAGGGAAAGATGTGCTTGGTGGTGTGATTCCGTTGGAGGCGGTGGAAGTTACGGAGTATTTTATGTTAGACAGTGGAACGGGGCCGCTGGTGCTATAATGTCATTATTATTATTATTAATAATAATTAGTACTTTATTGACTGAGTGGAAAATTATTTCATTACAGCACCAACACTTAGCAATAACAATAAATATAATGTTATCTAATAAAGTACAGAATAATATACAAAATAATAATTTACAATGTACAATACTAATGTACAAAATAATAAAACAGGCTATTGTACTATGATATCATTTTTGCAGGAGACAGGGTGGGAGGAGTGTTACAAATGTGCAAAAACTCTGAGGGGCCGAAGGGTACAAAGTAGCCCCCTCCTTTTCGAGAATCGCAAGATCGCTATTAATTCGGGTCTGGGACCCAGGAAATGAGAGAGGGACGTCCAGTATACACAGGTTTTGGAATGTGTGTCCTGGCCCCAGAAAGGCGGAACCCTTGATAACGGCCATTGTCTCTTGGAGATGGAATTGTGTATTGAGTACTGTACTATTCATTGAAGCCCTCAGGGAATGACCAGAGTGGGCTGGTTGAGGGATTGCATCATCCCAACCTGATTGACATCTGAGACCCCGTGAGTAAGGATAAAAGAGGGTCTGGGGAACAACCCCTTTAGACGCACCAGGAGAAACGTATGAGACCGGTGGGGGCTTGAGTGTGTCCATCCTTGCCCGGATGGACAAGTCTTCCACGGAACGGCCTCGCTAAAGGACGAATACGGATCAAGATCAGATAAAGGAAAGCTGGCAAGTTTCTAAAAATCTGTCTCTCTCCCCAACCAAAAAGCTGCAGCCTGAATGGACTGAGTGACTTTTATATTTCCATCGGACAATACATTATCCCCTAGACAACGATAGAGCTATTTCTTATTGATTATTATTATACCTGCACTTTTAGATCTAGTATTGACGACGTATAGTATCTGTATGTTTGCAATGATATTATTTTTGTGTATTTTTACCAATAAATGCTGTTAAAAAATAGTACCTTCAGACTTCAACGGACCTCTCTATCTTTGCTGGTAAGTGACCCAGTTACGGGGTTCGTAACAGCAGAGAGATGAATTGTTGTATATGCTGATTGCATTTGGTAGGAAAGATTTACTGTAACAATCCTTGTGACAGTGGTGCTGAATGAACCTGTTTGAAAGGGGGCTCCGCTGCTTATTCAGAAGGTCATGGACAGGATGTGCCTGATCGTCCATAACGGATAACAGTTCGTTTAGTGATTGCCTTTCCACCACTAACTCAAAAGAATCCAGGTTGTAGCCAAGGATGGATCCAGTCTTTTTGATGAGTTTATTTAGTCTTTTTGCATCACCGCACCGATGCTGCTCCCCCAACATAAATCCAAAGAACACTGACTCGCTACAACAGACTGGTAATAGATCTCCAACAATCTGCTGCACACATTGAAGGATCTCAGCTTCCTTAGAAAATAGTGTCTGCTCATCCCCTTCTTGTACTCAGCCTTGGTGTTGGTTTTCCAGTCAAGTCTGAAGTGGAGGTGAACATCCAAGTATTTGTACTCCTCCACCACCACAACTTCTTCTCCCAGAATGTATACAGGACTCGTCACCATCCTCTTCCTCCAAAATCAGTCACCATCTCCCTGGTTTTTGTCACATTCAGGAGCAGGTGATTCCTCCTGCACCACTCCACAAACTTGTCCACCAGTCCTCTGTTCTCCAACTCCTGCCCGTCCCTGATACACCCAACCACCGCGGGGTCATCAGAGAACTTCTGCAAGTGACAGGACTCAGATTTGTACTGAAAGTCTGAGGTGTACAGTATGAACAGAAACTGAGACACAACAGTCTCTTGTGGGGCTTCAGTGCCACTCACCAGCATCTCCAACTGGGGTCTATCTGTCAAATAGTCAGTAACCCAGTGGATTTGTCTACGCCTATCCTTTGCAGTTTCTTCTCAGAAGAAGTGGGTGGATTGTATTGAAGGTGCTAGAGGAATCAAAAAATGTGATTCTCACAATGTCACCAGCATCATCCATTCCCATGAGATTGGTCGGCAAACGGTAGAGGGTCCAATGAAGATCTCACCTGCAGTCCAATGAAAGTCAAGACCAGCCTCTCCAGCTCCTTCATCACACGAAATGCTAAACGCTATGCTACCATGCTGGCCAATTGCTTCCATTTTGAATATGAAAAGCACAACAGAACTATTTTGCCCCTGTAGCTTCTAATGATATAATATTCCAGCCCTTCTGTGGCCCTATCATTATTTCTGTAACCTCATCCTACAACCCTCCAAACACTGCAATCTTCCAGTTCAAGCCTCCTGAGCACACCCTGATTTTCTTATTCCACTTCTACCCAACAGCAACTAGCTTGTAATGTTGGCTACTTAGGTCAGTGGTCCCCAACAGGGCCCGGTGGTTGGGGACCACTGACTTAGGTGCACGCTAAGGGCAGCTTTAAATGGATTTAAGAGGTCCCCTTAGCCTGTGAGGAGCCAAAGTATTCAAGACTGCTTCCATCTCAGAACGTTGGTGAGCTACTTTGAGAGAAATCCCAAATGGATCAGCAAAGAGTTCCCCAAAATGGTGATGTCCTAAACACAGAATAGATGGAAAAATCAAACTAAACTCCACCTTTCATTCATGGAAAAGCACATGGAGGATTAAGACCATGAAGCACAGGAGCAAAATTAAGCCATTCAGCACATCGAGTCAGTTTGTCATTTGATCATAGTTGATTTATTTTTCCTCTCGATCCCATCCTCTTGCCTTCAACCCATTCTAACATTCAGGACCAGATACAACATTTTACATGTCAGGGCAAGGGAATCTGATACCCATGCTCAAAATCAAAGAAAACTCATAGTTTTAGTTGTGATGGCATTCATCACGTTTAAGTGATAGCCTTAAAAGTATTAACACTCACCTTAATCACACATAATCATTTCGACCAATAAAATTAGTAAGAGAATTTCTTATAACGGGGTCAAACTGTGCAGTCAGCTAAAGCAGATTTCAAAACAAAATTCACTGATTTTGTAAGTGCTAGAGAATAGCCACGGCTCTGTGCTCTAGCACTAGATTCATAAAGGAATCTAACATGATACTGGTGAACAAAACAGTTGGCAATACTTTCAGGAATTCTACATTAACACATGTGCTGGATTTGCTTTATGTCTTTTCTGTCTACATGTTAAGTGTTCTAAAATCAAGTAAAAGTTTTAAAAATGGAATTAGGGTCCTCCCTTAGTTTTAATAACAAACTCTGACCTCGGGTGCTCTTTGCGTAGAATTTGCGCACTCTCCCTATGACTGCATAGAATTCTTCCGGTTGCTCTGGTTTCCTCCCACATCCTAAAGACATGCAGATTGGTAAGTTAACTGACCACCATACATTGCTCTAATACACTAAGTGGTCACTTTATTAGGTACCCCTGTACACTTGCTTGTAATGCAAATAGATAATCAGCCAATAATGTAGCAGCAATTCAGTGCATAAACAGGTTCAGTTGCTGTTCAGGCCAAACATCAGAATGGGGAAGAAATGACTTTGACCTTGGAATGATTGTTGATGTCAGGCTGGGTGGTTTGAGTATCTCAGAAACTGCTGATCTCCTGGGATTTTCATGGACGATAGTCTCTAGAGTAGGAGCTCCCCACCTGGGGTCCACAGATCCCTTGCTTCATGGTATTGGTCCACGGCATGAAAATGGCTGGGAGTCCCTGCTCTAGAATTTACAGAGAATTGTGCGGAGAAAAAAGACATCCAGCAAGTGGCAGTTGTTTGGACAAAAATACGCTGTTAATGAGACAGTTCGGAGGAGAATGGCCGGGCTGGTTCAAGCTGACAAGAAGGTGATAGTAACTCAAATAACGACATATTACAATAGTGGTGTGAAGAGCATCTCTGAATGTACAACATGTCAAACATTGAAATGGATGGGCTACAGCACCAGAAGACCACAAAGATACACTCAAGAGGTCAATCTATTAGGTACAGGATACCACATAAAGTATCACTAAGTGTTGTAAGTGAGTGGTGGAACATGGGGGTGTTGGTAAGAAAATAGGTGAAAGGAAATATTTGCTTACAGAGTCAGTGGATCAAAGAGACTGTTTCTGTGCTGTATCTATGACTAATCAGTATTATTTTGCTTCTAAATGTTAAACATAATGATCACTTTGAAATAATGCTGCATTTTCCTCAAGTCTATCCAGAACCTACACAGAAACATGACAGTTACAAAGTAAATTAATCTATTTTAATCAGATAAATATCAAATCCAGTCATTTATTTGCATCAAATTTGTTTGAAAAAGTCTGCAGCATTAGCAAACTACATATCAGAAATCTGAAGAAGTGAGACTAATTTTGTTTATTTTGGATTTTTCATATTAGTCCAAAATCTTCAGTTACTGTTGTTTTAAATTATTAATTTAAAACAAGAAAAATACTGTTCTTCTGAGATATTGCTGACTTTTGATCACTTGAGAATCCTTCTTGAATGAATTTGCAGTTGATGCCAAAATATAAAGTTGAACAGTGACTCAGGTTAATGTAATGGTCATTACTGACCATTTCATCACACACACATCACACACAAAGATCGTTTGCTCAGCTTACCCGCTCACTGTAAAAGGCTGCCGGGATGGCTGCTGCTTTGGCATACATATTATGCTAGGTGAGCTTCTGTTTGGACTGCCTAAACCAGAGCTGCTCATGCTATTCGTCCTCCCTGGAATCCCAATCCCTTGCCCAACTTGGGAATGGTTCATCATGTTCCTGGGATTCATAGGCAAAATGTTCCTGTTAAAATACACAAAATAATAAACTAGGACATTGCATGTTGTGCATTAAAAAGATAAAATTCTATTCCAAAACCATATCCAATATCGTTACACAAAACTGGTAAAGCAAAAGCTAAGCATGGTTTTTCTTTCTACCCATAGATAACATTAAGATGATACTCTTCCAACTTTATGCATTACATCAATACAATATAAATGATACATTATACTTGACAGAGCCAATAATAGGAAAAAATACACAAAAGAAAATAAAACATGCCATGCAATTTCCGCTGAATCCCTTGCACTACTTACCTTTCCAGATTTACATTCATTACAAACAATTTAAAATTATGCATCAGTTCATTCTTTAACAAGATCATTAACAAGATGTTTCCACAACAATAATGTACATTTGAAATTTTAAACAATTTTAGATGCCCCAGCATCATACTAGAACAATATCCTCAGTGTTTCCCTATATTGGAAATTATCTGGTTTCATGTGTAACCTATAAACTCTACCCTTTTAACTCCAACATATAGCAAATAAGCTCTATTTTTTTAGGCTGTCTCTATCTTTCTCATGGTCTTATACTGCTCAGAATGTAAGCAATGAACACTAAAGGACCATTTCTTTATAATTTTTCAAAAGTCTTCCTTAATAGAATTTATATGGATAAACCATTCATGTTAATAGCATCTCAAATTAAACTGTAGTTGTAAGTTAGAAACAAACTATTAAGTGTTTAATTCAGAACTGAT
This sequence comes from Hemitrygon akajei, assembly GCF_048418815.1. Classification (NCBI taxonomy): domain Eukaryota; kingdom Metazoa; phylum Chordata; class Chondrichthyes; order Myliobatiformes; family Dasyatidae; genus Hemitrygon; species Hemitrygon akajei. The sequence continues at coordinate 170,679,839 of NC_133133.1, forward strand.
GCCAAGCAGCATTCATTAATACTTATAATGATTTTTCAAAATAAAATTGTGAAAGCAACACTGTGTAATGCTTAAAGGGACACAATTAAATAATCTCTTTTAATGGCAATAAAGAAAAAAATACCCTCCCCAGTTTATATTTACCTTTGTAAGATGAATGGTATTCAAAAGACATATGAGATTTAAAAAAGTACATTTTTGGTGCCTCCAGAATTATTAATTGCCTGAAAGAAATTATGTAAGTAAAACATTCCCATATTTTGACTTACTGCAATAAAGATTGCCCTTGTCTCTCAGCAAAACTCACTATTTTGGGAAGTGAATTTATGAGATACTTCTTAATAATCCTTCAGAACTAAGAATGGCATGCCTCTGCTGCCTCACTCTAGTTTCTGAAATTTACACATAATAGCCACTTTATTAGGTATACCTGCCAATCATGTGACAGCAACTCAGTGCATAAAAGCATGCAGACATGGCCAAGAGGCTCTATACCACACCACAGTCCAGTTAGTGGTGATAATGCACCTTTAATTTGCACAGTGAATCGCCATTAAAAGTCAAAAGAAGTTGTTCAGACAAACATCAGAATGGGGAGGAAATGTGATCCAAGTGACTTTGACCATGGAATAATTGTTGGCGCCAGATGGGGTGGTTTGAATATCTCAGAATCAGTTCATCTCCTCGGAATTTCATGCACAACAATCTTAAGAACTTAAGAGAATGGTACCAAAAACAAAAAAAAAATCCAGCGAGTGGAAGTTCTGTGGTTGAAAATGTCTTGAGAGAGGTCAGGAGAGAATGGCAAGATTGGTTCAAGCTGACAGGAAGGCAACAGTAACTCAAATACCATGTGTTAAAACATTGAGCAGACAAACATCTTTAAATGCACATGTTAGACCATAAGACCGACGAGCAAAATTAAGCCATTCAGCCAATTGAGTCTGCTCAGCCATTCCATCATGGCTGATCCTGGATCCCACTCAATCCCACATACATGCCTTCTCGCCCTATCCTTTGATGCCCTGACCGATTAGGAAACTATCAACTTCCGCCTTAAATATATGCACGGACTTGGCCTCCACCATAGTCTGTGGCACAGCAATTCACAGATTTACTACTCTCTGGCTCAAAAATGTTCTCTTCTGTTCAATTTTGAGGGTGTGCCCTCTAGTTCTGGATATCCCCACTATAGGAAAAATCCACTCCACATCCACCATATCTAGTCCTTTAAACATTCGGTAGGTTTCAATGAGATCTGCCCTGCATTCCTCTAAATTCTAATGAGCCCATAGCTGCTAAATGTATGTTAACCCCTTCGTTCCCAGAATCATTCTCATGAACTTCCTCTAGACTCTCTCCAATGATAACACACCCTTTCTGAGATACTGGGTCCAAAACTGTTGACAATACCTCAGGTGTGGCCTGACTAGTGTCTTATAAAGCCTTAGCATTATCTCCTTGCTTTTATATTCTATTCCCCTCAAAATAAATACCAACACTGCATTTGCCTTCTTTACCAGAAACTCAACCTGTAAATTAACCTTCTGTGAGTCCTACATGAGGACTCCCAAGTCTCTCTGCACCTCTGATGTTTGAATCCTCTCTCCATTTAGATAACAGTCTACACTATTGTTCCATTTACCAAAATGCATTATTGTACATTTCCCAACACTGTATTCCACTTGCCACTAATTTGACCATTCTTTCATATTGTCTAAGCTCTGCTGCCATCACGTTGCTTCCTCAGCACTACCTCTCCCTCCACCTATATTCTTATCATCCGCAAACTTTGCCACAAACCTAGCAATTCCAATATCAAAATCAGTGACGAACAATGTGAAAAGTAACAGATCCAATGTTGACCCCTGAGAAACACCATTTGTCACCGGCAGCCAACCAGAAAAGGCCCCCTTTATTCCCACTCACTGCCTCCTGACTGTCAGCCATTACTCTATTCATGCCAGTATATTTCCTGTAACACCATAGGATTTTATCTTGTTAAGCAGCCTCATGTGAGGTACCTTATCAAATGCCTTCTGAATATCCAAGTAAATGTCATCCACTCCACCCTGCTTCCTCAACAGATTTGTCAGGCAAGGTTTCCCTTTATGAAACCATGCTGACATTGACTTATTTTAACATTAGTCTCCAAGTACCTCGAAACCTCATTCTTAATAGTAGACTCTTCCCAACCACTAAGGTTAAGCTAACTGGCCTATAATTTCCTTTCTTTTGCCTTCCTCCCTTCTTAGAGAGTGGAGTGACATTTGCAATTTTCCAGTCCTCCGGGACAATGTCAGAATCAAGTGATTCTTGAAAGATCATGACCAATGTATCTACTACTCTTCAGCAATATCTCTCAGGACTCTGGGATGTAGTCAATCTGGCTCAGTTGATTTATCCACCTTAAGACCTTTGAGTTAACCTAGCATTTTTTCCTTTGAAATAGCAAAGACACTCACTGACCTCTGGTACACTGCTAGTGTCTTCCACAGTGAAGACAGATGAAAAGTACTCAGTAAGCTCATCTGTCCCCCATTACTATCTCACCAGCATTATTTTCCAGTGGTCCACTATCAATTCTCACCTCCTTTTTACTCGTTATATAAATGGAAAAATTTTTGGTATTCTACTTTATATTATTGGCTAGTCTGCCCTCATTTTTCATCTTTTCCATTCTTAAAGTTTTTTTTTAAGTTGCCTTTTATTGGATTTTTAAAGCTTCCCAATCATCAAACTTCACACTCACTTTTGCAACCTTATATGCCCTTTCTTTGGCTTTTATGCAGTCCTTAACTTCCCTTATCAGCCACGGTTCGCTACGCCTGCTATTTGAAAACCTCTTCCTCTGTGGGACATATATGTACAGCACCTTGTGAACTATTCCCAGAAAACTCAGCCATCTCGGCTCTGGCGTCATCGCTACTGGTATCCTCCTCGAATTCACCTGGGCAAACTCCTCTCTCACGCTTCTGTAATTCCCTTTAATTCATTGCGATACTGATATGCAAGTTATGCTTATCCCTCTCAAATTGCAGTATGAATTCAATCATATTATGATCACTGTTTCCTAAGGGTTCCATTACATTAAATTCCCTTATAAGATCTGGATTATTACACAACTCTCAATCTAAGGTTGCCTTTCCCTGAGCAGGTTCAAGCATAAGCTGCTCTAAAAAGTCATCTCGTAGCCATTCAACAAATTCCCTTTCTTACAATCCAACACCAACCTGATTTTCTCAACCCCCTTGCATTTTGAAGTCTCTCATTACAATTGTGTCATTACCCTTATTACATGACTTTTCCAGCTCCCTTTACAATCTCAACCCCACATCTTGGCAGCTATTTGGAGGCCTATATATGATTCCCATAATGGCTTTTTACCGTTGCAATTTCTTACCTCCATCTCTTACCAACAGAGCCACACCACAGCCTATGCCTTCCTGCCTGTCTTTTCGATAAGAAGTATATCCTTTGATATTAACCTCCCGACTATGGTCTTCTTTTAACCACGACTCAGTGATGCCCACTACGTCATACAGACCAATCTCTAATTGCGCCATGAGTTCTTCCACCTTATTCCGAATGCTATGCGCATTTCTTTCATTCCTGCATTCTTCGCCCTTTTGAATTTTGGCTCTGTCTACATTTGTACCCAATCATTAGCTTGTCCTTCCTTACATTCATGTTACACCCATCGTCTACTTGTAAACCCGCTGGCTCATCTTCAGCTCTATCATGCTGGTTCCCATCCCCCTGCCATATTAGTTTAAACCACTCTGTAAAGCTCTAGTAAATCTGCCCACAAGAATATTGGTCCCCCTCGGATTTGAGTTGAACTTTGAAGTGGATAAACTACAGCAGCAGAAAACCACAAGCATCCAATCAGTGGCCACTTTAGTCGGTGCAGTGGTGTCTAATCAGGTGGCCACTGAGTGTCGATTTGCACTCTATGACTGGTGTTGCAGAAGGTTCTTAACACAAAAGACAAGTGGGACTTGCAGTAGGTGATAAATTTCCCTGACATTTACAATCAGCACCTGTCTGCTTTTGACAAAAGGACCTGAGCCTCACAGTGCCATCACAAAAGCTCTAAGATTCCCACAGCTTGGTGGGGATGTTACATATAATCATGAGGACTATAAAAATATTTTTGATTCCTTCTGTTCACCTATTATTCTAGTGCCATATAGGAATGCTAGAGTCAAGTGTTTTTGGGATTTACATTAGTGGTGTCTTGTTTATTTTTATAGCTTTCAGGAGAACTTTATCCCATCTGAAACAAGAGAAAATCTGCAGATGCTGGAAGTCTGAGCATCATACACAAAATGCTGGAGGAACAGCAGCCATCAACCTCATAGTTCCCCCACCTCCTCCCAAGATCCACAAACCTGCTTGTCCAGATAGACCCACTGTTTCAACTTGTTCCTGCTCCACTGAACTCATATCGCCATACCTCAATTCTGTTTTATCCCTACCTACATCCTCACACACTCTTGATCTTTGAGGATTTCAAGTTCCCTGGCCCCCATCATCTTATTTTTACTATGGATATCCAGCCCCTATACACCTCCATCTCCCACCAGGAAGGCCTCAAAGCTCTCCGTTTTCTCTGGACACCAAACCTAACCAGTTTCCCTCAACCACCACTCTCCTCCACCTAATGGAACATGTCCTCACTCTAAATAATTTCTTCTTTGGCTCCTCCCTCTTCTTTGAAACAAAAGGGTCCCAGCCGTGCCTGTCTGTTTGTCGACTACATGGAACAGTCTATGTTCCATGCCTACACTGGTGACCTTCCAGCACTTTTCCTACGCTACACCGATGACTGCATTGGTGCAGCTTCCTGCATGCATGCTGAACTTGTTGACTTCACCCAATTTGCCTCCAACTTCCACCCTGCCCTTAAATACACCTGGTCCATTTTACTACACCTCCCTTCCCTTTCTTGATCTCACTGTCTCTATCTCCAGAGAAAGATTATCCACCAAAGTCTATTATAAACCCACAGACTCTCACTGCTAGCTAAACTATACCTTGTCCTGCCATGCTACTTGTAAAAAAATCCATCCCTCCCCTATGCCGCATCTGCTTTCAGGATGAGGCTTTTATTCTAGAACGAAGGGGATGCCTTCATTTTTCAAAAAGGGGCCTTCCTTCCTCCACCATCAACATTGCCCTCAACCATATCTCTTCCATTTCACGCACAGCTATTCTTACCCCATCTTCCCACCACCCTACCAGGGATGGGGTTCCTCTTGTCCTCACCTACCACCCCACCAGCCTTCGCGTCCAGCACATAATTCTCCAAAACCTCCACCACCTCCAACAGGATCTCATCACCAAATACATCTTTCCCTCCCCCGCAACTTTCTGCTTTCCGCAGGGATCACTCCCTATGCAACTCCCTTGTCTTTTCATCTCTCCCCACCGATCTCCCTCCTGGCACTTATCCTTGCAAGTGGAACAAGGGCTACACTTGCCCCTAAACTTCCTCTCTCACCACCATTCAGGGCCCTAAACAGTCCTTCCAGGTGAGGCAGCACTTCACCTGTCAGTCTGTTGGGGTCATTTACAGTGTTCGGTACTCCCGGGGTGGCCTCTTGTATATTGGTGAGACCCGACGTAGATTGGAGACCACTTCACCGAACATCTACACTCCATCCACCAGAACAAGCAGGATTTCCCAGTGGCCGCCCATGTTAATTTCACTTCCCATTCTGATAAGTCCATCCATGGCCTCCTCCACTGTCGTGATGAGGCCACACTTAGGTGGGAGGATCAACACCTTACAGTGGCATGCAAAAGTTTGGGCACCCTTGGTCAAAATTTCTGTTACTGTGAATAGCTAAGCAATAAAAGATGTCTTGATTTCCAAATGGCATAAAGTTAAAGATGACACATTTCTTTAATTTTAAGCAAGATTACTTTTTTTATTTCCATCTTTTACAATTTTAAAATAACAAAAAAGGAAAAGGGCCCGAAGCAAAAGTTTGGGCACCCTGCATGGTCAGTACTTAGTAACACCCCCTCTGGCAAGTATCACATCTTGTAAATGCTTTTTGTAGCCAGCTAATAAGAGTCTTTCAATTCTTGTTTGGGAGATTTTCATCCATCATTCCTTGCAAAAGGCTTCTAGTTCTGTGAGATTCTAGGGCCGTCTTGCATGCACTGCTCTTTTGAGGTCTTTCCACAGATGTTCGATGATGTTTAGGTCGGAGGACTGTGAGGGCCATGGCAAAACCTTCAGCTTGCGCCTCTTGAGGTAGTCCATTGTGGATTTTGAGGTGTGTTTAGGATCATTATCCTGTTGTATAAGCCATCCTCTTTTCATCTTCAGCTTTTTTACAGACAGTGTGATGTCTGCTTCCAGAATTTGCTGGTATTTAATTGAATTCATTCTTCCCTCTACTAGTGAAATGTTCCCCGTGCCACTGGCTGCAACACAAGCCCAAAGCATGATCGATCCACCCCCGTGCTTAACAGTTGGACAGGTGTTCTTTTCATGAAATTCTGCACCCTTTTTTCTCCAAACATACCTTTGCTCATTGCAGCCAAAAAGTTCTATTTTAACTTCATCGGTCCACAGGACTTGTTTCCAAAATGCATCAAGCTTGTTTAGATGTTCCTTTGCAAACTTCTGACACAGAATTTTGTGGTGAGGACACAGGAAAGGTTTTCTTCTGATGACTCTTCCATGAAGGTCATATTTGTGCAAGTGTCGCTGCAGTAGAACAGTGCACCACCACAGTCTGCTAAATCTTCCTGAAGGTCTTTTGCAGTCAAACAAGGGTTTTGATTTGCCTTTCCAGCAATCCTACAAGCAGTTCTCTCGGAAGGTTTTCTTGGTCTTCCAGACCTCAACTTGACCTCCATTGTTCCTGTTAACTGCCATTTCTTAATTACATTATGAACTGAGGAAATGGCTACCTGAAAACACTTTGTTAACTTCTTATAGCCTTCTCCTGCTTTGTGGGCATTATTTATTTTAATTTTCAGAGTGCTAGGCAGCTGCTTAGAGGAGCCCATGGCTGCTGATTGTTGGGACAAGGTTTGAGGAGTTAGGGTATTTATAAAGCTTTGAAATTTGCATCATCTGGCCTCTCCTAATGATGACTGTGAACAAGCCATAGCGTTAACAAGCTAATTAAGGTCTGAGACCATGGTAAAAGTTATCTGAGAGCTCAAATCTCTTGGGGTGCCAAAACTTTTGCATGGTGCTCCTTTCTTTTTTTCCCCACTCTAAAATTGTACAAAACAAATATAATACACTAATCTTGCTTAAAATGTTGAAAAGAAAGTTTCACCGTTAACTTTATGACTTTTGGAGATCAGTTCATCTTTTACTCAACTATTCACAATAACAGAAATTTTGACCAGGGGTGCCCAAACTTTTGCATGCCACTGTATATTCCATTTGGGTAGCCTCCAACCTGATGGCATGAACATTGAGTTTTCAAATTTCCGGTAATGTCCCCCCCCCCCACCCCCCCCCCACCCTTCACCATTTCCCATCTCCTTTTCCCTCTCTCACCTTATATCCTTGCCTGCCCATTGCCTCCATCTGTTGCTCGTCCCCCCTTTTTCTTCCTTCCATGGCCTTCTGTCTCTTTTACCAATCAAATTCTCAGCTCTTTGCTTTGTCCCTCCCCCCACCTTTAAAATCTACTACTCAGCTCTTTTATCTCCAGTCCTCCCAAAATGTCAACTGTACTCTTTTCCATCGATGCTAACCTGGCCTGCTGAGTTATTCCAGCATTCTGTGTGTGTTGCTTTATCCCATCGAATCCATTTAAGAATATATTCCAAAGATAAAGAGAAATATCATTACACAAATATCTTCCTCCAACTCTAAATTTGAAGTAATTAGAATTAATAAAATATATGCATCTTAGTGAAAGACAATAAAAACAGATTTTTTTTCCTTTGCAAGCTATAAATGAAATTATGAAATTAACTCACTGAGAAATGCTGAAAGCATTCATCGGGAAAGATAGCAGTAATGGGCAGGAAAAAAACGGTATTACTTCAAGTCAAAGATTTGACTTAAAATGCTAAATTTCTTTCAAAAGGTCTTCATCTGAAATATTAACTGCTTCTCCTTCTCTAGGTGGTACTTGATCTTAGCATTTCCAGCATTTTCTGTTTTTATTCCAAGGAAAACACACAAAAATTTCACCAAATATTTCATTTTTTAAGTATTAACTTAAATTTTCAATACTTGGTAAAAATCAGAGGGGAAAAAATATTACCTCTGGTTCTAACTATAATACTGCACTAATGCTAAGCACTCGGTAACATCGTGGCAAGCACAACGTTTTATAGTACCAGTAACCTGGATTCAATTTGCACTGCTCTCTGTAAGGAGTTTGCACGTTCTCCCTGTGACCACGTGGGTTCCTCCGGGTGCTCCTGTTTCCTCCCACAGTCCAAAGATGTACCGGTTGGTAGGTTAATGAGTTGCTAGGATTGGGCTAGGGTTAAATTGGGTGTCGCTGGGCACTGCAGCTTAAAGGACTGGAAGGGCCTATTCTGTGCAGTATCTCAATAAATTTTGAAAAATTAATGAATTTAACCATAATGAAAAATTGTGCATGTGTGCCTCCCTAGCATTGATGCAGAACCTTTACAAATCAGCTAAAATATCTTCAAATGTGTTCAGACACAGAGATCAATAAACAAGAGAAACTCAGACATGGTTGTACAAGTTTTAGAAAACCTGCTCTAGTTTTTATCCAGGTATTTACAGTACAAACCTATGCCTCTGGACAAAAACATCAGAAATGTCATGCTATTAATTAAGTACATCATTGCTTGCAGCCACATAACAGAATTTTGCTTAGTTTATATAGCTGGTCACATTTGATATTGAAAAGATTAGTTTCCTTTATCAAAGTAGATTTCCCATTATGCCACTCCCACAGACAATTTGGTATTGAAATTCCAAAAAAAAGTATGAAAAAAATAATTTTGAGCACTGAAGCAAATCAAGGTAATAAATATTCTTATTATATACCTGCTTGGTGAAGATGGAGTATGAAGTGACATTGTGGGCACTCCTGTTGTTGGCGTTACATGATTTGGTAACTGAGTACCTTGTGATAAGCTGCGATTTAACTGAGGATTATTGTTGCCCATTCCCCTCATCGGGAGGCCTAATGCACCTGTGGAAACATGAGTACAGTCTCATTCAATCGTGACTAAAAGTGAACTGTCTAACACTGAAAGTACTGTTGCTCACGATGAATGTCATTTGACGCAAACCATCACTTCTGCAGTAAACAGAATGGAAGGATAACCAAGATTTTCAATTACATTAATAAATGCATTTTCTCTTTCAAACCAAAGCTGAAAATGATACAATTCTTTTGATTTAATATACAACAGTTGCTTATACACTTTCGACAAAGGCTTAGTTTCTAAATTTTTTTAATGTTCTGCAAATGAAACAATTTGTGAAATCCATGCTTAGGTTTCAATACCTACAGAAGTATTGAGTTGCTTCTTTTCTATTATAGAAGAACTATTTTTATGATTGAAGCTTAGAAGACAGAATTACAGAGAAACTCTGCTACTTAAGTGTTTACACATTTATTGGAAGAATTTTCACATAAACACAACAATTTTAACAAATGAACGGACTTACTTTGCCCATATAAACTTGCACCAAACTGAGATAGCTGCCCTGATGTTGATGGTGAAGGAGATGCCAGCATCTAGGGAAAAAATGCACAACATTCAAATTTTCTATCAGTTTATAAACAAATTACTGCTATTTAGGGAATGTCATCAAAACATTAAATCTTGTTCATCAATCTCAATTTTTTTTGTCGAAGTACTAGGGACTTTTTGATCTACGTACCAGCTTTTCACTAGTCATTGTTACCAACAAAAAATTCCACTTTTCTTTTCTAAGCTTTCCTTTTACTGTACACAGTATTTGGATTGAGGGGCTGCCAATCAATGCTGTTACATTTCCCTTACTCTACACAATGCAAAATAATCTAAATTGCGTTTGAATTATTCATTTATAATTTCGTTCTTAGGTTCCTTTCAAGTAGAAAGTTTTTTTTTTAAAAAAAGAAAATGAGACCCCAAGGAGAGAATATTGATAGAAGCTAAAACTTGCAGATTTCATTACTTTTTCTTACAGGATCAAAAATTAATTTCAATGCTTTACCATAAATGTACCCAATGAAAGCTTCATTAGCAGTAAGAAACTATACTTTCATTAAAAGGAAGTAATGAAAACTCAAACCCATGATCTGGTGATGTCAGTATCAAAAAAATTTCACAATCATCAGCAATCATAAACTCGATTCTGAATTGAGCCAAGTGAAGTGGCTAGCAAAGAAATAGACAATTCTCTGTGCATATCAAATTATGTCAGAATCTTACTGACAGGCACTTCATTTCCTTTTTGACAGATAAGCGAACAACTAAGAAATTATAGAAAAACACTCAACTGATCTCCATGATAAATGAAGCTCTGTCATTCTCTTTCTTGTCTCACACTGAGTGCTGATAGCAGTGTGGGGATTAAAGACGTGTGGCACAACAGACGGAGAGAGGGATGGAGGGAGAGGGACAGAGAGTATGCGGTCAATAGAGAGGGCGAGCCAGAGAGAGTGAGCGAGAACAATGAATACAAGGGTGTACATCAGAAACTTAAAAAGCAGTTCAAGACCACCAAAAGAAATAGTATCACAAGACAGTAAGTAAGCAATTGGTAGAGAAAAGTGCTTTTCTTGTTCTATAAATTTGTGTGTTAAACATACGATTAGAGGACATTTGAATAAACATTTCAATACATAATGAATACTTTGATATGCTAATTGATTAAAACAAAGTACACTAAGCAGATGGTTCACTGTGACAACAATACTTAAGAGTTGACGGAGACCAGATATCCCACTCTTCAGCGATGGGATTCTGAACCCCTAAGAATTTCTGCTCAAAATTAGTAAATTGCAGTCTAGGCTAACTTTGGTGCGTCAGCAAGATAGCCTCCAAGAGGACCAGAACCTTATCGCTGGGTTTGGAGGCTTGCGTACCTCAATGACCCAGAGAACTATGTTAGCTGGAGTCAGGGCTTTAGCTTTGTCTCTTTGTAGGGTCATCCATGCCAAACAGGTCAAAGGGTAGAGGACAGACTAAAAGTGGTCCACCAGTCCTTCAGATTTGGGGGTTCAGCTCAGGGCTAACGACTTCTAGTGGTAAAATAAAATTGTTACAGAAACAGCAATGAAGAATCCTTCTCCATCTGAGTGTGACTGTATTCCTGAGTCTCCACCTGGGACTTGCATGACTAAGGAAGCCTTGAACACCCCCAGAGATGGAGGACCTTCAGTGCTGCCCTAAACACCAGCGGCGTAGTGGGCAGCAAAGAAAAGCAAGACAACAAGTTACCTGGAAGCTGAAACGAGAATGTAGTCATATCCCCTACATCTGTCGGTCGTCAAGGATAGATGCCACGGTGGTGTAGCAGTTAATGCAACACTATTTACAAGTTGGGGCATTGTAGTTTGGAGTTCAATTCCAACGCCTTCTATAAGGACTTTGTACATTCTCCCCATAACCATATGTTTCCCCCACAGTTCAAAGATGTGTTGCTTGATAGGTTAATTGATCATTGTAAATTGTCCTGTGGTTAGGCTAGGGATAAACAGGTAGGTTGCCGGGTGGTGCAGCTCAATGGGCCAGAGGGCCTGTTCTGTGCTGTATTGCTAAATAAATAAAAGACAGGACGTCAAATTTACAAATTTTGCAATGAGTAGGTCTTAATCTTTGACCTTGTCCAATATAAACAAACAAGATCACAATCTGATCACATCAGCATGGCAGAGGAGATCAGTTAAGCAAAGAAAGGAAAACAAGACATGATATGTTTAGCAAGCCATAAATATGGTGAATATGGTGCAATTTTTTCTTTAGTAGCCCCAGCTTTAAGCTCCAAAGGCTGTGTTGACTCCCTGGTACCATGGTCCAGGTTTTCTCCTAGTGGCCAGGAAAGTACTTTGGGACAGGAATGTTAACATCCTGTTGTCATAAAAGACCTATCACACAATTGTTCAACTAAGAATAAGATCTATATTGATACCCAAGCCATGCACTCATTGCCACTGGCTTCAACAGTCAAATGCTTGAGAGACAGGATCTTCACTTCACGGGATCATAAAAGAAAAAGCTGCCCATTTTTTTCGCCTTTCAATTCATAAGAACTTGCACCAGTACATTGGTGTGAAAGCTGACTTGCTGAATGTGCTCCAATTAAAGCAAGATGGGTAAAATGTTCTGGTGAATTAGATAGCCATCTCTAGATAAGATTTACTTGTTGAACTCTTGTTAATGTCACCAAGAAACGCAGGTAAGAAGAAAACAATAAATTATGGAGAAAATTCAGAGTGATAGCAGCTGCATAACAATAATCTGAAATAAGAAGACAGGACAGCAAATTTAATAGTCTAGCACATCAAAAAATATATATAAATCAAAGGAAGCTAGTGGGTTGTAAATAAAGATAGAAACCATTTATTAAAAGGATGCAAATTACAGGTTTAACTACAGAGATGGGTTTGAGCCAATAGAAAAGGTAGAGTGTAGCTGCATGACATTTAAATAGGATAGACAAAATAGAAGAAGAGATAAAGCTCTAGCTCTGTTAAGATGACCTAACCTTTCATCCTTGGCTCAGGAACACAAGTACTATAATCAATATGGGAAGAGATAACAGGGCACAGAATTACTGATGGAAGCAGTTTTTAGGCACTGCATGAAGGATTAATTCATAAAATAAAAGCTCCTAAAATTGGAGACAGCAAATTAGCATAAAGTGAAGCAATCAGTATATGAAACAGTCAATATCAAAGAATGTAAAACAAAATAGTAAAATGTTACCACTATATCAATAAAACAAAAAAAATTGGAACACGAATAAAACTACAACCGTAACAAACTGGCAAATGGCAGAAAAGTTAAATGATTCTTGTGCTTTGCAATTTACAAGGACAATAGAAGAAACAGGCAAAGATAATAAATAATGAGGCTATTCATGAAATAGACAATAGGTGCAGAAGTAGACCATTCGGCCCTTCAAGCCTGCACCGCCATTCTGAGATCATGGCTGATCATCTACTATCAATACCTGGTTCCTGCCTTGTCCCCATATCCCTTGATTCCCCTATCCATAAGATACCTATCTAGCTCCTCCTTGAAAGCATCCAGAGAGTTGGCCTCCACTGCCTTCCGAGGCAGTGCATTCCGGACCCCCACAACTCTCTGGGAGAAGAAGTTTTTCCTTAACTCTGTCCTAAATGACCTACCCCTTATTCTCAAACCATGCCCTCTGGTACTGGACTCTCCCAGCATCTGGAACATATTTCCTGCCTCTATCTTGTCCAATCCCTTAATAATCTTATATGTTTCAATCAGATCCCCTCTCAATCTCCTTAATTCCAGCGTGTACAAGCCCAGTCTCTCTAACCTCTCTGCGTAAGACAGTCCGGACATCCCAGGAATTAACCTTGTGAATCTATGCTGCACTTCCTCTACAGCCAGGATGTCCTTCCTTAACCCTGGAGACCAAAACTGTACACAATACTCCAGGTGTGGTCTCACCAGGGCCCTGTACAAATGCAAAAGGATTTCCTTCCTCTTGTACTCAATTCCCTTTGTAATAAAGGCCAACATTCCATTAGCCTTCTTCACTGCCTGCTGCACTTGCTCATTCACCTTCAGTGACTGATGAACAAGGACTCCTAGATCTCTTTGTATTACTCCCTTACCTAACTCTACACCATTCAGATAATAATCTGCCTTCCTGTTCTTACTCCCAAAGTGGATAACCTCACACTTATTCACATTAAACGTCATCTGCCAAGTATCTGCCCACTCACCCAGCCTATCCAAGTCACCCTGAATTCTCCTAACATCCTCATCACATGTCACAATGCCACCCAGTTTAGTATCATCAGCAAACTTACTGATGTTATTCTCAATGCCTTCATCTAAATCGTTGATGTAAATCGTAAATAGCTGTGGTCCCAATACCGAGCCCTGTGGCACCCCACCAGTCACCACCTGCCATTCCGAGAAACACCCATTCACCTTTACCCTTTGCTTTCTATCTGCCAACCAGTTTTCTATCCATGTCAATATCATCCCCCCAATGCCATGAGCTCTGATTTTACCCACCAATCTCTTATGTGGGACCTTATCAAATGCCTTCTGAAAATCGAGGTACACTATATCCACTGGATCTCCCTTGTCTAACTTCCTGGTTACATCCTCGAAAAACTCCAATAGATTAGTCAAGCATGATTTGCCTTTGGTAAATCCATGCTGGCTTGGCCCAATCCTATCACTGCTATCTAGATATGTCACTATTTCATCTTTAATAATGGACTCTAGCATCTTCCCCACTACTGATGTTAGGTTGACAGGACAATAGTTCTCTGTTTTCTCCCTCCCTCCTTTCTTAAAAAGTGGGATAACATTAGCCATTCTCCAATCCTCAGGAACTGATCCTGAATCTAAGGAACATTGGAAAATGATTACCAATGCATCCGCAATTTCCAGAGCCACCTCCTTTAGTACCCTAGGATGCAGACCATCTGGACCTGGGGATTTGTCAGCCTTCAGTCCCATCAGTCTACTCATCACCGTTTCCTTCCTAACGTCAATCTGTTTCATTTCCTCTGTTACCCTATGTCCTTGGCCCATCCATACATCTGGGAGATTGCTTGTGTCTTCCCTCGTGAAGACAGATCTAAAGTACTTATTAAATTCTTCTGCCATTTCTCTGTTTCCCATAACAATTTCACCCAATTCATTCTTCAAGGGCCCAACATTGTTCTTAACTATCTTCTTTCTCTTCACATAACTAAAAAAGCTTTTGCTATCCTCCTTTATATTCCTGGCTAGCTTACGTCCGTACCTCATTTTTTCTCCCTGTATTGCCTTTTTAGTTAAGTTCTGTTGTTCCTTAAAAATTTCCCAATCATCTGTCCTCCCACTCACCTTAGCTCTGTCATATTTCCTTTTTTTTAAAAAATGCTATGCAATCTCTGACTTCCTTTGTCAACCACTGTGGTCCCTTTCCCCCCTTTGAATCCTTCCTTCTCCAGGGGATGAACTGATTTTGCACCTTGTGCATTATTCCCAAGAATACCTGCCATTGCTGTTCCACTGTCTTTTCTGCTAGGATATCCGTCCAGTTAACTTTGGCCAGCTCCTCCCTCATGGTTCCATAGTCTCCTTTGTTCAACTGCAACACTGACACCTCCGATCTGTCCTTATCCTTCTCAAATTGCAGATAAAAACTTATCATATTATGGTCACTACCTCCTAATGGCTCCCTTACTTCAAGATCACTTATCAAATCCTGTTCATTACACAACACTAAATCCAGAATAGTCTTGTCCCTGGTTGGCTCTCGTACAAGCTGTTCCAAGAATGCATCCCGTAGGCACTCTACAAACTCCCTATCCTGGGGTCCAGCACCAACCTGATTCTCCCAGTTCACCTGCATGTTGAAATCCCCCATAACTACTGCGACATTACCTTTGCCACATGCCAATGTTAACTCCCTATTCAACTTGCACCCAATATCCAGGCTACTGTTTGGTGGCCTGTAGACAACACCCATTAGGGTCTTTCTGCCCTTACTGTTCCACTGTTCTATCCACACAGACTCTACTTCTCCTGATCCTATGTCCCCACTTGCAAAGGACTGAATCTCATTCCCACCAACAGGGCCACCCCACCCCCTCTGCCCACATTTCTGTCCCTACGATAGCATGTATACCCTTGTACATTCACTTCCCAGGTCTGATCTCCCTGCAGCCATGTCTTCGTTATCCCAACAACATCATAGTTACCCATTTGCACCTGAGCTTCAAGCTCTTCTGCCTTATTTCTGACACCGTGCATTCAGATATAGAATTTTTAGCCCATTTCTCCTCTCTCTGTTTAAATCGCTGCCTATTTGCTTAACCCAGCTCCCCGAACTCCCATCGGGCTATATGCCTCTTGAATTTTGTTGTCCTTCCTAAATTTACTTATTCTTTCTGCACATTTAACTCCATGTTCCGTCAGACCATCCCTCTGTACATGTGTCCTCCTTATCACTTGTTCCGCCTCACCTTTCTCTACTACACACTTAATATTCCGGAACCCTGTCATCCCCACCTGTCCTTTTTATTCTTCATCTCACTATCCTCTCTTGCATTCTGGATCCCTGCCCCCTGCAAATTTAGTTTAAACCCCCCACCCCCACCCCCCAAGAAGCACTAGCAAATTTTCCTGCAAGAATGTTAGTACCGCTCCAGTTCAGGTGTAAACCGTCCCGTCGGAACAGATCCCACCTTCCCTGGAACAAAGCCCAATTATCTAAAAACCTGAAGCCCTCCCTCCTGCACCATCCTCTCAGCCATGTATTAATCTGTATAATCCTTCTGTTCCTTGCCTCACTTGCACGTGGCACAGGTAGCAATCCTGAGATTGTTACCCTGGAGGTTCTGCCCTTCAACTTTGCACCTAACTCCCTGAACTCACTACGCAGGACCCCCTCACTCATCCTACCCACATTGTTGGTCCCTACATGGACCACAACATCTGGGTTCTTGCCCTCCCTCTCGAGAATAACCTGCACCCGATCTGAGATGTCCCGGACCCCGGCACCAGGGAGGCAACATACCATCCGAGACTCCTGATCTTCCCCACAAAATCTCCTATCCGCCCCCGACTGTAGAATCCCCTATCACTACTGCCTCTTCTTTTCCCTCCTCCCCTTCTTAGTCGAGGGTCCAACCTCAGTGCCAGAGACAGGGCCACTGCAACTTGTTCCTGCTTGTTAAGTGAATAAATTCACTTAAAATAGAAAAAGTAGCTATACTCTGTCAACATTATTCACTCATTTGCAATCTGTGGATTTCGGCCCCTTCATGAACTTTTTCTAACATCTATATGTATATACATATTTAATGAATTCCAGTTAATTGGGCTATCAGTTAATTAGGGCAGCCACTTATTTAAGACAAATCTTAACAAAAACTAAGCGAGCAAATAGCTGGGATTTCCTTTGTTTGTTTGGGACATTATGCCACTTAATTGGGTTGGGAACTGTTGCCGAATAGTTTCTAACTAGCATCAGTCACATGCACTTGTGAGTGGCTGCTACACCATGCTTAGAGCAAACAGAGTTTAAATAACATCAGTTGTGTATGTTTATGTTGAAAATGTAGTGATTTTTCTCATTGATAGTCGGTGAGAAATAAGCAGTAAGACAATTCAGAACTGTTTTGCTCACTGTGGTTTCAAGCATTCAGGTTTAGGAGATGCCTGAAACGGTTGGGAGTGAAAATGAAACAATTTCGCCAAAGTTCAAAGTAAATTATCAGAGTACATACACATCACCACATACAACCCTGGGATTCTTTTTCCTGTGGGCATACTTAGCAAATCTAGGGAGTCCAGGACAAGAGGACACGACTTCAGGATTGAAGGACATCCATTTAGAACAGAGATGCGGAGAAATTACTTTAGTCAGAGAGTGGTAAACCTGTGAAATTTGTTGCCATGAGCGGCTGTGGAGGCCAAGTCATTGGGTGCATTTAAGGCAGAGATAGATAGGTTCTTGATTAGCCAGGGCATCAAAGGGTATGGGGAGAAGGCAGGCGAGTGAGGATGATTGGAAGAATTGGATCAGCCAATGATTGAATGGTAGAGCAGACTTGATGGGCTGAATGGTCCACTTCTGCTCCTATACCTTATGGTCTAATGCTATAGAATAAATGTAACCAACAAACTATGCAAATGCAAATAAATAGCAATAAATAATGAGTATGAAATAACTAGATAAAGAGTCCTTAAAGTGAGACCATCAGTGGTGGGAACATCAGAAATAGAATGAATGTGGTTATCCCCTTTTGTTCAAGAGCCAGATGGTTGAGGGACAATAATTGTTCTTGAACATAATGGTGCGAGTCCAGGAATGAAGGGGTTAACATATGAGGAGTCTTTGGCGGCTTTGGGCCCATACTGACTGGAATTTAGAAGAATGCAGGAGGTGGAAGTTGATAGTTTCTTAATTGGTCAAGGCATCAAAGAATATAGCGAGAAGGCAGTTGTATGGGGTTGAGTGGGATCCAGGATCAGCCATGATGGAATGGCGAAGCAGACTCAGTGGGCTGAATGGCCTAATTCTACTCCAATGTCTTATGGAGTCCCAAGCCTCCTGTACCTACCTGATGGCAGCAGTAAGAAAACAGCATGGCCTAGGCAGTGAGGATCTTTGATAATGGATGCTGCTTTTCTATGGCAATGTTTCATGTAGGTCGAGAGTTTTACCTCTGATGTATTTTATCTTTTGTAGGATTTTCCACTCAAAGATATTGGTGTTCCCATACCAGGCCATAATGCAGCCAGTCGGCACACTTTCCACCACATATCTATAGAGGTTTGTCAAGATTTTTGATGACATGCCTAATCTCTGCAGACTCCTGAGGAAGTGGAGATACAGTCGTGCTTTATTTGCAATTACGTTTATAAGTGTCCTGGACAGGTCCTCTGAGATAGTGACATCCAGGAATTTAAAGTTACTAACCCTCTCCAACTCTGATCCTCCAAAAAGTACTGGCTCATGGATCTCTGGTTTTCCTCTCCTGAAGTTTACAGTCAGTTCCTTAGTTCCTGAGTAACAGGTTGTTGTTATTATACCACTCAGCCAGATTTTCAATATCCTTCCTGTATGCTGATTCATCACCCCCTTGAACCATCCACAACAATGATGTCATCAGCAAAATTGCATATGATGCACCTTCAACAAATTAGGAGCTACTAAAAATTTGAAAGGCGGGCTGGTGGTGTAGCGCCGGACTTCGGAACGAAGGCTCCCGAGTTCGAATCCAGCCGGCTCCCTTGCACGCTTTCCATCCGTGCTGGGTTGAGCGTCGTGCTAGCAACTCAGCCTTGTAAAATAAGAAAGCCTGCTAAAAAAAAATGCCATCACAACGGCGTACCAATGACTCTACTCGGAGTTTAGGGGAGGGGATAGGAAGGCTTAAAAAAAATTGAAGGTATCAACAATCATCTTGACTGTTATAATGAAAATGAAGATTTTGAGGATACAATCATCAAAAGCATTTTAGGAAAGCAGTCGATTATCGGCACTAGACGTCTGCGGTGATTTACTTCATTGCATACTGTCTGTTGATAACTATTAGGAACTAATACACAGTTGTATTATACTGTAATAGAATTGATAGTGTTCTAATTTGTTCTGTATTTCATTTAAATAATTTGTTACTCTATTAACAGTAGCTTGTCTTTTTGTACCTTTTTAATTATTTCCACAAAACTAGCTGATTGGGGCAGCCACTTAATTGGACCAAAATGTGCTGGCCTCAATGTGCCCCAATTAACTGGAATCCACAGAATACATTTAGGAACCAATCATTGCATGCATAAATTAGGATATCATTTTTCAAATCACTTGTGTCAAGTGGCTCCCTGCTGGGTTCTGTTTTAATGTTTGTTTATACAGCACATGTTTTGAAGTCACAAGGTATATGTTTCAATGTAAGTACTTCAATAGCTGTTATTTGAATTTAGATATTTAATTTTTTTTACATGTTCTCGAAGTATCAACATTCTACAATAGACATTATATAGCCTACTTATATGGAACTTATTTTTTTGGTTACCTGTGGGAAGTACATATACCTATCCCATGCATATAACGAGAGTTCAGTGGAGTTAAACCCAAAAGAAAATAAAATCCCTAGTCCAGATGAGTTTGGTATATCCACATACATTAAACTAATCCAGAAGAGGTAGCATAATTATTACAACAGAACTATTAATTCATTAGAAAATGATCTAATCTGAAGGACAAGCAGAAAGTTGATGTATTTTGGCTGTATTTAAGAAGGGAGATGGATATATTCAGGAGGGTGGCTGCATGTGATGATTTTCCTCTCCTTCGATGCTTTTGGAGGATGGTGCCGGAGCAAGGTTTAGTCACCACGGTTAATAGATTTGGACTCTAATTCAGGTTTATGATAAGTTTATCCTGTTGCTACTTTTGGGGACTTTTGAATTAGGGAAGCCTGCAAATAATGAACATTGAGCTGAACTGAAATATGCCTTTTGATGTGCGATTTATATTCTGAGTTTTTGTTTGCCATTAGCACAACTTTTGGGTGCGGGCAAGGGGGTGGGGATGCTAAGTGTTTTTCTTTGAATGGGTTGGCTCCATGTTTCTTTGCTGTGTGGCTGTCTGTGGGAAAGATGAACTTCAAGGTTATATGCTGCATACATACTTTGATAATAAGTGTACTTTGTATCTTGAGTCTTTGAGATTAAAGACCAGTCAGTTTAACATCATTTCTCCATGGCTGGAAAAATAATGTGTATTTCTACTAAAGGGAATGACATCTAGAAGTATAACATACAATTAAGAATCAGTAGCAGAGATTTCAAAAAGGAATGGTCAGCTTTATCAATGTTATCAAATACTTTTAAGACATAATACAGAGTAGGCAATTTTAATGTAATAGGTACCATTTATCTAGATTTTCAACACTGAAAAAGATTACAATTAAGAAAATATTTTTTAAAAACTGCAGAATTTAAAGTAAACAGAAGAGATTCAATACTGACAAATGCAAATACATGTAATGATAGGAAGAATATGAGGATTATTTAGTATTTGGAACTGAGTGGGGCTAAGTGAGAAAGAGAGGCTAAATATTCTAAACACTAAAGGTACTGGCTCACAACACCATTCAGAAAGCAAATCATGCTTAAACCAAACTTAGCCATAGGATTGTTTTCCACCAAGAGGAAGACAACTGCAAAGTAAGGAAGTTCTAAGCTAATATAGAACCTTCATTAGACCACACTTCAGCCACTACAGATACTTGCACCTAATAATAAAAAGGATACAGAGAAACATGAGGTAGGTGCAGAGAATGTGATATTCACCTATCAGGAAGGATAATTAGAGATTTAGAGGGATTGAATTTAAGAGCAGGGACGTTATGCTGCAACTGTACAGGGTACTGGTGAGGCCACAGCTGGAGTACTATGTGCAGTTCTAGTCTCCTGACTCGAGGAAGGTTATACTGTCTTTGGAGGCAGTGCAGAGGAGGTTCACCAGGTTGACTCCAGAGATAAGAGGGTTAGACTATGAGGAGAGATTGAGTTGCCTGGGACTGCACACGCTGTAATTCAGAAGAATGAGAGGAAACAGCTTATCCTATTTCCGGAGCACCTAAGCGCGACTTGAATAGCAGCAGTACTCTCAATGGATACAATTAAATATTCCCGTTTTAGCCTGATACAGCTAAAAAGCACAACTGCTTCCAAGATCAGTAGAGTCAACAAAGGAGTCTTTTGCATTTAAATGAACTTTCGCTGCTTAAAACTGACAGAAACAACACCGATTGGGGTCAGAAGTGTCCAAGGATGACACTTCGGAGGAAGAGCGGGTGTAGATCAGGGTTATAAGTGAGTTTAAGGAAACGGTGCTTTAAACTCCCTATACTGACCATCTTGCTTGTGAACATGCAGTCTCTGGTGAATAAAATTGATGATCTCAGAGCCAAGATGCTGAATCAGAGGGACATTAGGACCACCTGTGTCCTTAGTTTCATGGAATCCTGGTTAACTCTTCGGACCTGGATGAGTATGCTGCAGTTGTTACTGACTTCATTAAAACCTGTGTGGATGAGTGTGTGCCAACAAAGACTTACTGTAACTCCCATTCCAAAAGTCGTGGATGAACCAGGAGGTATGTGGTCTGCTGAAGGCTAGCTCTGCAGTATTCAAGTCTGGCAACCCAGGCCTGCACCAGAAAGCCAGGTATGATTTGCAGAGGGCTATTCCGAGGGTGAAGAGACAATTTTGAATGAGATTGGAGGCAACATCGGATGTACAGCAACTCTAGCAGGGTCTGCAAGACGTTACCTCCTACAAAGCGAAACCCAATAGCATGAATGGCAGCAATGCTTCACTACCAGATGAACTCAACGACTTCTATGCCCGCTTTGAAAGGGAGAGCACAACTACAGCTGTGAAGATCTGTGCTGCACCTGATGACTCTGTGATCTCCGTCTCAGAGAACGATGTCTTTAAAGAGAGTGAACCTTCGCAAGACAGAAGGTCCCGATGGAGTACCTGGTAAGGCTCTGAAAAACTGTGCCAACCAACTAGTGGGAGTATTCAAGGACATTTTCAACCTCTCACTGCTACAGGCTGAAGTTCCCATATGCTTCAAAAAGGCAACAGTTACACCAATGCCTAAGAAGAATAAAATGGGCTGCCTTAATGTCTATCGCCCGGGAGCGCTCACATCGACAGTGATTAAATGCTTTGAGAGGTTGGTCATAACTAGACTGAACTCCTGGCTCAGCAAGAACCTGGACCCATTGCGATTTGCCTGTCGCCACAATAGGTCAATGGCAGATGCAATTTCAATGGATCTCCACACGGCTTTAGACCACCTGGACAACACAAAGACCTACGTCAGGATACTGTTTATTGACTATAGCTCAGCATTTAATACCATCATTCCCACAATCCTGATTGAGAAGTTGCAGAACCTGGGCCTCTGTACCTCTCTCTGCAATTGGATCCTCGAGTTCCTAACGGGAAGACTAAAATCTGTGCAGATTGGTGATAACATAACCACCTCGCTGATGATCAACAATGGCGCACCTCAGGGATGTGTGCTTCGTCCACTGCTCTACTCTCTGTATACACACGACTGTGTGGCTAGGCACAGCTCATATACCATCTATAAATTTGCTGACGATACAACCATTGTTGGTAGAATCTCAGGTGATAACAAGAGGGCGTACAGGAGTGAGATATGCCAACTAGTGGAATGGTGCCGCAGCAACAACCTGGCACTCAACGTCAGTAAGACGAAACAGCAGATTGTGGACTTCAGGAAGGGTGAGACGAAGGAACACATACCAATCCTCATAGAGGGATCAGAAGTGGAGAAAGTGAGCATCTTCAAGTTCCTGGGTGTCAAGATCTCTGAGGATCTAATCTGGTCCCAACATATTTACGTAGTTATAAAGAAGGCAAGACATGGCTATACCTTATTAGGAGTTTGAAGAGATTTGGCGTGTTAACAAATACACTCAAAAACTTCTATAGTTGTACCGTGATGAGCATTCTGACACCCTGCATCACTGTCTGGTATGGAGGTGCTACTGCACAGGACCGTAAGAAGCTGCAGGTGGTTGTAAATCTAGTCAGCTCCATCTCGGGTATTGGCCTATCAGGTACCCAGGACATCTTTAGGGAGCGGTGTCTCAGAAAGACAGCATCCATTATTAAAGACCTCCAGTACCCAGGGCATGCCCTCTTCTCACTGTTACCATCAGGTAGGAGGTACAGAAGCCTGACAGCACACACTCAACGATTCAGGAACAGCTTCTTCCCCTCTGCCATCCGATTCCTAAATTTTCATTGAAACTTTAGACACTACTTCGCTCTTCTTTAAATATACAGTATTTCCGTTTTTGCACGCTTTTTTAAATCTATTCAATATACACAATTGATTTACTTGTTTATTATTATATTTTTTCACTGCTAGACTATGTATTGCATTGAACTGCTGCTGCTAAGTTGACAAATTTCACATCACATGCTGGTGATAATAAACCTAATTCTGATACCTTATAGAAACATATAAAATTATGAAAAGGATAGATAAGGTAGAGACAGGAAATTTGTTTCCACTGGTAGGTGAGACTAAAACCACGGGACATAGCCTCAAGGATAGGGGGAGTAGATTTAAGACAGAGATAAGGAGGAACTGCTTTCCGCAGAGAGTGGTGAATCTGGGGAATTCTCTGCCCAATAAAGCAGTGGAGGCTACCTCAGTAAATATATTTAAGACAAGGTTGGATAGGGAGGGGAATTAAGGGTTATGGGGAAAAGGCAGGTAGGTGGAGAGGAGTACATGGCCAGATCAGCCATGATCTTATTGAATGGCAGGGCAGGCTCAACTTGCCATATGGCTACTGCTGCTCCTATTTCTTGTGTTCTTATGTAGGTTCTTTAATTTATTTAGAGTTACAGTGTGGAGCAGGACCTTCCAACCCAACAAGCTGCAGCGCCCAACAACTTACCTGTTTAACCCTAGCCAAATCACAGGACACAAAGACCAACTAGCCAACTAACTTGTACATCTTTGAACAGCGGAAGGAAAATGGAAATGCTGAGGAAATTCACACGCTCACGGGGAGGGTGTACAAACTCCTCACAGAGGAGGCCAGAATTGAACTTTGAACTCTGATCCCAGAGCTGTAATAACAACACATTAATCACGATGTTATCTTGGCACCCATCTTGTCTTGAGATATGGCAACTGAACTTTGTCCTATGTGAAGACAGCGTATCTAGTGGGTACGATGGAAGACAGCATGCCAGAATGAAACAGGAACTCAGAAGAAAACTACTTACCAAAAGGGTGGTGAGAACTTGGAATTCACATCAACCCTAATAGTACAGTATCTACTGACACTGGGCATTCATTTTACAATACAAAAAAATCTGATAAAACACTGTTCGTCAATAGGTGAAGAGATGGGACAAGTCACACTATAGTCTGACTAGACATTTTGAAATGGTCTGATGGAACAACACTTTTGAACTAGAAATATTTTTGTGTCATCTACCTCAAGGATAAACCAGATGAAGTTTCTACTTTCAAAACAGTAAAATATTTTTCCCTTTATATAATTAAGATTTAAAAAATAGCACCACCACATAGATATTAAATTATGAAGCATATAAAGGCTTTGTCATTAAAAAGGCTTGAGAAAACCGGTGGTGTTAACAAGATAAAAATATTGCAAAGTAGTAAAAAATTGGCTATAGTTAGTCAAAGGAGACTTTAAGAAACTTACTACCTTGAGCTCTTTTTCCCGATTGATTGGGTCATATTCCACTTTCAGCAACATTCTCCAGCTTTTCTACCTATTCCTTGTTGATTTTTCTCATATAGTATAACAGTAAAGAAATTATGCTACAGCTATATAAAACTTCAGCTAAGTCACACTTGGGAGTATTATCAGCAATTCTGGTCACCTCAATACAGGAAGGATGTGAAAATTTGGAAAGACTACAAAAACAGCTCACAAGGATGCTGCCTGGATTAGAGGGTATGGTCTGAAACAGGGGTTCCCAACCTGGAGTCCACAGACCCCTCAGTTAATGGTAGGGAGCCATGCCATAAAGAGGTTGGGAACCCCTAACCTAAGAGGAGAAGGTGGGCAAGTTTGAATTGTTTCGGCTGGAGCATCGAATGTTGAGATTGAAGTTTATAAAATTATGAGAGAGACTGATGTAGGGAGACAGTTAGAATCATTTCCCCAGGGTATAAATATCAAAAATACTAGAGGAAACGCAAGAAAGATGAGAGGGGTAATTTTATTCTCCTGCTCAGCCTTTTACCTCCTCTCCTGTCTTTCACTTCCCCCAGTGCCTCTCTCTTCTCCCAAGGTCTAATCTCCTCTATCAGATTCTTTCTTCTCCAGCATTTTACCTGTCCCACCCACTTGGCTTCACTTATCACCTTCTAGTTATTCTCCTCCTCCTTCCCCCACCTTTTTATTCCAGCATCTTCCCACTTCTTTCCAGTCCTGATGAAGGATCTCGGCCCAATACATCAAATGTTTATTTATTCATTTCCATAGACATTGCCTGACCTGCTGAGTTCCTCCAGTATTTTGTGTGTGTTGAGTTCAAACACAGAAACATAGAAAACCTACAGCACAATACAGGCCTTATGGCCCACAATGCTATGCCGAACATGTAATTACTTAGAAATTATCTAAGGTTACCCATAGCCCTCTAAGTTTCTAAGCTCCACGTACCTACCCAGAAGTCTCTGAAAAGACCTTATCATACCCGCCTCCACCACCATTTCCAGCAGCCCATTCCACGCACTGCAAGTACCTACTTCCAAGCTCCTTAAAACGATCCCTTCTCGTTTTAGCCATTTCAGCCCTGGGAAAAAGCCTCTAACTATTCACATGATTAATGCCTCTCATCATCTTATACACCTCCTATCACGTCACCTCTGATCCTCCGTTGCTCCAAGCAGAAAAGGCCAAGTTCACTCAAACTATTCTCATAAGGCATGCTCCCCAATCCAGGTAACATCCTTGTAAATCTCCTCTGCACCCTTTCTATAGTTTCCACATCCTTCCTGTAGTGAGGTGACCAGAACCGAGCACAGTGCTCCAAGTGGGCCTGACCATGGTCCTATATAGCTGTAACATTACCTCTCTGCTCTTAAACTCAATCCCACGGTTGATGAAGGCCAATGCACAGTATGCCTTCTTAACCACAGAGTCAACCTGCGCAGCAGCTTTGAGTGTCTTATGGACTCGGACCCCAAGATCCTCCACACTGCCAAGAGTCTAACCATTATTAATACTATGTTCTGCCATCATACTTGACCTACCAAAATTAACCACCTCACACTTATCTGGGTTGAAATCCATCTGCCACTTTTCAGCCCAGTTTTGCATCCTATCGATGTCCCACTATAATCTCTGACAGCCATCCACACTATCCACAACACCCCCAACCTTTGTGTCATCAGCAAACTTACTAACCCATCTCTCCACTTCCTCATCCAGGTCATTTATAAAAATCACGAAGAGGTCCCAGAACAGATTCCTGAGGCACACCACTGGTCACCAGCCTCCATGCAGAATATGACCCGTCTACAACCACCCTTTGCCTTCTGTGGGCAACCAATTCTTGATCCACAAAGCAATGTCCTCTTGGATCCCATGCATCCTTACTTTCTCAATAACCCTTGCATGGGGTACCTTATCAAATGCCTTGCTGAAATCCATATACACTACATCTACTGCTCTACTTTCATCAATGTGCTTAGTCACATCCTCAATAAATTCAATCACTTGAAATGAATATGGATTCACTTTGCATTACAGACCTGGTTTTTTTTTTGTATGTTCTTTGTGGTGTGGATAAGATCATCTATAGTTAGAAGGACGAGAATCCAGAACAGGAAAACGCTAAACCTAGGCTAGGTTGTGAGGTCACAAGCGTTTTTCATTTCCATATGTGGGTATAACGCAAGTAAAATGTTTACAATGTATTAATTTACAGTAGTTCCAATGAAGTTGACACATTGTATTCAAAGAATATTTGATAGCAAAATTCATTATTGTATCAGAACAAAATAAAGTAACATGAATAGCTTAGCAACTTGCTCAAGGTTTTACTAAATTTTAAAAAAATGTGAAATCTTTGATTAAGTCACATCTTACATTTATTCTGGAGCTACCGCAAATAAAGTTAACCAATTAATACAAGTTATGCATATATAAACATAGCATTTATAACGTGAGCACTACTCCTAGAAAAATCATCTAATAACATTCAGGAAATGGTTTTTTCTCCCCCAACTGCAACTGTCAAATAAAAATTGCATATTTAATATACCTATGAAACTCGAGTTTCCTATCACTGCTATGAAAACAGCTTAAGAAGCTCATTCAGGGCATTCCATGATGGCGATAACAGGCTTTAGTGGTATTATATTGCATGTCCCAAGTACTCATGTATTACCCTCTTATTCTCTTACCATTGTAAAAAAACACACACACACACACACACACACTCACACACACCTTTAAAAGAAAGAAATGAGTCCAGAGAGGCCAAGTATACCACCACACAATAAGTTAAAGGAACTTAGCAGGTCAGGCAGCAACTTTGGAGAGGAATAAGTAGTCACCATTTCAGGCTGGAAAGGAAGATAAAAGAAGCCAAAATAAGGAGGGAGGAGTAACAAGCTGGAAGGTGATAGGTGTGACCGGGTGAGGGGGAAGGCAGTTGGGTGAGCCTCTAACCTGAATGCATGAACATTAATTTAATTTCCAGTAATTTCTCCCTTCCCCCCTCTCTCTTCTCCTTGCATTTTTGGAGCCCCTCATCCTTTCTTTTCTCCCATGGTCCACTTTCTCCTCCCATCAGATACCTCCTTCTTCAACCATAGAATCAAAAGGGATAGCAGTAGAATCAGGCCATTCAGCCCATCAAGTCTGCTTCAAAATTTCGTCATAGCTGATCCATTTCCTTCTCAACCCCATTCTCATGCCCCATAACCTCTCACACCTGACTAATCAAAAACTTATCAACCTCCGTCTTAAATACACCCAATGACCTGCCTCCATAGCCACCTGTGGCAACAAATTCCACAGATCCACCAGCTTCAAAGTCCTTCTGCAGCCTCCCTGCTTTCCCAACACTAACTGCCCCTCAACCTTTTTTCATACTGTGTGCAAACTTCATCACAAGTCCATTAATTCCATCATCCAAATCAGTAACAGTAACCGCCAGGACTTAAGAACTTTTTAAAAGCTATTATTAATGCTTTTTGAGATAGTGATTTAGATGCATATCATATTTTTTACTGAGTTAAGTATTGTATGTAATTAGTTTTGCTACAACAAGTGTATGGGACATTGGAAAAAAAGTTGAATTTCCCCATGGGGATGAATAAAGTATCTATCTATCTATAAAAAGTGGTTCCAACACCGACCGACCCTTGCAGAACCAAGGCAGCCAATCAGAAAAGTCTCCCTTTACTCCCACTCTCTGCCTCCTACCAATCACCCAATGCTCTATCCATGCTATTAACTTTCCTGTAATACCATGCACTCTTAATATATTAAGCTGCCTCGTGTGTGGCACTTTGTCAAAGGCCTTCTGAAAATCCAAGTACCGTAGATTCCGGATTTTAAGCCGCTACTTTTTTCCCACATTTTGAACAGCTTTGAACTTTGTGGCCTATAATCCGGAGCGGCTAATGCATGGTTTTTTTTCATGCCGCCTCGTAAACATTTTGCCTCGTAACAGTAGACCAATAAAATTGATGAGTAGTTCACAGAGGTCCAATGAAATTGTACGATAAATCAAGCGCACTTTCACAATTAAATTATTGTAAATCAGTCATTTGTACTCACCCTCATCAACATGGAAAACACTCGAAGCATTGTGCTGCCTTATGGCAGTTACTTAGTTTATAATATTTTCGCTTAGTAATTCATTTTCTAGTTAAAGTTAGAAGAGTTTTAACTATATTTGTTTTCTGTACTACATCGTGGGATGCTATGACGTCACACCCGGTTTCGCGGTGTCTTGTGGGAAAATGCCGGTTTGCGATGAAACGGGACGGAGGGAGGGAGCGCATTACGCGAGCGGCTTTGGATCTGAGCGAACGCTGCTTTTAAATGCCGGTTTGCGATGAAACGGGACGGAGGGAGGGAGCGCATTACGCGAGCGGCTTTGGATCTGAGCGAACGCTGCTTTTAAATGCCGGTTTGCGATGAAACGGGACGGAGGGAGGGAGCGCATTACGCGAGCGGCTTTGGATCTGAGCGAACGCTGCTTTTAAATGCCGGTTTGCGATGAAACGGGACGGAGGGAGGGAGCGCATTACGCGAGCGGCTTTGGATCTGAGCGAACGCTGCTTTTAAGTTAAAGGTGATCAATAACTTTTCCTGGTAGGCTGCAATATATATATTTTTTACCAGTCGTTAGGAGATATTGGAATGTTGTTCAGTAAAGAAGTATACGCAACGTATATTTAAAAGTAGCCGCGTACGGGCACGGTTCGAAAAAAAGCATTTGCAATATGTATTTGTTTTTGTTACCATATGGATTTAATTAAAAGTTAAAAAAATCCTCACGTGTAATATCTTTCTGTGTAAATATCTCATATTACAACGTGGGACACCTGCGGCCGAAAATCCGGTGCGGCCTAAAATCCGATGCGGCCTTTACAATTAAAAAATTGATTTTATTTCTAAAATTAGAGCCAGCGGCTTTTAATCAGGTGCGCTCTGTAGTCCAGAATCTACGGTACACAACATCTGATTCTTCCTTGTCAATCTTGCTTGTTATTTCTTCAAAGAATTCAAAGAGATTTATCAGGCAAGGTTTCCTTAAGGAAGCCACGTTGACTCTCCCCTATTTTATATGTGCCTCTAAGTAGCCTGAAACCACATCTTTAACAACTGGCTCCAACATCTTCCCAACCACTGAGGCCAAGCTAATTGCCTATAATTTCCTTTCACCTGCCCCTCTCCCTTCTTAAAGAGGGGAGTGCCATTTGAAATTTTCATTGTTTCTACCTATCACTTCCCAGCATCTCACTTTGACTGATGATTCCTGTCTATAGATAATGCCTGACCTGCTGAGATCCTCCAGCATTTCAGTCTGGATTTCCAGCATCTGCTGAATCCTTTAAGTATACCAGCATTTTCCCAAGGTGTATCTGCTTGTCCCAATTGGTCAATATGCTTTTAGCAGTATTATTAAAAATAGTTTCTAGTTAAATGAACTGATGAAACAGTCCCAGATTCAGCTGACTTCACAAAACAAGAAAGACACTATTAGAAGTCCAAGTCCTCACTTTAGTAGCAGACAATCCTAGTTCCCAAACTGGTGATGTTTTAAGTTAATTCCAGTCAAAATAACACTTCAGGACTAGTGGGTTTAATTACTAAATGGCTGGAATTATTTCATGAAATATATCAGATATCCTGATTGCACCATGTAACATATCAAGACACAAGAATGACATATGCTGGGCAGCATGATATCATAGTAGTTAGCACATAGCTTTACAGCACAGGCGACCCAGGTTCAATTCTCACCATTACCTGTAAAGAGTTTGTACATTTTCCCTGTGACTGCATAGGTTTTTTCTGGGTCCTCTGGTATCCTCACACATTCCAAAGACGTACTAGTTGATAGGTTAATTGGTCATTGCAAGTTGTCCCGTGATTACGCTATCAATAAATTGGGGGATTGCTGGATGGTATGGCTCGAAGGACCGGAAAGGTCTATTCCATGGTGTACTTCAATAAAATAAAAAGATAAAAATATCTACAGCTCTATTTAGCATTAATAGAAAACTCTAAATTTAAAAAAATCTAAATTGCATTAACTATACAAAACACTATATCACCAAAGAATTAAAATTGGGCTCTTCCTCACCAATTTGTTGCAGATGCTTGCATACTCAATAGCATTAGTAGGAAACAACAGCAGGATGGAACGTGTAGAGATGAATTCCTCGTGTCTAGCTAAGGACATGTACCTTTGTGTTGCTTAGTTCTACCACCATGCCAAATGGGACATCTTCAATACATTTCTGGCAGCTCTGCATTTCACTGTAACCATAAATGGATGGAATGGTACGCAACTGTATTTGTATTAAGTTATGGGACAACAACTGATTCAATAAAAAATGTACAGTGCCAATAAAAAGTATTCATCCCCCTTGAAGTTTTCATGTTTTATTGTTTTACAACATTGAATCACAGTGGATTTAATTTGGCTTTTTTTTGACACAGATCGATAGAAAAAGACTCTTTTGTGTCAAAGTGAAACAGATCTCTACAAAGTGATCTAAATTAATTACAAATATAAAACACAAAGTAATTAATTGCATAAGTATTCACCCCCCTTTAAGATGACACACCAACTCAGCAGTGGTGCAGCCAATTGGTTTTAGAAGTTGCATAATTAGTTAAATAGAGACTGTGTGCAGTCAAGGTATTTCAATTCATTGTAGTAAAAATACACCTGTATCTGGTAGGTCCAACTTCTGGTGAGTCAGTATCCTGGAAAATACTACACCCTGAAGACAAAACACTCCAAGCAACTCTGCGAAAAGGTTATTGAAAAGCACAAATCAGGAGATGGATCAAGAAAATTTCCAATTCACTAAATATCCCTTGGAGTAGTTAAAGCCAATCATGAAGAAATGAAAAGAATATGGCATAGATGCAAATCTGCCCAGAGCAGGCTTTGCTCAAAAACTGAATGACCATGCAAGAAGGGGATTAGTGAGGAATGCCACCAAGAGACCTATGACAAATCTGGAGGAGTTACAAACTACAGTGACTGAGAAACTTCACAAGAAGTCTCGGCTAGAGTTTGCCAGAAGGCATGTGGAAGACTCTGAAGTCAGCTAGTCTGATGAAACCAAAATTGAACTTTTTGGCCATCACACTAAAACCTCTATTTGGCATAAGCTGAACACCACATATCATCAAAAGCACACCACCCGTACTTTGGAGCATGGTGGTGGCTGCATCATGCTGTGCAGATGCTTCACTGCAGCAGGCCCTGGAAGGCTTGTGAAGGTAGAGGGTAAAATAAATGCAGCAAATTACAGGAAAATCCAGAAGGAAAAGCTGATGCAGTCTTCAAGAGAACTGTGACTTGGGAGAAGATTTGTTTTCCAGCAAGACAATGACCCTAAGTATAAAGCCAAAGCTACAAAGGAATGGCTTAAAAACAACAATGTTAGCAGCCAAGTCAGAGTCCAGACCCCAATTCAATTAAGAATTTGTGGTTGGACTTGAAAAGGGCTGTTCACTCATGATCCCTATGCAATCTGACAGAGTTTGTGCAGTTTTGTAAAGAATGGGGAAAAATTGCAGTGTCAAGATATGCAAAACTTATAGAGATCTATCCACACAGACTCAATGCGGTAATTGCTGCAAAAGGTGCATCTACTAACTACTAACTTAAGGGGGGTGAATCAATTACTTTGTGTTTTATATCTGTAATTAATTTAGTTCACTTTGTAGAGATCTGTTTTCACATTGACACGAAAGAGTCTTTTTCTGTTCATCCGTATCAAAAAAGCCAAATTAAATCCACTGCGGTTCATTGTTGTAAAACAATAAAACATGAAAACTTCCGGGGGGGGGGGGGGGAATATCTTTTATAGGCACGGCAGAAGAGCAGCACCCTATACTACAGGCCTCAAACATTAATACTGATGGGTTCGAGATCTGCTTTGGCCCAACCCCAGTGTAGCCATTGCCTGAGTCTCCCTCCTCCATACAGCTGGTCTTCTTTAAATATCTAATACTACTAATTGCCACTGCTTTTCAGTTCATACCTTCAGCACCCCAAAACATCTGGGTTACTTTAGCCCATCAGTCATTTGCCCATATCCTCTCTCAAAACACCCACGTCCCAATGCAAACACGAGGAAATCTGCAGATACTGGAAACCCCATCTGACGAAGGGTCTCGGCCCGAAATGTCGACTGTACTTCTTCCTATAGATGCTGCCTGGCTTGCTATGTTCCACCAGCATTTTGTGTGTGTTACATCTCAATGCAATAGTCTCTTCATCTATCCACTCCAGAGAAACGCCAATATCAACAGTGGCATGAGATCATGAAGAGCTGTATTCTAAGTAGCAGGCAACATCCAGTAATGTGGGATGCACTGATAAGCAAATTAGTAAGACTTCACAGTCAGAATAAAAAGCAAAAGGTGTCAAAAGCAAAAATGTCAAAATTAGGGAACCTTAGATAACAAAGGAATTTGTGGATTTGATGTCTGAGAAGTGGAAAATATCAAGCGAGTCTTTTGAGGTTTATGGAGGATTAGGAAAGAACTTAAGTTAGCAGTTAAGAGGGTAAAAACGTGGTGTCCTAGCTATTTACATAGTTGATATGCAAGCCTATTATAAAGTAATAGTAAGTAAATTGACTGATTATCCAGGATCCAACAGGTTAATGGAACTGTCCCAAGAGAATAAATGACCAACCCAAATACAATATTCTGTAGCTATGAATAAGACAGAGTGAGTGAGAGTGTGTGTGTGTGCGTGCGTGCGCGCGCTCGCGTCTGTGTCTGTCTTATCATGGGGTCAACATGGTTGGATCAGAGCAGGCTATAGTTGATATTCACTTAGGAACTTGAAACTCTCGACCCCCTTGACCTCAAAACTGTTCATGTAAACAGGGTCATAAGTATTGCCCCTCTTCCTGGAATCAAGGACAAGCTTTTTTGTTTTGCAGGCACTGAGGGAAAAGTTGTGGGGCTGAGGAGGAGGGGGTAAAAAAGGATCAGCCATGATTGAATGACGGAACAGACTCAAAGAACCAAATGGCCTAATTCTGCTCCTATGTCTTACGGAACATATGCCTATCTAAGAGCCACCACTACTATCCTTGACAGTGCATTCCAGACACCCACTATTCTCCATATTAAAAAAAACTTTGCCTGCATATCTTCTTTGAACTTACCTTCTTTTCACCATAAATGCATGGCCAACAGTATTAGATATCTTAGTGGTAGCAGAAACAAATGAATAGGGTGTTTAATGGGGTATCAATCGTGTTGCTTTGTCATGGATAGTGTTAAAGCGCCATGAGAGTTGACTGCACTCGATGTATCTAGACAAGTAGAGATTATTCCATTATGTTCCTGAATTGTGTCTTGTATTCCGAAAAAGTGTTTTGAGGTAAAGGGAAACGAGTCACTTCCCCAGTGTCTGACCTGTGTTCGCAGCCATGGAATTGATGTGGTAAATGCAGTTGAGATCCTGGTCAATTGCTCTAAGTATATTTATTATCAAAATACGCATCCAGGTTTCCCCCGCAATCCGAAGGTGCGGATGAAACTATGAAACTGTTTGTAATCTGAAATGCTGTAAAGCGAAGAAGCAATTACCATTAATTTATATGGGAAAATTTTTGAGCATTCCCAGACCCAAAAAATCACCTACCAAATCAAAGTAAATAACACATAAAACCTAAAATAACACTAACATATAGTGAAAGCAGGAATGATATAATAAATTTACGCCCTATATAAAGTAGAAATATTGTAGGTATGGTGTAGTTTCACTTATTAAACTCGGGAAGGCAGCGAACCAAAATCAATTTGGAAAAAACAAATTGGCAAGTACACGCATACGTACGCATATGCGTACGCACGTACACACATACGCAAACAACTGCCTGCACAAGGCTTCACGGCCATTGTAGTTTTCTCGGGGTACACACACTTATAAAGCAGGCGTCTTTTTTTTCGTAAAAGCGAAAATCCTCTTTGGTTAGTGAAAACAGGTACTAATGTAAGCCTTTCGTAACAGCGAGTTGTTGTAAATCGAACGTTCAAAAAGCAGGGGCTACTTGTACTATGCATGCCTTTCTGCATACTTCATTGAACTAGACTGATCTCCGGCATGACTACAAAGGGAGAACAGGGAAAATGCTGGGCCGTGAAGTTACAAACTGATTTCTCCTGCTAATGATCAACAATGCCTCAGGGATGCAGTGGTTTTGAACTATCAGATCCAAATTTGCCTCATCCAGGACACCAGGAGTGCCTCATAACAAATTGTCTCAAGTGTGATGGCAGAACCTAATCATCACTAAGATGTCCACTAGTCACTTCTAACAAAGCTATCACAGGCAGACAAGGTAATTTCAAATCACTACCTACTACATGTAAAATCCACATAGACAGCACCAGAGTTAAAAATTCAACTATAGTCACTGGAGCTATGTAACAGATGCTGTACGTGTTGTGCTCACTAGTCATGGTCAAAGATTAACACCGTTGTACAGAAGCCACTTATAGGACCTCACCACCAACACAATGGCATACTTAAAGATTTTGTTTCCTATTTCCCAATTCCATGTCCTATTTTTAATCATTTGTGCTGTAAAATGCCTCGAGATACTTAAATTACTTACATTCATCATACTTCCTCAAAAAACTTATCCACAATATCCACAAATTCATGTACACTTTGATCATTTCAAGCTTTTTAAAGATTTTGAAATGGTAGGTGTGCAAACAGTACTTAAGAATTGCTTTGAGGAAAATGAGAGATGCAAGAGAAGATTTCACAAGGAATACCTTAGAAAGAGGAACAGAAATTGGATTATGACTGCATATTATAAATCAATAGCTAGGTGCACTCCAAGTTTGAATATAACAAGAAATAACAGATGTATACTGAATACAGCAAATCCAGAACCATTTTAAAATTTTCGATCATGAAGGTCATTTACATTTACTGCTAATTCTTTATAACTACTACATGCATTGTAAAATATGCAGCTGCTTGAGACAAAATCAAAATTAGCATATGGTACCTTATGGAATAGTGATCATTTAAGAGCACTCATGTAGTAAGCTTAATTAAAATACATTTTACAGGACACACTTGCTGCAAGCATTTAATTCTAGGTGTAATAACATTTACTTACATCTTTTTCTGTTCGATGAGGGAACATTGAAGACTGGCTGTAATACAGACTTTCATCATGGTAATCACTCTCCACGCCCTCTACAAACTTCTTTCTTGCAGCACCAAACATGCTGTTTGTCACCTATATCGAAAAGCACAGAAATATTGTTTTTCCATTTTTATCATCATGTTGTGGATTGAATTAAAAGAACTACATGAAAAATACTACACTTCCACCCAAAGTGCTTTCATCTTATGCTGATGTGCTTCTTCACCACTTATGCGTTCCGTCAGCTGAAAGAGATTTTGCCAGGACCATCATTTGACCTTAGCAATGAACAGCAAAAACGATCTCTTCCAATTAAAGCCAAGATGAAAAGATTGTGCTGAAGTTCAACAAGTGTTGTATATAACCATTATGATATTCAATACGCAAGAAAAATATGTTGAGAATATTTTATTTACAAAATCCATTCTTCAGGATGTGGATATTACAAATTTCCAATGGCTCTTGGAAAGATGGTGTTGAACCACCTCGTCATACTGTTAAAGATAAGGTGCTCTGGGACATGAAGGTGAACTGTAGAAAAGAACTGACTGTGGACTTCAGAAAGGGCAAGACAAGGGAGCACGCACCCGTCCTCATAGAGGGATCAGAGGTAGAAAAGGTGAGCGATTTCAAGTTCCTGGGCGTCAATATTTCTGAGGATGCAATCTGGATCCAATATATCAATGCAGCTAGAAAGGAGGCAAGACAGTAGCTATACTTCATGAGGAAGTTGAGAAAATTTATGTTTCCAAAAACACTTGAAAATTTCGACAGATGTACCATGGAGAGCATTCTAATTGGCTGCATCACTGCCTGGTATGGGGGAGCTACTACACGGGATTGAAGTAAGCTGCAGAGAGATGTAAACTTAGCACCATCATGAGCACTAACCTCTGTAGTATCCAGGAGTTCATTAAGGAGCAATGTCTCAAAAGGATAGCAACCATCATTAAGGACCCCCATCACCCAGGTCATGTTGTGTTCCCATTGGTACCATTTGGAAGGAAGTATAGAAGCTTCAGAGCACACACTCAACGATTCAGGAACAGCTTCTTCCCTTCTGCCATTCAATTACTGAATGGGCAATGAATCCATGAAGACTACCTCACCACTTTTTTATTTAAATTTTTGCACACGCACGCACGAACACATGCACACACACACTTATCTGCCCATAAAAACCTCCGGATGAGAGTGACGAGAGCAAGAAGACCATAAGACATAGGAGCAGAATTAGGTCATTCAGACCATCGAGCCTGCTCCGCCATTCCATCATGGTTGATTCCTGAAATCACTCAACCCCTTACACCTGTCTTCTTACCACATCCTTTGATGCCCTGACCAATCAGGAAACTATCAAGTTCCATTTTAAATATATCCACAGACTTGG
Source organism: Hemitrygon akajei (assembly GCF_048418815.1). NCBI lineage: Eukaryota > Metazoa > Chordata > Chondrichthyes > Myliobatiformes > Dasyatidae > Hemitrygon > Hemitrygon akajei. The sequence continues at coordinate 170,717,368 of NC_133133.1, forward strand.
CTTCCACCGCAGTCTGTGGCAGAGCATTCCACAGATTCACTACTCTCTGCCTCAAAAAATTACTCCTCACCTTAGATCTAAACAGTTGCCCCTCAATTTTGAGGCTGTGCCGTCTAGCTTTGGATATCCCCACCAGAAGAAACATCCTCTCCACATCCACCTTATCTAGTCCTTTCAACATTTGGTAGGTTTCAATGAGATCCACCCCCACTGCATTCTTCTAAACTCCAGTGAGTACAGGCCCAAAGCTGCCAAACACTCCTCACATGTTAATCCCTTCATTCCTGGAATTATCCTCGTGAACCTCCACTGAACTCTCTCCAATGACGACACATCCTTTCTGAGATATGGGGCCCAAAAGTGTTGACAATACTCTATGTGCAGTCTGACCAGTGTCTTATAATGTTGAGTCTTTATCTCATTGCTTTTATATTCTATTCCATTTGAAATAAATACATACCATTTGCCTTCTTCACCACAGACTTCACCTGTAAATTAACCTTGAGTCCTGCATGAGGACTCTAAGTCCCTCTGCATCTCTGATGTTTGAATTTTTTCCTATATAGATATTAGTCTACACTATTGTTCCTTTTACCAAAATGAATTATCATACATTTCCTAACACTGTATTGCATCTGCCACTTTTTTTGCCCATTCTTCCAATTTGTCCAAGTCCTGCTACAATCGCAATGCTTCCTGAGCACTACTTACCCCTCCACCCATCTTCATATCATCCGCAAACATTGCCACAAAGACATCAATGCTACTATCTAAATCACTGACAAAGTGAAAAGTAGTGGTCCCAATACTGACCCTAAGGTACACCCCTTGTTACGAGCAGCCAACTAGAAAAGGCACCCTTTGATTCCATTCGCTGCCTCCTGCCTGTCAGCCATTCTTCTATCCATGCCAATATCTTTCCTGTAACACTACAGGATTTTATCTTGTTAGGCGGCCTCATGTGTGGCACCTTATCAAATGCCTTCTGAAAATCCAACTGAATGATCTCTACTACTATTTCTTTGTCCACCTCCCTTGTTACTTCCTCAAAGAATTCCAACAAACTTGTCAGGCAAGATTTCCCTTCACAGAAACCACGCTGACTTTGACCTATTTTATCATGAGTCTCCAAGTACCCCCAAACCTCATCCTTAACAATAGACTCCAACACTGTCCCACCTAAGGCTAGTCTAACTTTCTTTTGCCTTCCTCCCTTCTTAAAGAGTGGAGTGACATTTGCAATTTTCCAGTCCTCTGGGATCATGCCAGAATCAAGTGATTCTTGAAAGATCATGACCAAGGCATCTGTTATTCTTCAGCAACCTCTCTCAGGTCTCCGGGATGTAGTCTGTCTGGTCCAGGCGACTTATCCACCTTAAGACCTTTCAGTTTGCCTAGCACTTTTTCCTTTGATAGATAGATAGATACTTTATTCATCCCCATGGGGAAATTCAACTTTTTTTCCAATGTCCCATACACTTGTTGTAGCAAAACTAATTACATACAATACTTAACTCAGTAAAAAAATATGATATGCATCTAAATCACTATCTCAAAAAGCATTAATAATAGCTTTTAAAAAGTTCTTAATTCCTGGCGGTAGAATTGTAAAGCCTAATGGCATTGGGGAGTATTGACCTCTTCATCCTGTCTGAGGAGCATTGCATCGATAGTAACCTGTCGCTGAAACTGCTTCTCTGTCTCTGGATGGTGCTATGTAGAGGATGTTCAGAGTTTTCCATAATTGACCGTAGCCTACTCAGCGCCCTTCGCTCAGCTACCGATGTTAAACTCTCCAGTACTTTGCCCATGACAGAGCCCGCCTTCCTTACCAGCTTATTAAGACGTGAGGCATCCCTCTTCTTAATGCTTCCTCCCCAACACGCCACCACAAAGAAGAGGGCGCTCTCCACAACTGACCTATAGAACATCTTCAGCATCTCACTACAGACATTGAATGACGCCAACCTTCTTAGGAAGTACAGTCGACTCTGTGCCTTCCTGCACAAGGCATCTGTGTTGGCAGTCCAGTCTAGCTTCTCGTCTAACTGTACTCCCAGATACTTGTAGGTCTTAACCTGCTCCACACATTCTCCATTAATGATCACTGGCTCCATATGAGGCCTAGATCTCCTAAAGTCCACCACCATCTCCTTGGTCTTGGTGATATTGAGACGCAGGTAGTTTGAGTTGCACCATATCACATTGTAATAGCAATGGCTCTCACTCCAGCTCCCTGACGCTCATGGACCTCTGGCACACTGCTAGTGACTTCCACAGTGAAGACAGAAGCAAAGTACTTAGTAAGTTCATCTGCCATTTCTTTGTTCCCCCATTACTACATCAGCAGCATCACTTTTCACTGGTCCAATATCAACTCTCACCTCCCTTTTACTCTTTACACTGAGAAAAATTTTCAGTACCCTGCTTTATATTATTGGCTCGTTTGCCCTCATATTTCATCTTTTCCCTTCTTAGTTTTTTTAAACTTGCCTTTTGTTGGATTTTAAAAGTTTCCAAATCAACCAATTTCTCACTCAACTTTGCTACATTTCAATAGACAATAGGTGCAGGAGTAGGCCATTCGGCCCTTTCAGCCAGCACCACCATTCAATGTGATCATGGCTGACAATCAGTACCCCGTTCCTGCCTTCTCCCCATATTCCTTGACTCCGCTATCTTTAAGAGCTGTATCTAAATCTTTCTTGAAAGCACCCAGAGAATTGGCCTCCACTGCCTTCTGAGGCAGAGCATTCCATAGATCCACAACTCTCTGGGTGAAAAACTTGGCTTCCTTGGCTTTTATGCAGTCCATAACTTCCCTTGTCAGTCACAGTTGCCTACCCCTGCTATTTGAGAATAACTACTTCTGTGGGACATATCTATCCTGCACCTTGTGAACTATTCCCAGAAACATTCAGCCAACTCTGCTCTGCCATCATCCTTGCCAGCATCCTCTTCCAATCCACCTGGACAAGCTCCTCTCTCAAGCCTCCTAACTTCCCTTTATTCCATTGCAATACTGATATGTGTGAGTTATGCTTCTCCCTCTCAAACTGCAGCATAAAGTTAATCATATTATGATCACTGTCTCTTAAGGGTTCCTTTACATTAAGCTCCCTAAGATCTGGGTTATTACACAACACCCAATCTATGATAGCCTTTCCCCAAGTAGGCTCAAGCACAAGATGCTCTTAAAAAGTCATCTCATAGACATTCAACAAATTCCCTTTTGTGATCTGACACAAACCTGGCTTTCCAAACTCCCTCTGCAATCTCAACCCCGCTTCTTGGCTACTATTTGGAGACTTATTTGTGATTCCCATATTTGTTTTTTAATCCTTGCAGTTTCTTAGCTCCACCCACAAACATTCTCTGACCCTATGTCACCTCTTTCTAAAGATGTAATTCCATCTCACCCCACACCACTGCCTATGCCTTCCTTCCTGTTCTTTCAATACAAAGTATATCCTTTGATGTTAAGCTCCTAATTATGGCCTTCTTTCAGTCACGATTCAGTGATGCCCACAAACTCATACCAACCAATATCTAATTGCCCCACGAGTTCATCTACCTTATTCTAAATACCACGCGCATTTAAATATAGCATCTTCAATCCTGCATTCTTTGCCCTTTTGAATTTTGCCCTTGTGGTACAATTTAACTCTTTGCTCAGTCTGCATTTGTACCCAATTATTGGCTTGTCCTTCCTTACATTCACGTTACACCCATCATCCACTTGTAAGCCTGCTGGCTCATCCTCAGCCCTACTACACTGGTTCCCATCCTCCTGCCATATTCATTTAAACCACACCCAACAGCTCTAGTAAATGTGCACACAAGAATATTGGTCATGCCAGTTCGGCTGTTGCCCAGATTAACAAGGTCTGAGGCAATGGTTGGGGAAATGGAACCACTGGCGAGAAATTGGCTACCGGAACAAACCATGAATGGATGAAACTGGAGAACGTGGAATTTATAGAATGCAACTTCAATAGTAACCCAAATGAAAAAGGATACATCAAGCACATGTAAGGGACTCTGGCAACAACGAAGACCGTCACCCACATTCACCGAAAAACAACTGGTTACCCAGCAATCATACATTGTCAACAATGCACCACTGCAAAGTCACCACAAATCGAGTAGATCGGGAAATACGAGTTCCAACCCCACCTCCACAACTCACAAATGGCACAAAGTTAATAGCATCACCTTGAACATGGGACATGAAAGTTCGATCCTCACCTCGGGACATATCTACGCTGGCTGCTGCAATCGGATGGTAATAGCTAAACTGGGAAATGTTAACGAAATCAGCTTCCCAGAATTAGAGATAAAAATTCCATCACGTGGCATGCAAGAAGCATCCAATGAAGCACTTTTGTAGCCTGCAACGTAACTGTGACCAGCAACCTGATGTATACATTTGTGACAGCATTCTGAGAAATGCTGGGCTAAAAAATGAGATATAGTAGAGAGCACTGCTATAACACGCCCTCCACCCCCCTCCCCCCCAACCCTCGAGATGACAACTGGAAGCCACGATGAAAACCACAAGGGCAGAGATCAGCAAACTAACTGAGCTGCAGAAGGGTGGTAAGACCAAAGATTATCCCTGCTACTAAGGAAGTACAGAGGTGCGTCCATAGCCGAAGCCCTGGCAACTGCCAAGTAATGGTTAACAGCTCTGGCTACAAGACTACAGAGTACACTAAAGACACAGAAGCCAAGCGAATAAATGCATATTCTTTTCCAAAGAACCAGGAAAAGTATTTGCACTAGAGCAACAACATGTCAATAACTGAACCAATCAAAACAGCAACCGAGTACTGGAAGAGAATATGGGAGAAAGAAGCATATAATGCCGATGCTCAATGGCTGAAAGACCTACAAGCAAGCCTCTGCAATCTCCCAAGGGAAGAAACTGTCACCTTCACAGCAGTAGATGTCCAACAATGCGTAGCAACTATGAAGAACTGAACATCACCAAGGCCTGACATTATCCAAGCCTATTGCTGAAGAAACTAACAGCATTACATACACGGCTGGTAGCTCAAATGAACCAGCTGCTTGAAGCAGGCTCCCACCCTGAATGGCTAACTCAAGGAAAGACTTAACTCAATGAAAGATCCTGACAAAGGAGCAACACCATCAAACGACCGGCCCATCACCAACCTGACTGTCAACAACATGGAAGCTCTCATCAGGCATCATAGCCACCAAGCTGAAAGAACATGTGTGTAAACTCCTGAGCTCTGCTCAGAGGGGGATTGGTTACGAAACTAGAGGCTCTAAGCGCCAATTATTGGTAGACAAAGCAGTCATGTGAGACTCCAAAACCAAGCAAACCAACCTAAACACAGCCTGGATTGGCTACCAGAAAGCATACTACTCAGTGCCCCATAAGGTCAACAAGACACTAAGGACCTTCAGCAAGAACTCGATGGGCTGTTGAAGGACAATGCTAAAAGTTAACACAAAGGCAATAGCACAAACGACCATTGGATATGAATTCTTGATGCACTATCCCCACTGCTGTTCTGCATGGGCTCAAAAACACACCCCCCCCTCCACCAGTCAGATCATCTCTAAGAATGGGCATGGGTACAGGTTCAAGAGTGGAGTAACCATCAGCCACCTCCTGTACATGGATGGCATCAATGAAAGAGACATTGATTCACTAATCCACCTGACAAGGATGTACAGCAGAGACATCAGGATGTCACTTGATCTGGAAAAATGCAGCTGGATGGTAGTGAGGAGGCAAAATCATCATGACTGAAGGTGTCGAGTTACCTGAAGGCCACATACCAGATGTACAGGACAGCTACAGATACCTGGGGATCCTATAGGTGCATGGAAGCCACGATGAGGACATAAGGAAGGCTACAACATCAAAGTACCCCCAAAGAGTGGAACAGGTCCTAAAAGCCAACTGAATGGGAAGAACAAGATCAGAGCCATCAACACGTTCAACCTCCAATCATCAGATACCCAGCCGCAATAGTGTGCTGGCCAAGGATCGAACTGGAAGCAACTGACATCGAGACCCAGATACTAACAATACACAGAGGATCACATCCAAAGTCCAATGTCGACTGACCGCACACCCACCGGAATAGAGGAGGATGGGGACTTGGAAGTGTTAAGGCCACAGCCCTGGAAGAAATGGAAACATCTATGAGTATATCAGGAAGATGGCTCCCAAGGACAGCCTGCTAGGAGAGTACCTCAGACAGCAGGCAGGGATTTGGAAATGGAAGTGGGTGAAGTAGAGTCAGTGGACCAGAGGCCATGACAAGTCAAGGCATGGGATGTACCATTGCCAGATATCAGAGGTGCTGACATAAGGAAGTCCTACCAATGGCTGGAAATAACAGAGCAGAGGGACAGCATAGAGGTGCTGCTCCTGGCTGCACAAGAACAGGTGCTGAGCACAACAGCAATAGAAGCCAGGGTCTATCACACCAGACAAGACCCAAATGCAGACTGGGCAAGGAATCTGGTGGAACCATCCAGCACATAGCAGCAGAGTGCAAGATGCAGGTACGAACAGCATACGTTGAACGACACAACCAAGTTGTAGGAATTGTGCACAGGAACATCTGCACTGAGTATGGACTGGACATTCCCAAGTCCAAATGGGAAACACCCAAGAAGGTAGTAGAGAATGACAGAGCTGAGATCCTGTGGAACTTCCAAATACAGACTGATAAGGTACTGGCCAACCAACCAGACATAGTAATACTGGACGAGGAACAGAAGAAAGCAACAGAAACAGATGAACCAATCCTGAAAGACAGTAACACCAGGAAGAAAGAATATGAGAAGCTGGAGAAATATCGGGGCTTAAAAGAACAGATAGAAATTATGTGGAGGGTTAAAGACAGAGTTATCCCGATGGTGATAGGAGCACTTGGGGCTGTGACATCTGGGAGAGTGGCTCCAAAAATCCCAGGAACAACATCTGAGATCTCAGTCCAGAAGAGTGCACTACGAGGAACAGCAAGGATACTACGCCAAGCCCTCTGATGGAGGACCCGAGATGGAGGAAAAACTACAAATACACACCACCCATAAGGGGTGAGAAAAAAACTACATGTACACACACTTACTGCAATTCACTTTTTTTCTATTATTATGTATTGCATTGTACTGCTGCTGCAAAGTCAACAAACTTCACGACATATGGCGGTGATGTCAACAAGAGGAAATCTGCAGATGCTGGAAATCCAAGCAACACACACAAAATGCTGGAGTAACTCAGCAGGCCAGGTAGCATCTATGGAAAAAAAGTACAGTTGATGTTTCGGGCCGAGACCCTTCAGCAGGACAGGAGAGAAAAAAAAAGATTATGAGTAGATTTAAAAGGTGGGGGAGGAAGGAAGAGAAACACGAGGTGATAAATGAAACTGGAGGGTTTGGGAAATGAAGTAAAGAACTGAGAAGTTGATTGGTGAAAGAGATACAGGGCTGGCAAAGGGGGAGTCTGATAGGACAGAATAGAAAGCCATGGAAGAAAGAAAAGGGGGGAGAAGCACAAGAGGGAGATGATAGACAGGTAAGGAGATAAGGTGATATTAAACCCCTGATTCTGATGTTCTCATGCATCAATTGTCTTTGTTTCGTTGTACAGCTAACAAACTCACAACTCCACAATTTCTCACAATCTACAATTACATTTAAGTGACATTCCTGTAACTATTAAAAAGCAGGCAAAATATGTAACGATTATGAATAATATAGACAAATCAACTTGTTCCTTATAGCAGAAGTAAGGAACATCAAATTAGAGAAATGTACCATTGCAATTACAAGTTCAGAAATAATACTGAAAAAAAATCAGAAGGATGTAGCTGGGACAGAAGACCTTTAGTTATTAGGAGACTGTTTTCCCTGAAGCAAAACAGGCTCACTAGAGATCTTTTGGAGGTTTAAAAAATCATGAGGACAAATGGTCACAGTCTTTATTCCAGCATAGGAGAGTCTAAGCTAGAGCATATAAGCTTAAAGAGAAAGGGAAAGGGTAAGATTTAAAGGGGACCTGAGGGGCAAGGTTTTCCACAGATGGGGTAGATAGAATATGGAACAGCTGCTTAGAAGTGGAGGTGGGTGTAATTATAACATTTAAAACAAATTAGAACTGGTTCATGGATAGGAATTGGTTTAGACCAGGCATTCCCAACCTGGGGTCCACAGTCCCCTTGGTTAATGGTAAGACTCCATAGCATAAAAAAGATTGGGAACCCGTGGTTTAAAGGGATATGAGAGCTAACAGAGGCAAATGGGATCAATAAAGGCATCTTGGTCAACATAAACAAATTGAGCTGAAAGATCCATTTCTGTGCTCTACTTGATGATTGGAAAAAATAATCTGCTGATTTTTAGAATATCACATGAATTTGGAGTTGCCAATTTAAAATCAATCAGATTTTACAGCATTTTAAATAGGTAACTTTATGTATTGCAATATACTGCTGCCCCTAACAATTTTCACAACATATGCTGGTGATCTTAAACCTGATTCTAAAAAGGTAATTTAATGTGAAGCTGCATTTAAATAGATACTTTTCACTGGAATGAAACAACTTGAATTTATTTTATATTCATGCAATCAACCTCAAGATATTTTTATGACTAAGAAATCTCAGCAGAATGAGGGAGAAAGAAAGGAACTTCTAGAAACAAGCAGCTTGAAAATTTCACCATAAACAGAATGTCAAATGATGTTATCAACATAATATCAAGGAACCACTACTAATGCATTTGTAAAAATATAAATGAAAATATTACACCATCTCGTGAGGTATCAAACCTTATTTATAAACACATCACTACCAACTAAAAAAGTCAAGCAACAACACTGGCTGATGTATAGTTAACATTTTGTATTTGCCTATCTCGAGTAGACAAATTACTTCCCACTTGCCTTGCTGTAAAATCATCATTCTTGAAATAGTACACCTACTGCTGTACAAAAATGTTCCAATAACTATCAACAAGAAGGAAAGTTAGTGTGGAAAATTTTTAGGATACATTATGTACAAACTTAACAGCTAGGTTTCTTTTTCTATAGTCTTGACAGAAATTATGGGCAATTAACTCAAAGTCAATCCTGCATTTTTCTTCTTCGTATTTTGAACTTCTGTCCACAAAGGACTAAATGATATTACAGAAATCAATCTATATTTACGCCATCCATAAGAGATTCTAAATTACGATTGAATTGTACTTTCAATTACAGATTTTCGAGCAAAATCTCCAACACAGGTTCCCACTTGTTCACAGAATGTCTCAGGTGAGATTTAAAATCATGCCCACAGATCTACAGGGAGTCCTTCCCTTTTGTGACACCTTGGTCCACACCAGCTCCCACTAACCACCTCACTTCTTACAGCACTTTCCCTCACAATTGCAACTGATGTAACACTCCTCCTTTTACCCTAACCCCTCCCACTCATCAGGGATCCGAACAGCATTTTCAGGTGAAGCATCCATTCACTTTGTCCATCTACAGCATTCAAAGTTCACAATGTCAGCTCTCTACATTGGAGGAACCAAATGTAGATTCTGTGATGGCTTTGAAAAACACCTGTGCACAGTCTGGAAGTTTGACACATTTCCTGCCACTTTAATTCATCTTCCTAATCACACTGTGACCTTTGAAACTGTGGCCTTCTGTCATAGTACAGATCAACTCAAGCTTGACGACAAAATCTCATTTTCTGTCTCGACACACTGCAGCTTTCTGGACTAAATACTGAATTTTACAACTTCTGGTAACTTGATTTCTCGTCTATATCACTACTCACCTGTAATGCTAGTACAAATTTGTTTCTTTTGCCCCTTCCTATTTTACTCTTTCTAGATATTGAGGGCATGCTGGGCTTCTGGTCTGCATTTTGCAACATCCACAAGTTCGCACTCAGTAATGGCTCTTTATTACTCATTGACCAGATAACCTTGTTGACAACTTATTCCCCTCATAGCCCCGGCTTTACTGCATCAGAGACACCCCCCCCCCCCCCACCACTCCACTCTCCTTGCAGATTTACTGTACATGCTTCTTTTGCCCTCTTTCCAATTCTGACAAAAATTTGACTGTTTCTTTTACCACAGATGTGGCCTGACCTGCAGGATATTTCCAGCCTTTTCTGTTTTTGTTGCAGTGGATTCAGTGTCCAATGTTCAGCAAGTCATCTTTGAAACATACAAGGAAGTAATTGATAATGACACAGCTGTGTCACAAATGGCACAGCTGTTTGCCATATGCATTTGTGATTTGTACTACATCTTGGCATTCAAACAAACCAGAATGCCTTGATTAAACTTGAAGATGGAGCTGCAAAACTCTCTTAAGTAGCTACCTCTATCAAAAAGTATTAAGGCAGCTGAAGTCATTTCAAAATAAGTCACGATACAAAGATAATTTTGATGGAAATACTCAACACAGTTAACACATTTTCATTTTGTTTTACAAATACTGATGTCGCAACATTTTGTGTTTAGAGGGAATGTGTGGTGGGGTGCGGGGGAGAAGTTCCATTGTTCTAAATAGAAAAATGCTAACAATTATAAAGTAACACCCACAAAATGCTGGAGGAACTCAACAGGTCAGCCAGCATCTGTGGAAAGGAATAAAGAGTTAACATTCTGTGCCAAGGTCCTTAGGGGTTACTCTAGAATTCCCGTATCTGCAGAATCTCTTGTGCTAAACAGAACTAAAGCTGGTTAATCGCCACAAGGAAGCTCAGCATCTACAACTATGTACAATGCAATTTTACTTTGCTGTCATCCTCAGAAAGATTTTATGACAATGAAATTCTGTTATCATGAAGATTTAAACTGTGAAATCGTTGATTTAAATTTTAAGAAAAAAAATCACAGCCAAGAAAAAGTTAGCCACATCTCATGAACTATACTTATTTCATGGCAATGAAAAAAAAGCTCAGAAAAATAGCTGGTAAAAAAAATTTGTCCTGCCATCCAAACCATATTGGATTGAAAGGATACCAACTTCCTTGTTGATGAAGTGGACATTAAAATTCCAAAACCAGACCAACTCCTTTAGAAATAAAAACAACAAAGCAAATTCATTCAGGTTATCTTATTGTATTGTATTCATTACAAAATGAAATACATCCTAGGAACAAACTACACACACAAAATGCTGGTGAAGCAAACTATACTGTTGTCCTTTAAAAATTCATCTTCCACTTTATCTGGTTCATCATATAACTTAACTGCATAAAAAAGATTCCATAGTGACATCTGTGCACCAAGTTTTGTTTCACATTGCTTCAGAACCTGGGTCAAAATGCAAGTGGTCAGTAAAGCACAACTGAGGCTACTTAACACAATCACATTTAAAATGTTGGCTTTTGACAGACTGCACAAACTTATGTCTGGCATTTCCTCATCAAACCCGCATTAACTTACATCCATTGACAAGTCAGGAAGTTCTTGTTGTCATTTAAAATTTGGCACACAACCTCAGGCAATGTTATACTGCAAGCAAACACTGAAGTGAACAAACCAAATACAGGTACAAGGCATATGACATACTCTACCAATCCAAGTGAAATATTTCAATACAACCACTGGTTAAGTTTCTTCTCAAAGAATTCAAGATAGTTAAAGTGAAGATCTGAGTACTCTAAATGTACACTATTGCGGTATTGGTTTTGATCATTTTGTGTGTAGGTAAATCTTTTTCTTCAAGTAATTTCCAACTGTAATCATGACTCTATGTCTTTCATGTCATGCTGATTTCCCCCTTGAATAAATATTCACCTTTCTTCTAATTTCAAGTTCAACTTCTCAGCTTTTTCCACCCTTTATAATGACCCAAAAATTCCAGTGTTGCATCCCACTGCTCCCACACTCTTGATTCTATAAGACCATAAGATATTGGAGCAGATTCTCATTCTAAATTCGGCCAATTGGCCAGAGTTCATTCCGCCATTCAATCATGACTGATTTTTTCCCCCAAGCCCATTCTCCTGCTTTCTCCCAGTAAACATTAACCCCTCTACCAATCAAGAACAAATCAACAGCATTTTGTGTTTTTTTTCCATAATAGCTCTGCTCGCATCACATGCTGTATATCTGGCAACAACTACAGACAGACATACTTTATTGATCCCGAGGGAAACTGGGTTTCGTTACAGCCGCACCACCAAGAATAGTGAAGAAATATAGCAATACAAAACCATAAATAATTAAATAATAATAAGTTAATCGTGCCAAGTGGAAAAATATGTTTATATATGGGAATTTATTCTAACAGAACTTTAGAAAGAATGTAGCAAATGTCTTCAGTCTCCCTGCTTTGAGTACATCTCAGTCTCCCTCAGCATTAATCACCACATTTACTCTTTCAATGCTATTTTAGCTAAAGCTGAGTTTCCACCATCTCCACCACAATGGCCACTTTGTCCCCGCAATTCCTTCCATATCACATGCAATAAAACAAGTTTTGCTTTTTGGACTCTGGTTTTAGATGTACCTTCTTTGTCTTTGTCCACAATCTCACTGAGTCAGAAGTATTACACAATCTTTCATTTGAAGTTCTTATGCAATGCCACCATCAAAATCATAACAGGGCCTTAATTAACTATACAGTTTTTTTTGTTTTCTATGCCCCAAGATCTTTATATTAAAAGCACAACATATTTTCAAACTGTACTTGTATATGAATGAAAATTAAGTTACAAAATCTACCAAATCTGATTTCCTCACTCTCTATGATCTCCTTTCTGAACTCAATAATCCATATTGCACTTTAGAACCACCAATGAGGACAGTTAAAAAAAGTTACCTTCTTATGTTATCACAGTGAACTGGACGATACAACTTCATTAAAAACTATTTGATCAGATATCCAACCGATCAAATGGTCATTTAAAGTAGGGGTTCCCAAAGTGGGGTCCATGGACCCCTTGCTTAATGGTATTGGTCCATGGCATTGGGAACCCCTGATTTAAAACCCCTGTTTGGGAAGAGCCAGCAGTCAAAGTCTATTTACCTTGTTTCAAGATGCTTGAAAATTTGCAAAATAGGCTGACCTTGGTGTTGTACTGAAAAACACCAAGGACAACAGAACATTTTGTTTCATTTTGCATATACACTTGCTTACAAAATAAAGCTTTCAAAATGATATCAGAATTATAATGAGCAAAAAATATAGCACTTTTTGGACATGTTAACATTACATTAAACGGGATTACCTCTTAAATAGTGAATACTTTATTTTGAAGCCAAGTTTGCAAAGCCAATTACTACAGATTAACCAGATCTGGATGGTCCAGAACAAATGCTGATATTCACTAATTACTGCCACAACCAATACATCAGAAATATTAGATAGCATAACAGCAGCATTATATATTTTTTTTAAACAGAGTACTTAGCTACATCCTTTAAGCCTTCCCCAGCCTACAAACACACAGCTTATGTACACTTCATACATAATTATCAAGCAGTTTGGTGACCAGTGGGATGACTTGCCAGTTGCTAAGGGACATCAGCCACTTTCTGAGTGGTAACTCGGTTCACAGCTGCAACTTGTGAACTCAGAATCAGAATTTGGTTTATTATCATTATGTTGTGAAATTTATTGTTTTCTGACATATAGTGCAATACATAAAATAGAGTATAAATTATAATGAATATATATTAAAAGAAAAATAGACAAGTAGTGCAAAAAAAGAGAACAAAAGTACTGTAGTGTGCTAGTGTTCATGGGTTCTTTGTCTGCTCAGAAATCTGATGGCAGAGGGGATGAAGCTGTCCCTAAAACATTGAGTGTGAGTCTTCAGGCTTCTGCACCTCTCTTATGGTAGTACAGTACTAGGAAGAGGCATTTATTTATTTACTGCTCTACAGTACAGAGTAGGCCCTTCCATCCCCTTCAGCGCGCCACCCAGCAATATCCCGATTTAATCCTAGCCTAATCACGGGACAATTTACAATGACAAATTACCCTACCAACCGGTACATCTTTGGAATGTGGGAGGAAACCGGAGCAGCCAGAGGAAACCCAGGCAGTCCTGGTGACAACATACAAACTCCTTACAGGTAGTGTCGAGGATTGAACCCAGGTGTTGATAATGTAACGTGTTATGCTAACCACTACACTACACTCTGGGTGGTGGGGATCCAGAATGATGGAATGCTTTTTTTTTGAAGCATTGCCTTTTGAAATGTCCTCGATGTTGGGTGTGGGGGAAGGGGATGGCGAGAGCCCATGATCGAGCTGACTGAGGTTACAACTGTCGGAGTTGTGCACAGTTCACAGAAATGAAACCATGCCATAATGTGGGAAAAAATTGTATTCCACTTAAAAAAGTGAAACAAGTTTCTTTCAAGTTGAAACAATTTCCTATATGAACTGTTGCATTACAACTTTAAAAATGTAATTTTTATTCAGCAGTCACAAAACATCCAAAAACCTGACGAAGGGTCTCGGCCCGAAACGTCGACATCGCTTCTCCCTATAGATGCTGCCTAGCCTGCTGTGTTCTACCAGCATTTTGTGTGTGCTGTTGTTTGAATTTCCAGCATCTGCAGCTTTCCTCGTGTTTGCTTTTATTATCTTGTTCAAACTGTGAAAAAAAATCGGTATTGGAGCCAATTTTTAAATAAAATATGTTAGCCAAACTACAAATCCGTTCATATAATTAAAATGCTTCATGCATCTCAAATGAATTAATTGTTACCACAACAGTTGTTACAGTTTTGATATAAAATTCAGTCTGTAATATAATGCTCTAGACTAGATAGTCAATGAAGTAACGTGTTGCAAACGAGTGCCCACATATGCAAGAAAATTGGTTACATGCCACAGGAGTCAATGTGCTATAATTTTATTACTTCTTACATTAAATGCACATTGTTAATAAGACACAAGTTTTAGATAAATTGTATCATACAATTTAATGAAAAATTTAATTAACAAGTAGTTCTTTGATAGACTGCAAAGCTAAATTGAAATTTTAGATACAAGGAACAGATACTCCTAAATCAAACCTCCAATGATACAGTATGTAAAAAGATTAACACGGTCATTTAAACATAGCAGGCTGTTTTTTTCTGCAAGAAACCTTGATGATCAACAGATGTGCTAATTTTGCTATTCAATGCTGAGCAATATTTCTTCTCGAAGTTAGCCAGTTAGTGTTTCAGGATGCTTGTCTCCTTTTGCTGTCATGCGCAGAGATGTCCAGTCTGTTCTGTGTATGTGGCCATTATTCCTATTCTGTAATTTGTCTCTCGGTACTGTCGAGCAATAGATAAGTCTGACTCCAGCTTGGTATGTGTGGGGGTATCTGAAAGACTATATCCATTTTGTAAGGGGAATCGTGAGTTAGTTGGTGGACCGAGCAGGAACAGTCACTGACTGTCCCTGTTTGAGCGACTAACTGAGTAAGCCCCAGGAGCTTTGAATAAAGAGTTTGTACTTCTATGGTCTCTGAGCGACTTTATCCGGATTCGACTTCCACATTTGGCGCTTGCGAGCAGGGTAACAAAATAGGGACTGTGACACAGAGGTGGGCTGTGTAAGCAAACAGCTGATCTACGGGGGCCAATTGGGCCTGCAAAGATGATTTGTCTTTGTTGCTCCCTACAATACCGGTGTGGGTCTCTGCCCCTCACCCGAACCTCAGCACAGGACCTTGAGGGGACCTGGATCGAATCTGCTGAGAGACTTGTTTAAGGTAGGGCAATTGCTTGAAAATTGGTCAGTTGACAGGTGTTGCGTAGAAGTTAAAATTGGGTAAGAGTTAAAGTCGAGTAAGGAAAAGCCAGGAGAACTGAGCAGTAGACAACATGTCTGGTAAAAAAGGATAAAAACCATACAACTGGATAGGTGGCATGGACTGGGTAAAATCTGAAGTAGTCTTAAGAATTAAGGTTGGGTAAAGGAAGTAGGAAAATTGAACAGTAGATACCATGCGCAGGTATCGGGTAAAAATCAAGGTCTGGTAAAGAAACCAGGAGAATTGAGCAGTAGACACCATGCTTGGTAAAAAGACAGAAACATGGGACAGGATCTGAGGAACTTCACTAGGCAAAAGTATGAGTTGTTTCATGATAAAGAGAGAGATTTACATATTTTAAGTGGCATTTTACATAAGAAACTGGGGGATGAAGAGTGGCCATGGGAGGGACTTGGGATGTGACACACTGTGACTGAGCTGTAAAAACGGTCTGGAAAAAGATCAGTCGTAATAAATGCAAAACCTTGATCAAGGAATAAACCTGAAGGCCAAAAGCGACAAATGCAGGGACAAACAGGGAATGAAATCCGGGATCCTGGGAGCACGTCTGGCTTACCAACCCTGTTTGATGAAAGTGATCGTGATAAAGAATGGCTAGTAATAAGACCTGGGGACCTGAAATTTCTCCGGGATTCTCTGACACCGTGGGAGGAAGGGTGAAACAAAGGGAGAAGGGGAAGACAGGGCCCCTATGTCCAACCATCCCACGAGGTGATACTGAAGAACAGATAAGCTCAGTCCCTGAGAGAAGTCCCCCACCCAAACCTCAGAGACAGTAACCTACTTGATTGATGTCTTATCCCAGGGTGGGGGAGCAAGATCAGCAGGTGGTTATCCCTGTCTATGCCCCATGGAAGCCACAAGAGATGATCATGATAATGAATCAGGCCCCTGACAGAAAAGAGAAACCAGCGCTTTTTGCAAAATATGTGCGGAGCACAATTCAGATGTATAACGCTACCCTCCAGGATCTTTTTGGACTTTGTTGCATGATATTATCTGCGGACAAGGGACAGAAATGGAAGGCAGAACTGGGATACCTGATTTACCAAGAGTTGAGGGAAGGGTGCTAAACGAGGAAGACCAGACCAATCAGATAATCCAGGGTTTGGAAAAAGCTCTCCAACAGCCCATTAACATCATTAAAGTATTAGAATGTAAGCCAACACCTGGGGAATCAGGGTCGGATTACTGGAAGCGCTTTGTATCACGTTACGAAACTTGCGCAGGGGAACCAGATCTTCAATAACGGGAATACTTCCCCTCAATTTAATGCGCTGATGCTCCAATGTCTCCCTTTTAAGTTAGCCATGATGATTAAGACAAACAATACAGACTGGCCAGATAATAACCGTACTGGATGTGACGGGCCGTAGTTTACTACTGGGATCCCAGCGCAGAGCCCAGACCTGCCTCAAAGGGAGTTACAGTCAATCATGAATATGTCCAACGGGTGAGGGACACCGACCGCCGGGGGTCAGATAATGGCTGGCATCATAACCATTTGCCGGAACCAGGAAACCGGGATTGGGATCAATTCCCTGACTAGCCTTATGCCCATGATGATCCATATGCCCCAGAACCTGGCCAGGTGATGGCAACAAGAGGACAACCCCAACAACCTTAACCCCCTGAGCGAAGAAATGGACCACCCCAGCGAGCGCCCATGCCTGGGGGAGCTCAGCCTGGAGTGTGTTTTAACTGTGGCCGACCAGGACACTGGAAGGCAAGGAGCCCCTGGGGACAGCAGAGACGCCCAGTTTCAAACCGGACAGTCACCCCATTCTCCATGAACAATCCTTTTGCCAACTGACCCTCGAAAATGTTGCCCGATGTAAGTAGCGACCCACAAGAGGAACCCAGCATGATCCTTCAGCTAGCTGGAATTCAACTTCCATTCATGATTGATACAGGGGCAACCACTTCCACCCTTGATCATGAGAAGGTGTCGGAACATTGATCCCGGCTTTCTGGGGCCACCATTGCCCTCTCGGGGTTTGAAGGGTCTGAACGAACTTATCAATGGACGCAACCCCTATGGGTGGAGTTTCAAGGAAGGCAATATATACCCTGGTAACTGGAGCTTCTAATATTACTCTACATCAACCTGTAAATGTGCTCTCTTCCCACTTGGTGGTGGAGCTTTTGACCTCCCAACAGACACAGCACCTCAATCAGGCACGACAAAATCGCTAAGAGACAGCCTTACGGAGCAACCCTGTGCTGACATTTTCTCACTGCTCCACTTTAAACCCAGCCACTTTCCTAACGTCACCATCCCAGGTGACAAACGATTCTGAACACGATTGCATGCAGTGAAATCAACTCCTCACCATAGCCCGTGAAGACCTCACAGACCAACCCCTACAGGACCCCAACATAACCTTGTATGTCGAAGGTAGTTCTTTCATGGGCCCTCAAGGCCAGAGATGTTCTAGCTATGCTGTGGTCGCAGATAACATGGTGCTTGAGCAGGCAGCCTTTCAACTAGCCATGTTAGCATAAAAACCTGAGTTATCTGTCCTCACTATACCCACATCCTCGCCTCCAACAAACGTGCAAACATCTACACTGATTCTCGATACACTTTTGGAATAGCTCATGACTACGGAGCGCTTTGGGAATGTCGGGGTTTCCTCACCTCCTCAGGACATCCTATTAGCAATGCTATGTTTGTACAGAATCTCCTCACTGCCTTGCAACTTCCAAAAACATTGGCCATTATCAAAGGCTCCGCTCATACGCGTCAGACTGATAAAATCTCCATGGTAACGCCATGACTGATGAGGCTGCTAAAGTCGCAGCCCAGACACTCAAAATGACAGTCCCACTGGGATCCCGCCAAAAACCACTGCACGGGTATGCCAGACATGCAAGTCATGCATACGTCCTAGGGGGGATGCCCCTGAGGAGGAACGCAGACTATAGTCACAGGTGAGGTGGAAGGGGAATTGTGAGTTAGTTGGTAGACCGAGCAGGGACAGTCACTGACTGCTCCTGTTTGAGCGACTGAGTTAGCCCTGGGGGCTTTGAATAAAGAGTTTGTATTATACAGTCTGGGTGACTTTATCTGGATTTGACTTCCACACCGAGGGGACCACAATCTTGTCGTGGTTTGGAGACTTATATGCCTCAATGACCTGAAGAGCTATGCCAGCTGGAATCAGGGTTTTATGTTTTGGCTCTTGGTAGGGTCACCCATGCCAAATGATAGAGGACAGGCAGAGGTACACCAGTCCTCCAGGTTCAGGGTTCAGCTCAGGTCAAACAACCCTGACTAGTAAAACAAAATTTTAACAGAAACAGCAATAAAGACTCCTCCTCCATCTGAATGTGACAGTAATCCCAAGTCTCCACCTGGGACTTGCATGACTGACACTACTGTAAGTTAGTGCAAAAAATAAAAATTAAAAAAGTAGTGAGCTAATGTTCATGGGTTCAATGTCCATTCAGAAATCGGATGGCAGAGGAAAAGAAGCTGTTCTTGAATCACTGAGTGTGTGCGGTCAGGGTTCTGTAACTCCTTACTACTGGCAGTCCTTACCGATGGACACTGCCTTTTTGAAGCATCTCCTTGAAGATATCTTGGATACTACAGAAGCTAGTGCCCATGACAGAAATGGCTTAAGTTTATAATAAGCTGCAGCTTATTTCGATCCTGTGCTGATGCTCCCCACCCCACCACCCCAGATAATGATGCAGCCAGTTAGAATACACTCCTGTTGTTATACTGAAATATATATACTTCTGGCCTCGAAAGAACTGGCAAGAGGAACCTAATTTTTGTACTTTTTCCATGCTCTATCAACAAAATAATATAATCTTCATTGACCTCACTAAATATATTCAAGGTTATCAGTGCCTAAATATCATCGTCATAAAATTACACCACAACACTGCATGCAGGATACAGTAACTAAGCATATATTTTTCAGGGCAAGGGTGTCAAAGGTTACAGTGAGAAAGCAGGAGAATGGGGTTGAAGCGATAATATATCATCCGTGATGGAATGGTGGAGGAGACGATGGGCTGAATGGTCCATTGGTCTTGTGAACACAGCACCATTTTTAAAAAGGTGTATTGATAATCTTTCAAAAGGCTGACTTCACACAGATATCATAGGATCCATCACAAGCACTAGTCTTTGTAGTATCCAGGACATCTTAAAAAGGGAGTGCCCATTATTAAGGTCCCCATCACCCAGGACATGCACTCTTCCAATTCTGATCCAAGGGCACAGTGAAGTGAAAACTGAAATTGCTGTAAACCAAGAGCTGATTAGAGAGCATCTAAAGACAAGTAGAGTTAGTACTTCACATTAAAGAAAGCTTTGATAAAGAATTGCAACCCAGAAACATGCATGATAAACATGAAACTCTGGAAACTGTGTCAGATTTGCCTCAGTCATCTACAAGTTTAATTATACACTTCGCAATACGAAGCACAATAATCAAACAGAAAACAAAACTGGCCCGGCACTTAAATCAGTGAAACATTAGTTCAATTTTGTTCTCAGGGCCCTTAAGTTACTGTAGTTCACTAAATTTGTTTTATAGAGTTTTTAGATTAATCAAGTGATTTTCCATTTATATTTTTTGACATTATAATTCATAATTACTATAATTCAGCCTCTCTACTACAGAATATTTATACAGATGTGGCATCACATCTGCATATCATTGCAGAAGATAAGTGTTTAAAAAATATCTTTTTCTTTAACTCATCTTTTATTGACTTTCTTTTCAGTACAAATCACTTCTGATTTAGACTATGTGAATCAGAAAGGATTTTTCAATCTGATTGGTTAAAGAAAGATGCTATCCCTTTTCCTGTTCAAACAAGTTTCAAATCCTTCTCGGTGCATACTGTGGTGTCCAAGACCAGAATCGGGTTTATTGTCACTACAGGCAGTCCCCGGGTTATGAATAAGTTCCATTCCTGAGTCCGTCTTTAAGTCGGATTTGTACGTAAGTCGGAACAGGTATATCTGGTATTACTCAGTTTCAGTTAGTTAAACGTTTGTCTTAGCATATAGTATATATTTTGCCTTTCTATGCATATAAAACACTTCAGAAGCGTATGTATTTCAATAATTAAACCACTGCGTTGCTTAGAAATAATTGTAGCTTTCATCAGGGCAGGACCTTTCACATGCTCCATTATTCTCACTTTATCCTTTAAAATTGTTCCAGTCGTTGACCAACTGTAGCTTAACGCTTTTCCAATGACTGATGGCATTTCACCTCTTTCCGTTTGCTTTATTATTTCCACTTTATTTTCAATCGTGATCAATTTCCATCAACGGAACAGAGACACTGCGAATTCAGCAGCAGCCACGGGTGGCGGGTCCCAGGTCCCAAGCTCACCCGGGTCCTAAAGTCCACCCGCACTGAGACAGATCAAATGGGACAAGTGGGAGCGGTGCTGACTGGAAAAGGGGGTCAGTGTGAATCTTGCTAAGAAAAACTTAAGCCAAATACAAAGTTACACACTCAACACAGTGTTAACAGCAACGTGATCCGATTTAAAATGGTGGACACGGACGAATTTTTAATATATAAACGTAGAAAACCTACAGCACAATACAAGCCCTTCGGCCCACAAAGTTGTGCCGAACATGTCCCTACCTTAGAAATTACTAGGCTTACCCATAGCCCTATATTTTTCTAAGCTCCATGTAGCTATCCAAAAGTCTCTTAAAAGACCCTATTGTATCCGTCTCCACCAGTGCTGCCAGCAGCCCATTCCACACACTCACCACTCTCTGAGTAAAAAGTTACCCCTGACATCTCTGTACCTACTCCCTAGCACCATAAACCTGCGTCCTCTTGTGGCAACCATTTCAGCCCTGGGGAAAAAGCCTCTGACTCTCTACACGATCAATGCCTCTCATTAACTTATACACCTTATAATAGGCTTTACGGCAGGCTGTTCGTAAGTACAAGTTGTTCGTAAGTAGACGTTCGTAACTCAGGGACTGCCTGTATCTTATATATGGAACTTCTTGTTTTGTAGCAGCAGTACAATGCAAACATATATTACTATAAATTGCAAAATAAATACAGTGCAATATGATGATAACGTAGCATTCATGGACCATTCAGGAAAATGGGGATCTTCTCAAGATGCCACTGGCAAGAGACAGCGATGTTTTGCGGGCAGCTAACAAAACTACCAGCTATGCTACTAAATATACTTATTCTGTACTTCGATCACTGCAACTTTTGAGAGTCACGCTTTTGAACCATCTTTACAACTTGGCATTTTTGTGGTATCCTGAAGGGTTTCTTGAGAACGCAGGTACAGCCACGGTGGCCATTGCTGGAATGCACTTCAGGCTGGACTGCAGAGGCAGGACCCATGGCATGAGAACAAAATTGAAATGATGTTTAGCCAATTTAAGTGCCTGCCCAGTTTTTAAAAATTAAGACGTCAAGGCAAAGAGCAAAGGATGAATCAGTTCCCAGCAAACTACTCCATGAGGCTTCACTCGCCTCAACATTGAATATTTTCCAGCTTTGGCCTTCAGCCATCGGCACTCGTGAAACACTAAATTGACTCTATAGACGTGGCTTGCAGCCATCGGCACTTGCGTCAACACTGAACTTGCTCTGTGACTGTGTACTCTGCAGTTCATGTTCTGTATATTATTCGCTTACTTTCTTTTATTGTTTGCACAGTTTGTTCTTTTTTCACACATTCGATGTTTGACAGTCTTTGTGGTGTGGGGATTTCTATGGATTCTATTGTGTTCCCTTTGTTTTGTTGCTGCTGCAAGGTGATGAATCTCAAGGTTATATATGGTATACAGTACATATCTTGATAATAAATGTATTTTAAATTTTGAACATTGAAATGATGACAGAGAGGGAATAAGTTGTTCTTAAATCACTGAGTATGAATCTTCAGGGTCCTGTTCCTCCTCCACAATGGTAGTAATGAGAAGAGCACATGTCCCTGACAGTAGGGGTCCTAACTAATGGATGCCACCTTCTTGAGGTATCGCCTTTTGAAGATGTCCTCAGTGGTGGAGAAACTTGTGCCCTTGATGGAGCTAGCTGTGTCTACAAACATTTACAGCCTCTTTGCACTCTGAGCCACCATGCGAGGCCATGATGCAACCAGTAAGAATGCTCTTCACTACACATCTACAGAAATTTCCAAGAGTCTTTGGTGACATACCAAGCCCCCTCAAACTCCAAACAAAATAGAGCCGCTGGTAAGCATTCTGTGATTCCCACTTACCAAGCTACAAGGAAAACTGTTCCTTCACTGATTACATCATGGGTTCAACAAATATGTACCCAAACATGAAAACTTTTTAAATTCCTTTGGGATTTTCACTTAAGATTAGGTTTTTTTTAAACCATGAAGCTATGAAGAAGATTCATAAATTAAGACGTTATTTCATTAAATACTCTAGATTTGCATGAACATTGCATTACAGAGTTGCAAAGTACAGCAACAGGGCCTGCAGCCCAATTCATCCATGTCAGCCAAGATGTTTATTTGATCTAATTCCATTTGCCTTTATTTAGCCCATATCCTTCTAAACATTTCCTATCCATTCATCTTTCCCTTCTCACCTTAAACCTGTGCTTATTGGTTACACACCTTTGCATGGGAAAAAAGACTGGCATTCATTTTATCTATACCCAACATGATTTATATACCTCTAAGGTAACCCCTATGCTCCTGAGAAATAGAGACCCATTCATCTAACTTTTCTTTATTGCTCAAGGCCTCCAGTGCTGGTAACATCTTTGTCTACACCCTTTCCAGCTTAATGGCTTACTGTGCAGTATTACTGTGCAATTACATTTTTCAGAAAAAAAATGTACTGTCCATTTTGTGCTAATGTATATTAAGTTGTTATTAAAGATTGAAAGCTCTGTTAACAACAACCAGTCCTGGGGTGATAAGTGGAAAGCAACATTCACGCCATGCAAGTGGTGGGCAATGATGCTATCCAGCAAGAAAAAAAAAATCCAGCTCTTGCCCCCTTACACTCAATCACTGAATCCCCCAGTACCAACATCCCTGGGATTACCATTGACCAGAATCTCAAATAGAATAGCCTAATACACAATGTGACTACATGAGCAAGTCAAGAGTCTTTGACAAGAAACTCATCTCCTAACTTACCAAATCCTGTGCACCTACAAGGCTCAAGTCAGGACTGTGAGGGAATATTGGTATTGATATTGGTTTACTGAGATACAGTGAAATGTTTTTGTTTGTGATCCATCCAGACGGATCATGCCATAAATAAGTACATCTCCACTTGTCTGGATAAGTGCAGCTTCAACACTACTTATGAAGCTTGACACCACATGATACAGAAACCTGCTTGATAAATACCCATTCGTAACCCTTCAATCACAGTAGCAGCAGTTCATACCATCCAAAGAATGCACTGCAGCAACTCATTAAGACACCTTAAACAGCAATATCCAAACCCATGACCACTCCCATCTAGGGCAAGGGCAGCAAAAGCATGGGAATAACTGCCCTCCAAGCCACACACCATCCTGTTTTGGAAATATATTGCCACTTTACTGTCACTGAGTCAAGACCTCCTTCATAGCATTGTTAGCATATTTATTCTCATTTGTACGTTCTCCCTCTGACTGTGTGGCTTTCCTCTGGGTGCTCTGGTTTCCTCCCACAGCCCAAAGATGTACCAGCTGGTCATTGTAATTTGTCCCATACTTAGGCTAGGTGGGCTAAATCGGGGGAATGCTGGGTGGTGCAGCTCAAAGGGTCTACTCCACACTATATCTTAATAAATAAATATTTATACCACAAGAACTGTAACAGATCTTGAAGACAGCTCACTTTAAGGGCAATTAGGGATGGGACTACGCCTGCTTTTGTAACTTCTCCTGCAGGTTCTCCAGATCCTCCTGGTCATGCAATGGAGGAGGGCGCAGCTACAGGAGAGCGACTGGATGCTTGACCAGAAGGCTCATGAGTTCCAGGATGCCAAGATGCTGAGCAGCAGTGGCGTGGTGGGAGGAGGGGGTGGTCTCTGACAGTTATCACCTTGTCGTGGTGGAAAGGTTTTTAAGTTCTTCAGATCCCAAGAGCGATGCCGTCTGGAGTTTAGCCATCTGGCACTTAGCTCCTGGTAGGGCCACCCATGGTGGTAAGGTTAAGGGGGAATTTCCAAACATAGAGCAATCCAACCAAGACCCCAACGGTGGAGCTGAGGCAGCACACCACAACAGCAGCTGCAGCAGTGAAGGGTCCCCAGTCATCTTGCATGCCATGCCACTGAGCTCCGACACTGATCTATCAAGGAATGTGTGCTGGCTGCCTGTGCACAAGCCTCATACGTTAGACAAAGTCACACACAGCCATTCCCCATTAAGGGAATAACCCCTTAGGCGAACATCATACTCGACTCCAGTGATTGTTGTACTACTAACATTACTGGACAATTAATGCTGGCTCAGCCTGTGAAAGCCACGTCCCTTAAATGAATAAAAACAATGTAACATCTTCTACAGTGTTCCTATGGCAAGAAATGAGGGTTTTTGTCCATACAACACACACAGAGTGCTGGAAGAACTCAGCAGGCCAGGCGGACTGGAGAAAAAAATTCTCCATATCCCCTTTTGTTGCTCCCCATGCTGGAGGAACTCAGCAGGCCAGGCAGTTATCTATGGCAAAGAGTACAGTCAATGTTTCAGACCAAGACCCTTTCGCAGGACTGGAGAGAAAAAAATTCCCCATTTTGTTCTTCTGCTTCTCAAAAGAATGAACATTCCATCTTAGAACCACAAGCTGACAGAGTCTTCCTTACAGAGTGAAACTGCTATATTACGACAGATTATACAGTCATTCACGGTGATCTTTATGATTACTCAGCTATGAACTTTGTTAGGTTATTTTGTCACTTTGACTGTTTAACCATACACTTGAAAACACACTTTGACCTTGATGAGTTGTGTTGAAATCAATACAGTAGGGTAGAGATTAAATTCTGGAGACCTGTCCTATTTGAAAAGTTCTGGTGACTCACTGTCTTGTGTGTTGTGCAACAGATGTCATTACTGCTTGTTTTTGGGGATCTGATGGAAAGACTTTGCATAGACGCACACAGAATCGTAGAAAGTGGAAGAAGACATTTTTAATTGTTTTGGGAGTTCACAACTAATACTAAATACGAAATTTTAAAATGCTAACACTAAAACACACTAAAATATACTAAAACACTAGCACTAAAATACTACTAAAGAATAACAAACTAAAAAGATAAATTCAATGCTTTATAAATGACTAAATTAATTGTCAAGAGAAGAACATTTCTTTCTTAATCTCTATACTGAGAAATATCAAGCTATAAGGGTATATTAGTTGAATCTTGTGCTGTTACTTTTAAAATATGCAGATTGCATTCCAAGTCATGTGACCAATTCATGATTATACCCAGTCCTGAAGGGTCTTGGCCCGAAACATTGACTGTTTATTCATTCCATAGATGCTGCCTGACCTGCTGAGCTCCTCCAGCATTTTGTGTGTGCTGCTCTGGATATTCTTTTATTATCCAAAATCCCAAAGCTTCAACATTTCCAACAATCAAAGGTGCTGTCTTCATCTTCAACAATACTGTTAGATCACATATTATATATGCAAAGGATCCCACTTAGATAGATAGATAGATACTTTATTCATCCCCATGGGGAAATTCAACTTTTTTCCAATGTCCCATACACTTGTTGTAGCAAAACTAATTACATACAATACTTAACTCAGTAAAGAATATGATATACATCTAAATCACTATCTCAAAAAGCATTAATAATAGCTTTTAAAAAGTTCTTAAGTCCTGGCGGTTGAATTGTAAAGCCTAATGGCATTGGGGAGTATTGACCTCTTCATCCTGTCTGAGGAGCATTGCATCGATAGTAACCTGTCGCTGAAACTGCTTCTCTGTCTCTGGATGGTGCTATGTAGAGGATGTTCAGAGTTATCCATAATTGACCGTAGCCTACTCAGCGCCCTTCGCTCAGCTACCGATGTTAAACTCTCCAGTACTTTGCCCACGACAGAGCCCGCCTTCCTTACCAGCTTATTAAGACGTGAGGCGTCCCTCTTCTTAATGCTTCCTCCCCAACACGCCACCACAAAGAAGAGGGCGCTCTCCACAACTGACCTATAGAACATCTTCAGCATCTCACTACAGACATTGAATGACGCCAACCTTCTTAGGAAGTACAGTCGACTCTGTGCCTTCCTGCACAAGGCATCTGTGTTGGCAGTCCAGTCTAGCTTCTCGTCTAACTGTACTCCCAGATACTTGTAGGTCTTAACCTGCTCCACACATTCTCCATTAATGATCACTGGCTCCATATGAGGCCTAGATCTCCTAAAGTCCACCACCATCTCCTTGGTCTTGGTGATATTGAGACTCAGGTAGTTTGAGTTGCACCATATCACAAAGTCCTGTATCAGTTTCCTATACTCCTCCTCCTGTCCATTCCTGACACACCCCACTATGGCCGTGTCATCAGCGAACTTCTGCACATGGCAGGACTCCGAGTTATATTGGAAGTCTGATGTGTACAGGGTGAACAGGACCGGAGAGTACGGTTCCCTGCGGCGCCCCTGTGCTGCTGACCACCGTGTCAGACCTACAGTCTCCCAACCGCACATACTGAGGCCTATCTGTCAAGTAGTCCACTATCCAATCCACCATGTGAGAGTCTACTCCCATCTCCGTTAGTTTGTGCCTTAAGATCTTGGGCTAATCTTAGCTACTTACAAACCAAAGGAAGTTATGAAGCTTGTCAGAGAAGCTGAAGATTTTAAAAGTGCAACAATGACAATTTCAATAATATAATTTAAAATTTAGCACTTAATGGAAAACATTAATATGCTCATCAATCTTATCTGTGCTCCAAAAGTGTCAATATCCAAGCATATATTTGACTCAAAAATGCTCCAATCAGTTGATATAATTTGTGTAAAGTATAACGAAACAATTTGCCAAATCTGCCAGAACCTGCTTATCCCGTGAAAACTTCATTTTGTAACTGAAGGATCCTGAGAAATTCATTAACCAAATAAAAAGGAAGTTTGATATCCTAATGTCTATGTTTACAAGGACAAATCTAAGAGAAGCGAGAATGACAAATTTTAAAAATGAAATAAAAGTAATGGTTGAGAAACACCATGCAAAATCAGATAAAATAAATATTTTATACAAAGAAGTTGTTTCCCATTTTGACGTATCTATATGCTGTATGACAGAGCAGGAGGCAGGTGCACCTGTGGTGTAGTGAACTAAAAAATGCTGAATAGACAATAGATTCTTTGAGAATTTAAGGTTCCACACATTGTAGTTTCATATTCACACAAGCAGATTTGATTTTGTGGACACTAAATGTAAACAAAATCTAGACATTATCAGAACATAAAAGGCATCGTCATTGCAAGCAGAGCAAGATGTGAAACTCAAGAGAATGCATACGTTGGAAGAACTCAAGTGAAGCAGCGTAGCTGCGGCAGAGATATTTAATATTTTGAGCCTGTAAAATGTGACAAGTAAAGCCTTTTAGGCGCAAGATAGACTTCTGCAATACAACCGTACTCACAAAATCCATCCTATTATTCAAAAATAAATTATTGCATCATTGTAATAAAACTATCTCTCAAAAAAGGAACTACTGGCATGGGAACACTTTTCTGCACTCAGTATTTTCAAGTATCTTTACATCTTTATGGTGCAATTTTGGTCAATGCACAATTAAAAGATATGCAGAGTTCAGAGAAGTGTGACAGGACTGGTCAAGTGGAGAGGAAGTATTAGGAAATCATAAACCCACATTAGGGTGACATTATTAGATTTTCATTTATAGCTTTTCCTCTACAGTGAAATTTGCAACTATCAGAAATAAAATTCACCCTTAAGATACAGGTAGCAAGGTAGCACTGTGGTTAGCACAATGCTTTACAGTACAGCTGACCCAGGTTCAATTCCCGTCGCTGCCTGGAAGGAATTTGCGAAAGGTGTTAGGCTACAGTCGTCAACGATCGGAGCAATTTTAATGCAGCATGTGAAAGGCCCTGCCCCGATGAAAGCTGCAATTATTACTAAGCAACGCAGTGCTTTAATTATTGAAATACATATGTTTCTTAAGTGTTTTATATGCATAGAAAGGTAAAATATGTACTATATACTAAGAAAAACGTTTGACTAACTGACTCTAAATAATACCAGATGTACCTATTCCGACTTCAAATCCAACTTAAAGATGGACTCAGGAACGGAACTCATTCATAACCCGGGGACTGCCTGTACTTTTAAGTCATTTCTAGATTACTTATAATACCTAATACAATGTAAATGTTATGTAAATAGTTGTTATACTGTATTGTTTAGGGAATAATGACAAGAAAAAAATAGCCTGTACATGCTCAAACAACGAGTGTTGGGTTTTCCGCAGCACTTCCGGGTTTTCCCGATTCGCGGTTGGTTGAATCCGCGGATAAGGAGGGCCGACTGTAATATATATTAAAAAAAAGTGACGTAGTATCCAAGAGCATAATGTCCATTTAGGAACTGGATAGCAGAGGGGAAGAAGCTGTTCCTGAATCGCTGAGTGTGTGCCTTCTGGCTTCTGTATCTCCTACCTGATGGTAACAGTGAGAAAAGGGTGCTGATGGTCCTTAATAATGGATGCTGCCTTTCTGAGACACCACTCCTTTAAGATGTCCTGGGTATTTTGTAAGCTAGTACCCAAGATAGAATGGACTAAATTTACAACCCTCTGCAGCTCCTTTTTGACCTGTACAGTAGCCCATCCCACACCACCCCCCCCCCACAATTACCAGATAGTGATGCAGCCTGTCAGAATGCTCTCCACGATACAACTATAGAAGTTTTTGAGTGTATTTGTTGACAAACCAAATCTCCTCAAACTCCTCATGAAGGAGTCTTGCCTTCTTTATAACTGCATCGATATGTTGGGACCAGGTTAGATCCTCAGAGATCTTCACAGCCAGGAACTTGAAACTGCTCACTCTCTCCATTTCTGATCCCTCTGAGGATTGGTATGTGGTCCTTTGTCTTACCATTCCTGAAGTCCACAATCAGCTCTTTCGTCTTACTGACACTGAGTGCCAGGTTGCTGCTGCAACACCACTAGATGGTAAATCTCGCTCCTGTACCCCTCTCGTCACCATCTGAGGTTCTACCAACAATATGTCTTTGGTATGTCCACAGCACCAGGAGGAAACCCTCGAGTGCACATGGGAAGGAACATACAAACTTCCTTACAGAGGATGCTGGAATTGAACTCCAACGGCCCAAGTTGTATTAGCATTGTGCTAGTGGCTATGCTACCATGGCCCCTGTATTTTCCATTATGGAAAATGATATTAATTGTTTTTTTAGAAATGCAATCCCATTTTAACACGGGCTTCATCGATAACAC
Organism: Hemitrygon akajei; assembly: GCF_048418815.1. NCBI lineage: Eukaryota > Metazoa > Chordata > Chondrichthyes > Myliobatiformes > Dasyatidae > Hemitrygon > Hemitrygon akajei. Next base: position 170,747,597 of record NC_133133.1, read on the forward strand.
TACTAATAATAATAAAGTATATAGGACCACACACAATTACTTGTACATTGTGTTTTATAGGATTGCCTTTCTATTTATTGTGCTTTTTATAATGCCCTTTATGCTTAATGTGTTTCTTATAAGACCATAAGATATAGGAGCAGAATTAGGCCATTCAGCCCATCAAGTCTGCTCCACCATTCAATCCGGCTGATTTATTATCTCATTCTTGTATGTTCTCCCCATAACCTACGACGCAGTTACTAATCAAGAACCTATCAACCTCCACTTTAAACACACTCAATGACTTGCACTCCAAAATACATTAAGATGCATGCATCGAATCCGGAGTAACAAGTGCTCTTGTGTACTGAAGAATGACAATAAACAATCCTGAATCTTAGCAGCTATGGTTTTTATTTGAGCTCCTAATTCAGCTGCAGTTTCATTTTGTGATATAATATTGCAGGGACTTTTTAAAAAATCAGCCATGATCTCACCAAATGGGGAAGAATGTCATGAGCTAAAAAAGTTGTTTTTCTCTTATTCTTATAAATTAACTTAGATCATAAAATGTGCAGCATATTACAATTTATGATGTGTGCAAAAGTTTTATTTGCAGAATGAAGGATGCAAGATTATTTTGGTCGGGATTATTTCCAAAGATGAAAAGACAGTCCTAAATATCCAATGATAACCTCAGCAAACAATTTCAAAACAAATGTTTTACAACCCTGAAACAAAGTACTAATGACTTTGCTCTCAGCAGAATATTTTAAATGCTCATATCTTGCGGTAGTGAATAATATTGTTGCAATCACAGCCTTGCTAATGAGTTGCAACAGATCAAACCAAAATCTAAATGGTCAATTAATATGAAAATCTCATCAACTAATTCACTATTCCAGTCATTTGGAAACTGGCCTGAGATGACAATTATATTTTAAAACTTGAATGTGCATTTAGGGTTTTTAAAAATTTGTAATGAATACCTGAACTCCCTTATTATAAGCAATTCATAATGAATATGCCTAACAAATTACATCAGAATATTCATTTAATCAAGGAATTGTATGTTATATGCCATTTTCATGTTTAAAATATTCATTCTGGTCTGAAGAAGTCAACAGATTACTTGATTATCAAATTATTTGGGTAGTATGAGCTTTAAATCTGTACTTGTCGATATATTCTTATCTGGGTTTAAGCCTCAACATTGTTTGGAAAACTAAATAATTACACCTACTCTGATTGTAATGTTGTCAAAGAAATTCCATCTCCTTTATAAAAACATACTGACTTCTTCTCTTTTGCCCTATGTTTTTCATGCCTACTTTCATCAAGACAGGTATAAAATTTATGTCTGCTGTTTTTTCAGTCACAATTTTTAACTCCCAATCTCATTCACCAAGGGATCAATATTTACTTTGGCAAACATCTTCTGTTCCTTACATTTGATGGCTTTTGATTAAATGGGCCATCAATTAATTGGGACAGTCACTTATTTGGAGCAACTCCTAAAAAGTAAAAACTAATTGAGAAAATAGTTGAGATTCTCTTTGTTTATTTGGGATACTATGCTACTTAATAGGGACAGGGGACTGTTGCCAAACAGGTTCTTATAAGCGCTAGTCACGCACTCTTGTAAGTTGTCATTAGGACACTATGCCATGCTTAGAGCAAACGGTTTACAAATAGCATGCGTTGCATGTGTTTGTGCTCAAAACAACGACTTTTGTCATTAATAGCTGGGGAGAAATAAGCAAGACAATTCAGCTACTCACTACAATTTCAAGCGTTCAGGCTTGGGAGATGCCACCAGAAAAAGCCATGAGAGAATATCAAGCAGTAGTAAATCAATGACATGGGTGACTCAGAGCCTTCAGAGATGGCCAGAAGAGAAAAATCAAACAATTTCACTACTTCAACAAGTTAGGACCTACAAAGAATTTGAAGGCAGTGACAATCATCTTGAATGTTACAGTGAAAATTAAGGACTTAAGAGAGTGCAATCATCAATGGCATTGTATGAAGGCAGTCCATTATTTATACTCAGTGTCTGCATTGATAACTATTAGGAACTAATACACAGTTTTATAGCACTGTAGTAGTATCGTTAGTATTCTAATTTGTTCTGAATTTCATTTAAATACACAATTTGTTTCTCAGTTTTTAAATATTTTATTTTAACTATTTCCATGAAACTTTGGTTTCTTGGGGCAGCTGCTTAATTGGGTCAAAAGCTACTGACTTTGATGTACCCAAATTAACCAAAATCCACTGTACCTGTAGAAGCACTTAACTGTTTCTCATATTTCTTAATACCTTATACAAGTTAGCTTTATGCCTCTTTATGTTTTGATAATCATTTAAAACCTCTGACCTACTACCACTAATCTTCCCAACATTGCATACATTCTCTTTGTGTTGGGAAATATCTTTGATTCCATCAGTTAAGCCCAGATGGGTCATCCTACTTGTGAAGTCTTTTTGCTCAGAATTGTGGAACATTTCTTAAAATATTTACCATCTTAAAAGGTAAAGATTAGTTTTACATATCACATGTACCATCGAAACATACAGTGAACTGCGTTGTTTACAGCAAATCAAATTAGTGAGGATTGTGCTGAGTAGCCTGCATGTGTCACTATGCTTCCAGTGCCAACATAGCGTGCCCACAACTCACTGACCCTAACCATATGTCTTTGAAATGTGGGAGGAAACCAGAGCACCTGAAGGAAATGTAGGAACTTCTTACAGGCAGCTGCGGGAATCAAACCCCAATCTTAACAGTTGGCACTTTTGGACTACCTGCCTTGTCTTTTAACTTATTTTTCCACTCTGTTTCAAATAGCTCTGCCTTCAAATTGAATATGAAATTCTATGATATAATTACTCTTATGCAGCACATCCTTTACTATGAGATTATTAATTAATCCTATCCTCAATACACAAGACAAATTCTAAAATAGCTTATTTCTTGGTTAGTTACACAAAATACTGATCCAAGAAAATGTTCCAAATACACTCAATGAACTTGTCACAAATCTATTTTTGGCAATTTGATTTATCTAATCTAAGAAGAATTTTTAGGGGCTAGGTACAGTGGAGCAGACAACAGAACTGCTACCTCTCAGCTCCAGCGACAGAGGCTGAGTCCTGACCTTGGTGTTGTTTGTGTGGAGTTTGCGCATTCTTCTCGTGACTGAATGGGTTTCCTTCAGAACTTCCAGTTTACTCTGATATCTCAAAATTGTAGGTTGGTAGATTAATGTCCTCAAATGAACAAGTGGTACTATTAGTACTAGTAGATGCATGATTGTCAGGATTAATTCTAAGGGCCAAAATGGCTAGTGACACTAATCACTAAAATTAAACTTGCCCATAATTATTTCAGTACTTTTCTTATAAGTATGTATTTTTATTGGTTTATACAACCATACATCTATTGTTGGGTGCCTAAAGACCACACACAGTTGTGACTTAACTCCATTGCTATTTTATTATCTCCAATAAAGTGACTTTACATTTTGATCTTCAATGGCAAGATCATATCTTACTACAGTACTCACCTCATCCTCTACTAACAGAGATCCCCACCGCCTTGTCCTGTCTAACTGTAAAATGTCAATTGTCCTGGAATATTCAGCTCCCAGCCTAGGTCACTTTGCAACCATATGTCTGCAATTGATAAAATGTACCAAAATAATCAGCAACTTAAAGACTATCACTGGAATAAAACTGGAAGGTGTTTTATCTGTCAGATGACAGAATTAACAATGCTCAACCAATAGAAAGATTAATGTACATTCTGCAGAAAGGAAGCAAGTAGGAAAGGGATCTGAGAGTGCACTCAACAATGGGGTACTAAGAGAGCTGGTTAGGAACAGCATTGGGCCATTGCACTTCTCAGCCATTCAATTCAATTTGGAGCTGCAAAGCATTCCCGTTCTTAAATGCCATCACCAAATTTTCTGTGGGATCTATGTGAGATGAATATTTATAGATTTCCTGGACCTCTGCTTATTTTCCTATTGCACAAACTTCCCCAAAAGTTGGAAGCCAATTAGTAATACGAAAAACTGAACACCATAAGACCATAAGGTCTAGGAGCAGAATAGTTCATTTTGCCCATCGAGTCTGCTCTACCATTTCATCATGGCTGATCCATTTTCCCTTTCAGCTCAATTTCCTGCTTTCTACCCATATCCCTTCATGCCCTGAATCAATAATCTCTGACTTGGCCTCAACCGCTGCCTGGGTCAACAAATTCCACAGATTCACCACTCTCTGGCTAAAGAAATTGCCCCTCATTGCCGTTTTAAAAAGGACTCCCCTTTTTCTGAGGTTGTGCCCTCTGGTCCTAGATTCTCTCACCATAGGAAACACCCTCTCAAAATCCACTCTATCAAGGCCTTGCACCATTTGATAGGTTTCAATTAGGTCACCCTTCATTCTTCTGAATTCCAGTGAACATGGGCCCAGCACCATCAAAAGCTCTTCATATGACAAGCCATTCAATCCTGGAATAATTTTCGTGAACCTCCTTTGAACACTCTCCATTTCCAACACATCCTTTCCAAGATACATGGCCCAACACTGCTCATAATACTCCAAGTAAGGCCAGTGCTTTACAAATTCTCAACATTACATCCTTGTTTTTATATTCTAGTCCACTTGAAATGAACACTAACATCACATTTGCCTTCCTCACCACAGACTCAACCTGCAAATTAACCTTTTCCTGTAGAAGGACTCTCAAGTTCCTGTGCATCTCAGATTTTTGGACTTACTTTCTGTTTAGAAAATAGTCAACACTTTCATTTCTTCTACCAAAGTGCATGGCCAACACATCCAGTAGTTCCATCTACCACTTCTTTGCCCACTCGCTGATTCATGAAAAGTAATGTAGCCCAAAATCTTTATGGCCTCACACAGCTTGTACCAAATGATTAATTATTCCACAGTTCTTATTTCGTCCTTTAGGAAATTAACCTTCCACAGTTCAAAGTATTACACTAGCTCCCAGAAGGTTTATCTCTCCCAAAGCAAATTTCTATTTTGTCATTCAAAGACACTGCATCCTTAAGACAAGTTGCCTGCATGCACCATCTGAACATCCACAGACTCAGGACACAGTTTCATCTTACTGCAAATTCTGAATCTTAACGACTTATGCAACTTGGAAAGAAACATTCGAGAAGAACAAATACAAAAAAAAAGATTTATTTAAGATATCTAGCATGCATTATTTTCATTCTAGTACAAATTAAATCAATGTACAACTCTTCTTTACAGTTTAATTCCTATTTCAAGAGAGTTCCCTTTGGTCCTTGCTTCACCAGTGACTGTAACAGAAAATTAAAGAAATGCTTCAAATTTCAGTACGATACACCTGAACCCAGCAAATATATAGTGTGTTAGTTCAGTCATCCCAGAGCCAATATCTCGTAATAGCTGTTTCTGCAACCATTTCATTAAGTTCCAACTCCTATTAACCCAAGTGATAGAAATAAACTGTTGGCAAAGTATATTTGCCATAGTTTGATCTGACATTGCTCAGTAAGAACCAGGTTATTAATATGATCAAACAGTATGGCACAGAAATCTCCAGTGGACTTAAAAGTCATTTAGCATGAAAAATGTAGTAAACAGAGTAAAACAATCTGATACATAGGCATGCTTTCTGCTGTGCTGAGAAGACTGTGTCAAATGGTACAAGACTATAACATAATGCTGCTCTGCTCATGAAATAAACTCATAGTTACACTGTACCAGCTCACTGTATTAAGCTGATCAACACAAAAGATTTTTCCAGCTGTAGATCAGAGGTGGAATACTGTTAAAAGAATCTGCATATGCTAATTCAAAGTTCAAAGTACATTTATTATCGAAGTATGTATACATTAAACAACCTTAAGATCTGTCTCCTTACAGATAGCCATAAAACAAATAAACCCAAAAGAATGCGTATAAAAAAGACCGACAAACACCAAATGTCCAGTGAGAGGAAAAAAACAAATCTGCCAACTGTAAAAGTACGCAAATAGCATTCCAAACAAAAGTGAGTCCTCAGACAAAAAGCCCAGAGCAGGCCACAGCCTCAGTTCAGTGCATAGTGGAGTAAACAAGAGCCTGCAGACATGAACCCTGAAGCAACTCTATAGCCTTAGTGCAGCGCAGAGTAAACGTCGCAGGACAGTGAGCAAAACCGGTCCGACCAGCATGATGTCTTGTGCTCCAGTTCACCACTGACCCTCCACTCCTCTATCTACCCAAGACAAACTAATACCAAATGATTACAATTGTCACTCTTTTTGTGTACCACTTACATAAAGTTATTTTTACATAACATGTGCTAAATAGAAAATATGGGTTCTTTTAACATCAGCCCTATCTCTGATCTACAGCTGGAGAAATCTTGTATTCATTAGCTTAATACAGATTAGGTTAATAATCTTTTATCACAACTAGAAAAGCTTTAAAATGGGCAATTTAAATTGCGAGGAGGGGAAGTAGGGGAAAAACAAAGAATGTCTGTAGAAGGTAAAAACCTATGAGAAAATGGATGACACATTGTTGTCAATTGAAAAAGGGTAGCAAAGGTTTGTTAACGCAGCTGATCAGTCTGGAGGAGAAGAGAAAAAAAACAGAAAAGAGAAAAAAAAAATTGTTGGAACTACAAATTCCTAGGAAATGAAATAAAAGGGAAATCAAGATCAACCCAGCACGGTTGTACAAAAAAGGAAAAACTTGGTTCACGTAACAGAGTTTCTGTCTTGCACCTGACATAAACTGAAATGGCTAATTACCTAAAATTGTTTAATTTGATGTTGGGTCCTGGGGGCGGAGTGTATTCAAACAGCAGATCAGAATCAGGTTTAATATCACTGGCATATATCATGTAGATTAAATCAGCAATGCAAAAAAAGTAGTGAGGTAGTGTTCATTGGTTCAATGTCCATTCAGAAATCTGATGGCAGAGGGGCAGAAGCTATTCCTGAATCCCTAACCACATGCCTTCAGGCTTCTGTACCTCCTCCTTTGATGGTAGCAATGACAAGAGGGCATGTCCTGGGTGATGGGAGTCCTTAAATGATAGATACAGCCTTTTTGAGGCATCGCGCTTTGAAAATATCCTGGGTGCTACAGAGGCTAGTGCCCATGATGGAGCAAACACGAGGAAATCTGCAGATGCTGGAAATTCAAACAACAACAACAAATGCTGGTAGAACACAGCATTTTGTGTGTGTTGCCCATGATGGAACTGAGTTCACAACTTTCTGCAGCTTCTTTTGATCCTGTGCCGCCCCCCCCCCCCCCCCCATCTCCTTACCAGACATACCAGCAGATAGTAATGCTGTTCCTTGAGCTTACACTGGACTTCACTGGAGCAGCTGAATAGGTCAGTGACATTGCCGAGTTGGAGCAGAATGAAGAATTGAAATGACAAGCAATCTGAAGTTAAGCATCACCTTTGCAGATTGAATAGAAATGTTCTGCAAAGTGTTCACCTAATCTGTGTTTTACAATACAGAGAAGACCAGAGCAAAAGCACCTAATAAAATACACTAAATTGGTAGAAAGTGACCTGGAAATATTTGGGTCCTTGAACAGTGGGAATGAAGAGGTAAAAGGTCTGATATTACATCTTGTGCAATTTTAGACAAAGCCAATTTACCTGAGGGTACAAAAAAGTCTGAGAAGCTAATGACTTTGACTAACAGGGGATCAAAGTACTGAAAACCCACATACAAGAAGCTACATCCACGTGGTCTTGAAATATCACCTTGGAGCATACAGCACAAAAAGACTAACATCTTCTCTCCACAGGGTACAGCAATAAATGAATTTATCTTCAAGCATGCTAATGATTTCGCACTCACTTTTCAACATTTACATTTCCTAACGAGACTTCCAATAAGATATTACATGCAGTCATGGAATGTGGAAATGCATTACAGTTCACTGCATTGGCAATTGTAGTTTTTGCACATTATCCATTCCACAAAATTCCTTCTAAATAAATGAAATCTAAAGGCTGATATTTGTTATTTTACTCCTCCAAACTACCTGGAGGTGCAGCGCAGGAAAAACTACTAGTAAATGTCTCATGGAGATGATTATAATTCATTAATGTTGGCGTAGGTACAATGTATGCTCTAAGTTACTTAACATTTGTACATTTTTGAAATGAGTCTTCAATTAAACAAGGCAAACAGAAATCATTTTCAGATTTTGGTTCTTAAACCGATTCTGATCCAACAACTCAGTATTTCCAACAAAATCCTGGTTAGCACAACGCTTTACAGTACCAAATATGCTAATGACCGCCTGTAAGGAGTTTGTACGTTCTTCCCATGACCACATGCATTTCCTCTAGGTGCTCTGGTTTCCTCCCACATTCCAAAGACATGTTGGTTGGTAGGTTAATTAATCATTGTAAATTGTCCCGGATTTAAACAGGATTAAATTGGCGGTTTGCTGTGTGGCACAGCTCGAAGGGCTGTAAGGGCATTGTAACTCAACAAAATAAAAAAATAAATAAGACAGTGAGTAATGTAGCAAAATATGTCTGCATAGTACAAATTCTAAAAAATTAAAGGCAATTTATGACAGTCGGAAACCACTTGACACAGGACATTTCAAGTAAGGAAGTACAATTTAAATTAATTCCACTATCCCTCTCAGTCTAAAACCCTGTAGGTAACAGCAAATACTCATTATAGCTGATCTCCTCCAAGTTTTCTACCTCAGTTATACTCTCATATAGCAATTACAGGTCCACTGCTTTTCAGCGAACAAAAACATACTCACTTCCTCTATTACTTTAAACCCATGCTTCCTAATCATTGACTACTTTCACAATAACCCTATCTGGATCTCTCACAATTTTTCTATTAAAACATTAGTAAGGCTGACTTGAGTACTGTGTGCATTTCTGATTGCCAACCTTTAGAAACAATGGATTTGTCTTGGAGAGGGTGCAGAAGGGAATCACTGGAATGTCACCTCAATTTAGATCATTAGTTATGAGAGATTGATTGAGATGGGTTTGTTTCCCCTTGAGTAGATGCAACTGAGAGGTGTTCAAAATTATGAGGGGTACTGATGGGGTAGATAGTAAGAAACTTTTTTCCCATGCTTGGGGTATGAAAAACAAGACAGGGCATAAGCTTAAGTCGATGTAGTATTTGAGGGTTTCTGAGGTGGAATTAAAGAGAAAGAATGGGGAGTTATCCACTTTAGAAGGAAGAATGGAAAAAGTAAATTGATATTTAAACGAAATTACATTACAAAATGTTGTGGAAGCAGAGTCATTGAATATGTTCAAAGAAGACATTGACATATATGATCTATAATAGAATAGACCAATATGGAAAGAGAGAGGTTAAGTTTGAATCGGCCATGATCTTGTCATACACACAAAAAATGTAGTAGACCAAATGGAAATTCACTCTGTTTATGGCCAGGCCTCAGTTTATCTTCTCTTTAAGGTCCACATAGATTATTTTAAGGATTGGGGAACTAAAGGCTATCCAGTAATAGCTCTGTACTCTGGGGATCAGAATTGCAGAAATTTACCATGTACTCAGTGTGAAGAAATTCCTATGCATCTCTTTTCTAAATGACTGCCACCCTCTCACTGGTAGAAACATCTCAACATTTACTTTGTTGTGCTCTTAGAATCTTACAACTTTCAGTTAACTCACCCTCATTCTTCTAAACTCCGTATCTACCATTTTAACCACTTTTGAAAGAAGAACCCTCTCATGCCAGGAATTCGCCTAGTAAATCTCTTTTGGACCACTTCCAAAGCCTTACTTAAATAGTTGCATTCCATGTGCAACTTTAACAATACTCAATACTACTAATTCCAACACCCAATCAATAAATTTAAATAGACAATTTGCCTTCTTAATTACTTTGTTAGCTGCACAAACAAGCTAACCTTTTGTGTTTCACAAATTACAAATTCACAAATTCACAAAGAATAATTAGATTCTTCTGTACTTCATTCATTTGTAATCTCTTTCCATTTTCATATTTGTTCGACTGGTTCTCACAGTTTTCTGCATTAAAATCAATCTGCCAGGTTTTTGTACTCTCACTCAACCCATCTATATCAAATTGCAGAATTCAGGTGCCCTCATTTTCACATCCTCTCCCACCAATGCTGCGGCATCCAACACCTTGTTGAATGCCTTCTGGAAATATTAAATGACAAAGCTGGTTTAAGCCTGGTCCCATTTTCTTATGCACTATAGCTTAACTGTATAAAGTTTTTCTGTAGACTCTGCATTCTCATTAGGAAACTGACTCATAGGTGTTATTAATTACCTCCTGCTGTCTTTGGGGACCTTTGAGAATGCACCATTAGATCCATTTGCTCCACAAGGCTTCTCAATATACTACCATTTATTATGTAATTCCCTTGTCTTACCTGACCTCCCTAAATACATTACTTCACATCTTTTCTGAACTGACTTTCATTTGCTGCCTTTCTGCATCAATACCTTCCTGGTCAACAGTGTTCTCTTTCATTATCAATCAGATGCCATTTTTCCTATCATCTGCTGTTGTTGCTCCCTTCCACGCCTTACGGCGCATCAAGCAGCAACCTTAGCATTCTTCTCTGGTTTTTTTTTTATAAGGCCGAGTTGTCAGCTCGACACTCAACTGAGCATGGATGGAAAGCTGGTAAGTATGCAAGGAGCCAGTTGGATTCAAGCCCAGGACCACTCACCTCGAAGTTTGATGTGGATGCCACTACACCACCGGCCCAATACTAACATCTGAATTACATTCCAAATTATTGATATATACTATGAATATTAAGGGCACTGTATTTTAAACAACTTTTTAAAAAACAAAAAGTCATTGATCATTACACTTTGCTCTCTGCCACTGGGCCAACTGTGTTACTTTCCTTTGGATCTGGTCACCTTTTACATTTCTGATCAGCTTGCCATGTTATTAGCCTTGTTAATAACTACTGAAACCCAAATGAATTCCAGCCCAAATGAACAAGATAAACATCTCTCTATTGATCTCAAAGATACTCAGAGAAATCAGCATGGCATGGACTTCAACCCAATTCTTCTTGATACATGGCAACAGCATATAAAGCGACTCACCAGTCTAGAGTGCTCACTAGTTTACTTGAATATTCAAAATTGAAAGGTTTTAACTTTTTTATAAAACATTAACAAGAATATACTGCACAATGTACACGTTGAGCAGACTTGGCCACAATTAGTTATATAAAACTGAATGTTTTTGCATCTCGATACATCCTAATGGGGATACTCAGCTGCACAAAGTTTTACCTCCTGAGAAACCAACTCTTCCAGGAAGCATCATAGCCTTTCCAAACTCTTACATTGCCAGCTATTGCTGTTTATCTCCCCATAAACTCAGAAGGAAATTGCAAGTATGTGTAAAACTAACCACCAGTTCCCTCACGTTGCTCTCTGAGCCATCTACATTCACAATAAGGCCCCTTCATCCACAAACACATCATAAACAAGCATGCTGAATGAAAGGCTTATTGAAATGTGTTAATCAACAGTGTATTTATGCTACTTTATACTGAGGTAAGTATGCTTCTATCTGCATCATCCCATTTTCTAGCACAAACTATGCAATTTCCATCAATATTTCATTACAACACTGTTTTTTTAAAAATTCAATTATGGGCTTTTCCAATAAGGGCATATATTGCCCATTCTATATGTCTTTTAAATAGATAGTGGTGAACCACTTTAACGAATCTATAGAACTTGTGGCGCACCACGACCCAAACACAGCAACAATCAAGGAAGCATAACATTTTCTGTATCACCATTCTGTGTGTTTTGGAGAACTTCCAGGTGGTGGTTATTTGCTGTTTTTGTCACTTTGAAGATTCATAGAGTTATAGAGCAAGGAAAAGACCATTTAACTCTGAATTTTAGTCTGCTAGGCTTTTAGTTTGCCAGTCTTCAATCTTTCTAATTACTTGGCACTGATTTCTCCTCTTTAAACCACTTTACCACATTTCAATGTATAGAACACAATATAAATCTGGGCAGTAGTTTACTATATTCAAAAGCATCCAATATAATTTTTTTTTAATTTCATCTGACTAATGAAGCAACTACATATGACATTCCTGTTTTGAAATATCTTTTAGAGTAAATGGAATTCCCAACATTTGTTTTAATTTATTTGGTAAGAAACTCAACACTAATTGTACAAATTATTGTTTTGCTACCAAATACCCAATGAGTTTAGTACTCTAACGACACTGCTTTGCACAAAAAGTTTGATTGGTCTGTCTAAAATAATGATTAGACATTTGAGTTTTATATCTGATAATATTAAGCCCAAATTATTTTTTGAATATTTTGTTTGTTTTAGATCCAAACACCTCATATTAAGTCATTCATTAAAAGTTTAACATTTCAATTCATTTATGGTCACAAAAAAGTACAACACAGAAACAGACCTTTTGATCCACCTAGTCCGCGCGGAAACATTTAAGCTGCCTGCTCCCATCGACCTGCACTGGGACCATAACCCTCCAAACCCTTCCCATCTAAATACCTATCCAAAAGTCTCTTAAACATAGAAAATGCGCTCGCATGCACCACTTGTGTTGGCATCTCATTCCACATTCTCACCACCCTGTGAGTGAAAAGGTTTCCCCCTCATGTTCCCATTAAGCATATCATCTTTCACCCTTAACGCTTGACCCTTGGTTCTCGTCAGTGGAAAAAAGCCTGCTTGCATTTAGCCTATCTATACCCCTCATAATTTTGTATATCTGCATTAAATCTCCTCTCAAACTTCTACATTCTAAAGAGTAAAGTCCGAACCTATTTAACCTTTCCTTATAACTCTGGTCCTCCAAACACAGCAACATCCTTGTAAATTTTCTCTCTATGCTTTCAATCTTCTTTTTACATGTTTCCTTTAGGGAGGTGACCAAAACTGCACACAATACTCTAAATTAGGCCTCACCAATGTATTTGACAACTTCAATGTCTTACATAATTTGAGCCAATTCAGTTTAAGAAACTTATTACAAAAAACATGCACAACAGCATGACCACTGCCTATTTAGCATTACAAAATACACTGATATCACAGTTTCTCGACTTCAAGACACAATAACTGAAAATTGAGAGCTTCCTTTGGTCAAATTCATGTTACAGAACTGTGCTAACTCAAATTCAGTACAAGTGATGACTGAACAACTACTACACTTTGAAATGGATTCATGCTTATTTCTTGAAAACTTTTCACTGGAACAAAGGCATAAGCTATTTCTAAAATATACCTTATGACTTAGCAACCTTATAATACATTGTTAATAAAACAAATGCAGCAGCAGTCCAATATTTATTTGTTGGTTCCCTCAATTTGTATTTATATACACCTTTACTTATTGCAATCTGACTGTGGATGGCACTTTCACAGTGTTGTTGGGCAGGGAACCCCAGAACTCAAATAGATAATGAATGATTTGGAAGGGAATATATAGACCATGAAAGTGTCACATACCCACTTTCTTCGACCTTCTAAGAGATAGAAGTTCACAGGTAACAGAGACACGTAGAAAAGGCATTAGCAAATTGCCATCGAGTATTCTGTACGCATGCTGTTTTAAAGGGGCACTCTACAGGGGAAAGAAAAACAAAGAGCAGAGAACTTTAGGGAAGGAATTCTGGCAGTTGGAGATATAGCAATCAATAGAGAAGAGATTATATTCAACAATGGTCAAAATATCAGGATCACAGTAGCGCTGTGATATCAGGAGATATCAGTATATCAGGAGTTATATGGTTGAAAGATGCAATATAGGTAGGTAGAATTCAGATGAAGAATCTGAAAATAGGAAATGAGAACTCTGATATTAAGACACCAAGTGATGGACAGATGCAAATTGACACAAGTTAGTTCATCGCAGCATGATCAAGTGTATGCTCAGTGGGTAGAAGGTTGTTCACATTGTGTGTAGGTGAGTCAAAATACAGTTTCAGCAGGTATTAAGCTGAGGTCAAGTTGGTAACACAATGTTACAGAGATAGCAGAAATGGCCATTTTTAGCAATGCCACATTACAGGTCAACTTCACACTACAGCAGGATTATATTCTTCTGAACTGTTCAAAAGACCAGCAGCAGCTGACAGATCCATATTACCGGTCTCCCGGTTGCTGGACCATATGTATGGACTGCACATAGACTAAGAGTTTGTAAGCTGGAAGGACCTACATGTGGTCAAACACTCATCTTGGTGCCAGAAAAATACACACATGGCAACAAGACTGAATCAGTTTTAGACTTGTTCCAGACATCCTGTGGCTGTGGTTTTCATTGTTAATTAAAGAAAGAACTTTGACCAGCACATTGAGGGATAAGTTATTCTTCAAAAAAAATACAAGACTTTAAATCCCCAGCTGAACAAACACAAGTCCTCACTTTCACACCATTTCAATATTGTAGCGTTCATTCAGTACCATTCTGAAGTGCTAGCCTAAAACTAAAGTGGAATTTGAAACCAGAATGTTGTGTTTCAAATGCAATAATGCACTGAAAGCAACACCAACCTACTGACACTAATCTACAATAATCACATTTTTATTCTAGCTGTATTCTCTATGGCTCATCTTGGATTCTACCAGTTCCTTAAGATTGTCATAGCCAGAGTAGGTAGTGGGAATAACTTCCTACTACCTATTAAATGCTCCCAATGGCATGTATTTCAAATAGCCTCTGCCAACCAAGTCCAGAAGAACCATTTCTACTCCGCCATCAGATTTCTGAATAGACAATGAACGCATGAACACTATCTCAGTTTTTTCCCCTCTCTTTTTGCACCACTTAGTTAAATTAGTTTTTAATATGTACTTATTGTAATCTATAGTTTTTATTATTATGTATTGTAGTGTACTGTTGCTGCAAAGACAAATTTGTTGACATGTGCAATGCTACAGGAAACATTTGGTGAAGGTTACTGCTGCTAAAGAAGGTTCACACCAGTTATTAATCACAAGGGCTCATATACTTCTGCCTGGACTGTGAATGATTAAACAATGTGTTCAATAAAGACACGCAAAGTACAGTTGATTACGCGTTATTAGTTTATTCAGATTGTGTTGGCCTATTATTGTGACTTCAATGAAAATCAGACATTTTATGGTTACCTAATGCAGAAAACTAAGTAATTGCATAGAGTTCACAAACTTTTTCTTGCAACTATAGCAATTCTCCTCACCTAATGAAATATAGCCACTGTCATACCTCTTGGTAATTGCATCAATACAAGACGATGACACCCAGTGACATTAAACTGCTCACCCTTTCCACTTCTGATCTCTCACTGAGAACTGGCAAAGACACAAAAGATAATCACAAGATCTGGCAGTGTGACACAGTGACCATACTAGCTCTCTTTTCAGTAACCAACTTAAAATACAAACATTCTGGTTATACTTTAAAAGGAATTTTATTCTGTGCATCAAATCAACCATAACATTAATCTAATAAATCTATTTTCCATGGTAGTAATAATTATAATGACAAATCTAACAGAGCTGCATGTTCTAATAACAACATTTGACATAATGCTTAACATTTTATGGAGAGAAACAAGATGAAAATATGGATTTTAATCATCATTGAATTCCTACAAATTTCAAAAACACTTCAAGATAGAAGTTTTACTTTTCATAAGGAATCTTGTGCCCCTCTCAATTTATATTTAAACATGTTTTTATGAGGAGAGGAAAAGAGAATGGGGTTAAGAAGGGTAATTAATCAGCCATGATGAAATGGCATAGTAGATAAACTCAGTGGGACGAATGGCTTAATTCTGCTCCTATGTCTTATGGTCAGTTTTATGTACAGGCTCAGTCTACAAAAATAATTAAACTATAATACAGGTAAATTCCATGAACTTGGTATCTCTGTCTTAAACTCAACCATAGATTAAACAGTTTATTTGCACGTTATGTAATTTGCAAAAAGTAAAGATGAATACGAGTTCTTTAACATCAAACAGCATCAGAAAATGAGGTAAAATCCAATTATAACTAATGATAGTTGAGATGTACTGATGAATGGCAGTGCTCCCAAATGGAAATGCTAATATTTACCTATTTAATTGGAAGCAACTCTGGGAATTCCATGCATGCCTTGTCAAACATGGAAACCATGAAATTACTAAAAGATTTGGAACAGCAAATCAGTCAGTTTATTCTGGATTCGGCATGCTGTACAGCAGCAGTGCTCAGATACCCAGCTCTTAAACAGAAGAAATTAGTTCCCAGAGTCTGAGCCAGGTTAGATTTGGCCTCATTAATTTCAAAATGGGTTGCAATACTGTAGAAATGAAAATAAAAGGAAGAAAAGCTATAAAGTGGCAATGGAAGTGTGAAAATAAAATCAGAAAAAGCATGAAATATGCATGTTAACAAACATTCTCTGGCTCTGGGTTCAGTTCAGATAATTCCAGCTTTTCTACTTTTATTAAGTGAGAAGGTACATTTATTTTTTAAATTATTTTCATTGAATTTGTTGGTGTTACTTCTATGTATTGGCAGTGTTTTTCGCTTAAGTTTTGATTTTATAAAAACAATGTTTACTTATTTTATTTTTCATTTGTTTCCCATTACAGCATTCACAGTCAATAGAGTTGAGGGCAAAGTTTTATCAAAGCTTTTCTCTGAGTTCTAGAGGCAAGGATTTGCTTGTACCTCACTGAAGGGCCTGTTATTGGGCAATTTGCACAGGGTCTCCATACCTAAATTCTGGCACAGAGAATAGGAAGAAAGATCTGGCCCATTGAATATTCATCAATTTAAGGTGAGTGCCCATCCACTTCCTCACACTCCTCAAAAGAAAAAGTTGCAGTTTATTAACAATATTCTTTCCTGATGCTTCTCCAAAGGCTAAAGCCTTTTTCCCTGTCTACTCCAAGGAAACCAGAGGTCCAATGTCCAGTAACCATCGGAAGATCAGAGGTGGAGAGGGCCAGTAACTTTAAATTCCTGGGTGTCACTATCTCATAAGACCTGTCCTGGACCCATCATATAAATATTATTGTGAAGAAAGCACAAAAGCATCTTTACTTCCTCAGGAGTTTGCCGACATTTGGCATGTCATCGAAAACCTTAACAAACTTCTGTAGATATGTGGTGTAAAATGTGCTGACTGGCTGCATTATGGCCTGGTATGGGACATCAATGACTCTGAGTGGTTAATCATACAGAAGGTAGTGATTTCGGCCCAGTACGTCATGGTTAAAACCCTGCCAACCATTGAGCACATTGAGATGAAACATTGCCATAGAAAAGTAGCATCTATCATCAAAGATTCTCACAAACTAGACCAATCTCTTTTCTCGCTGCTGCCATCAGGTAGAAGGTATAGCAGCCTCAGGACTTGCACCACCAGGTTCAAGAACATGGTCCATAAATTTCCTGCTCTTCCACGTTAGGGTTGAAAACCTCACGATGGGTTCCCTACAATTTATTATGGATTTAACCCTGAGAGATTATTGACAAGTCTGCTGATGAAAACCAAATTTTGCTAATCTTATTAGATTGCCATATAAAACAGAAAAGTGTCCTGATGAAGGGTCTCAGCCCAAAATGTCGACTATACTCTTTTCCTTAGATGCTGCTTGGCCTGCTGAGTTCCTCCAGCATTTTGAGAGTGTTGCTTTGATTTCCAGCATCTTAAGATTTTCTCTTGTTTGTGACACATTTTTATTCAATGTTTTCAATCATTCAAGAAATAAATGAAAACATTAAAATGTTTATATAAAAAGAACACAGCACAATTTCATTGCAGTGAAGAGAAAACAAGATTTTTGAAATTATACTAAAAATTCAATAACTAAACTTAAATAATCCACAAATTCACTGTAAGCATAAATTAAATAAAATTATAATTCAAAAGAGTAGATATGTATCCAATAATCTCTACGTTTCACATTGATTTCCCTGATTAAAATAACTTATTTAAAATGCTTGCATTCCAACAAATTACTTATTCAAAAAATGTAACCTACAATATTTTCCAACCACGGGACAGAAAGGGCCATATTTTGCTCTCCAAATTAACACTGCAACTATTAAAGTAAAACTCAAAGAGCAATTTTCAACATCGATAATTCTCAAATTAAACAGAGAAGCCAGAAAATTGATGCTCAAAAAGTCCAGCATGTCTAGCACTGAAATACATCAAAAAAAGAGAACACCGAACAGTGCAGCACAGGAACAGGTCATTCAACCTACAATCTTGTGCTGAACCAGCTAAACATCAAATCAAAACATACCAAACACTAATCCCACCTATCTACACACCATGTCCATATCCCTCAAACTTCCTTACATCCATGTGCCTATCCAAACATCTCTTAAAAGCCTCCAATGTATTTGCCTCTACCACCATACCTGTAGGCACTTTCTAGACATCTACCACTCTCTGAGTAAAAAACTTACCCCTCACATCCCCTTTGAACCTACCCCCTCTCACCTTAAATGCATGGCCTCTCATATTAGACATTTCAACACTGGGATACAGATACTCCCTGTCCACTCTATCTATGCCTCTCATTATCTTGTAAACCTGTATCAGATCTCCCCTCAGCCTCCAGCACTTGAGAGAAAACAATCCAAGTTTATTCAGTGGTATAACGTTTATACCACGTTAGTAAATGCGAATTCATCCACTTTGGAAGGAAAAATGAAAGAGCAAATTATTATTTAAATGGTAAACATATTGCAGCATGCTGCTGTGCAGAGGGACTTTGAGTGTTTATGCATGAATCACAAAAGGCTAGTTTGCAGATGCAGCAGGCTATCAAGAAGGCAAATGGAATGTTGGCCTTCATTGCTAGAGAGACCGAATTTAAGAGCAGGGAGGTCATGCTGCAAATGTACAAGGTACTAGTGAGGCCGCAGCTGGAGAACT
This sequence comes from Hemitrygon akajei, assembly GCF_048418815.1. Classification (NCBI taxonomy): domain Eukaryota; kingdom Metazoa; phylum Chordata; class Chondrichthyes; order Myliobatiformes; family Dasyatidae; genus Hemitrygon; species Hemitrygon akajei. The sequence continues at coordinate 170,766,543 of NC_133133.1, forward strand.
GCGTGCAGTTCTGGTCTCCTTACTTGAGGAAGGATATACTAGCTTTGGAGGCAGTGCAGGGGAGGCTCTGCAGGTTGATTCCAGAGATGAGCGGGTTAGACTATGAGGAGAGATTGAGTCACCTAGGACTGCGATTCAGAAGAATGAGAGGAGATCTTATAGAAACACATAAAATTATGAAAGGGATAGATAAGATAGAGGCAGGAAAGTTGTTTCTACCAGTAGGTGAGACTAGAACTAGGGGACATAGCCTCAAGATTTGGGGAAGATGAGGAGGAACTGCTTTTCCCACAGAGTGGTGAACCTGCGGAATTTTCTGCCCAATTAAACAGTGGAGGCTTCCTGAGTAAATATATTTCAGACAAGGTTGGCTAGATTTTTGCATAGTATGGGAATTAAGGGTTATGGGCAAAAGGCAGGTAGGTGGAGATGAGTCCATGACCAGATCGGCCATGATCTTATTGAATGGTGGAGCAGGCTCGATGGGCCAGATTTCTCCTGCTCCTATTTCTTCTGTTCTTATGTTTCAAAACAATGACTCTCTTCTGAAGTAAAGCATAAAATTTTATCTCAATGCTAAAGCTAATTGGGGGTACCACAATAGCAGAACCATTAGCGCAATGCTATTAAAACTGGGGTCGAGTTTGGAATTCAATTTCTGCATCCTCTGTAAACAAGTTTGTATGTTCGTTCCCACGTGTGCATGGGTTTTCTCTGGGTGCCTCAGCTTCCTCCCAGTCCTAAGACATACCAGATCGTAGGTTAATTAGTCATTGTAAATTGTCCCGTGATTAGACCAGGGTTAAATTGGTGGGTTGCTGCATAGCTTGAAGGGCCAGGAAGCCTGTCCCACACTCTATCTCTACATCAATAAAACAAAATAAAGGCTTTGAATACTAATATACGAGAATTTTAATGGCACTTTTTAAAGTGAACTTAAAGAACTGACTTAAATTGTAACAGATCATCACGTTCAAAATACTCTTTAAAGAGGATGAGCTTAAAGCGTGGATCAGTACTTGGAGCTATGATGTTGTGGCGTTACAGAGACTTGGATGGCTCAGGAGCAGGAATGGCTACTTAGGTGCAAGGCTTTAGATGTTTCAGAAAGGACAGGGAGGGAGGCAAAAGAGGTGGGGGTGTGGCACTGCTGATCAGAGATAGTGTCATGGCTGCAGAAAAGGAGGAAATCATGGAGGGATTGTCTACTAAGTCTCTGTGGGTGGAATTTAGGAACAGGAAGGGGTCAATATCTCTACTTATAGACCACCCAATAGTAACAGGGACATCGAGGAGCAGATAGGGAGACAAATTCTGGAAAGATGCAATAACAACAGGGTTGTCCTGGTGGGAGATTTAAATTTCCCCAATATTGATTGGAATCTCCCTAGAATAAAGGGTTTAGATGGGGGTGGAATTTGTTAGGTGTGTTCAGGAAGGTTTCATAGAACATAGTTTCCTAACACAATATGTCGATAAGCCTCCAAGAGGAGAGGCTGTACTTGATCTGGTATTGGGAAATGAACCTGGTCAGGTATCAGGTCTCTCAGTGGGATAGCATTTTGGAGATAGTGATCACAATTCTATCTCCTTTACCAGAGCACCGGAGAGGGATAGGAACAGACAAGTTATGAACGTGTTTAATTGGAGTAAGGGGAAATATAAAGCTATCAGGCAGGAACTTGGAAGCATAAATTGGAAACAGATGTTCTCAGGGAAATGTACAGCAGAAATATGGCAAACGTTCAGGAGATATTTGCGTGTTCAGCATAGGTATGTTCCAATGAGTCAGGCAAAGGAACCATGGTGTACAAAGGCTGTTGAAAATCTAGTCAAGAAGAAAAGAAAAGCTTACAAAAGGTTCAAAAAACTAGGTAATGATAGAAAATTATAAGGTTAGCAGGAAGGAGCTTAAGAATGAAATTAGGAGAACCAGAAGGGGCCATGAGAAGGCTTTGGCGAGTAGAATTACAGAAAACACCAAGGCATTTGACAAGTATGTGAAGAGCAAGAAGATATGAGAGAATAGGACCAATCAAGTGTGACAGTGGAAAAGTGTGTACGGAACCAGAGGAGATAACAGAGACACTTAATGAATACTTTGCTTCAGTATTCACTACGGAAGAGGAGCTTGGCAATTGTAGGGATGACTTACAGTAGAATGAAAAGCTTGAGCATATAGACATTAAGAAAGGGGATATGCTGGAGCTTTTGGAAAGCATCAAGTTGGATAAGTCACTAGAACCAGACGACATATACCCCAGGCTACTGTGGGAAGCAAGGGGGGAGATTATTGAGTCTCTGATAATGATCTTTGCATCATCAATGGGACCGGAGAGGATTGGAGGGTTGCAGATGTTTTTCCTTAATTCAAGAAAGGGAGTAGAGATAGCCCAGGAAATTATAGACCAGTGAGTCTTATTTCACTGGTTGGTAAGTTGATGGAGAAGATCCTGAGAGGCAGGATTTATGAACATTTGGAGAGACATAATATGATTAGAAGTAGCATGGCTTTGTCAAAAGCAGGTCGTGCCTTATGAGTCTGATTGAATTTTTTGAGGATGTGACTAAACATATTGATGAAGGTAGAGCAGTAGGTGTAGCTTATATGGATTTCAGCAAGGCATTTGACAAGGTACCCCTGCAAGACTTACTGAGAAACCCTTGCCCACAGAAGGCAAAGAAGGTTGTAGACAGATCATATTCTGCATGGAGGTTGGTGACCAGTGGTGTGGTTCAGAGACCTGTTTTGGGACCTTATATACCATTTGGGTATATAAACCTGATGGCATGAACATTGACTTCTCTAACTGCTGTTAATGCCCCTCCTCCCCTTCTTACCCCATCCCTGATTTATTTATTTCCCCCCTTTTTTTCTCTCTCTGCCCATCACTTTTTGGCTGTTCTCCATCTCCCTCTGGTGCTCCCCTCCCCCATTCTTTCTCCCTAGCCCTCCCATCCCATGATCCTTTCCCTTCTCCAGCTCTGTATCCCTTTCGCCAATCACCTTTCCAGCTCTTGGCTTCAGCCCACCCCCTCCGGTCTTTTCCTATCATTTTGAATTTCCCCCTCCCCCTCCTACTTTCAAATCTCTTACTATCTTTTCTTTCAGTTAGTCCTGACAAAGGGTCTCAGCCCAAAACGTCGACAGTGCTTCTTCCTATAGATGCTGCCTGTCCTGCTGCGTTCCACCAGCATTTTGTGCGTGTTGCTTGAATTTCCAGCATCTGCAGATTTCCTCGTGTTTGAGCGAACTTGGCCTTTTCTCAGGTTGAGTAACCTGATAGAGGTGTATAAGATGATGAGAGGCATTGAACATGTGGATAGTCAGAGGTTTTTTCCCAGGGCTGAAATGGCTAACATGAGAGGGCACAGTTTTAAGATCCCTGGAAGTAGGTACAGAGGAGATGTCAGGGGTAGTTGGGTTTTTTTTTTAAACAGAGTGGTAAGTGCGTGGAATGGACTGCCAGCAATTATGGTAGCGGCGGATACGATGGGGTCTTTTAAGAGTCTCCTGGATAGGTACATGGAGCTTAGAAAAATAGAGGGCAATGTGGGCCGAAGGGCCTGTATTGTGCTGTAGGCTTTCTATGTGTCTATGTTTTCTTCATAAACAAAACACTACTCAAGAACACTCAAGGGCTTTATTAAAATGTGCCTGACTAATTTAACCAGATTAATGAGGGCAGGGTAGAAGATGTGATTTACATGGACTGTGGTAAGGACCCTGACAAGGTCCCTCTGGAAAACTGGTTCAAAAGGCTAGGGCCCATGAAGTCCAAGGCAAATTGGCAAACCAGATCAAATTTGGGTTGGAGAGTGGAGTCTGTGGGCTGCATTGCTTTTGACTGAGTACTTGTGACTAGTGATGTTCCACAAAGATCAGTGCTAGGACACTTACTGGCTATAATATACATCAATGACTTGGATGTGGATTTGGGAACAATAATCAGTAAGTTTGCAGACAACAGAAAGACTGGCAGAGTTGTTGATGATATGGAAGGTGGTCTTTGGCTGTAGAGAGACATCAATGTGTTGGTGAAGTTACTTTTGCTTAGATACCAGATTGCAGCAGGCCCCACCAGCCTAATGGGCCAACGTTGACTGCCCAAATACACCCATATGACCAATTAATTTACTTGAGGATACAGCACAGTAACAGAGTCCTTCGGCTCAAAAGGGCTGACAAGTGGCAAATGGAGGTTAATGTGAGAAGTTGTGCTCCAACTTTATAAAACCTTTGTCACTTCAGCTCAAACACTGCTTCCAGTTCAGTTCACCATGCTCTGAAGATATCGCTCAAAAGGGTGCAGACGAGGTTCACTAGAATATTGCCTGGGATGCGTACTTATGAGGAGATACTGGTGAAGCTAGGTCTGTCCCCCTGGAGTAGAGGAAGTTAAGAGGAATCATGACTGAGGTATGTAAAATTGTGAGGGGTACAGACAGGGTAGAATACACAATATTTCTCTCCATTTATGATAAAACTAGAGGATGCAGATGTAGGGTAAGAGGAGGGAGTTTCTTCATCAAAAAGTAAATACGCAGAATGCAATGCCTGAGAGAATAGTTGAAGCTGAGTTGCTGAGAACACTGCTCGGTACAGGGCACTGCTGCTGAGTATCATGGAAATCATTCTAACTGGTTGCATCACTGCCTGGTATGAAGGGGCCACTGCACAGGATTGGAAAAAGCTACATAAAGTTGTAAACTCAGCCAGCTCTATCATGAGCAGTGGACTTCCCAACATTGAAGATTCCTTCAAAAAGGAATGCCTGAAAAAGGTGGCATCATTAACCTCCATCACGCAGGACATGCCCTCTTCTCATTGCTACCATCAAGGTGGTGGTACAGGAGTCTAAAGGCACACACATAATGTTTTAGGAACAGCTTCTTCCCCTCCATTATCAGATTTCTAAATGAAGAATGAACCTGTGCACACTACCTCACTAGAAATGAGTCCAGTTGATGTTTCGGGCTGAGACCCTTCGTCTTGACTGTACTCTCTTCCAAAGATACTGCCTGGCCTGCTGAGTTCCTCCAGCATTTTGTGTGTGGTACTTAGATTTCCAGCATCTGCACATTTTCTTTGTTGTGATTACACTACCTCACTACTTTTGTTCTTTTTTGCACTATTTATTTTTATATTTATTATTGTAATTATAGTTTTTCTAATATTGTACATTGCAATGTACTGCTGACGCAAAAAAACAAATTTCACATGTGGCAGTGCTATTAAACTTGATTCTGATCCGAACATTGATGAGTACCTGAATCACTGGGACACAATAGGCTATGGGCCAAGTGTTGGGAGATGAGGTTAACATGGAAAAGTGGACAAGCTAGTCCAAACCAGCTTCCATGATATATAATCATTTTACTCTATTCATTAGGCTATGCTTTAGTGTCTCAGTTTTCATAGTTACCCATAAAACTTTTAACAATACGAAAGAAAACCAAGACATTTTCTTTTAAACCTACCAAGACTGAAATGGAAAATGCTGAAATACAATTCACTTTACAGTAGTTCTGAAAGCTTAGAAATTGACATTCTTGTTTTATCATTAATTACATTAATGTTGATGAATGATGAAATAACCACACTATTGTTTCATGGCTGTCTATGGGAAGACAAATCTCAAGGCTCTGTACTGTATATATACTTTGAATATTAGTCAAGAGTACAAACAAATATAAGCTAATGTATGTTGCTGATGCATTCTTAAATGAAAGGTCTCAGAATATTTCATTTTTAATCATGAACAAGCTATGTCAATGCTGCTGGTTTGAAAACTAGCAAGTGCCTGGCATCTAACTTTAACACTGATTTGAATTCAACATAAAAAAACACATTTTCTTTCATTTTAAATAAAGTTACTGGATACCTAAATGCCATTGCAGAAAATGGAGGTTAAATTAAATTCTCATTTTCAATAGAGGAAGTATTGGAGGAAGTATTCTATAAACACAATATGAATATTAGAATATATGGTACTGAAACATTAATTCAAGGATGCTTCAGATTGTGAACTTTCTTTTTCCACATCAGATAGATGTGCAGCAAATTGTTAGATCAGTGGTATGGATTTAGACTTTAACAAACAGCTGGATGAACCAGCTGCTTAGACCACAAGACGAGTGCAGGCAGGAAAGTGCAGCATTCAACAGTCTTTGCATCCCCTTAAGAACCCTGAAGAAAGACTTCATCCAAGATGAAGACTTTAAATAAAACTACTTTGCTGCATCTGAAAGCCAGGAAGAAGTGTTCAGCATTTCCTTTTAGGATATTAAATCAATAGTCATCACTATGAATGATCTATATATATGAATATATTCTGTGAACAGAACAGATCCAAAACCCAATAGCTGTTCTTTGTATGAAATGGATCAATATCTTATTGGATAATATGATCATGGGTTGCAAACCGATTACATATTAGATTAGGTTTCTGAATTCATGCTTAATGCTCGTAGAAATCAGATTGTTAGCAATTGCATTTTTACCAAAAGCAAATACTCCCGTACCTCACATAAGGAAGAGCATGATTGAAGTACAAAAAAAAGTTTAACTTCTGAACCTTTACATAAGTAAACATCATTTTTTCAGTTTGCTGAGAGTACGTGCAATTTCAGCAATCATGATATCAATATAATTCAGAACCAAAGTTATCAATATTCAATTGATAGCTGAAAGAAGCTTTCAGAATCTCAGCTAAAAATGACAACAAAAATGTGACCACGTAAAAGATGCAAGATTTGGTTTTAAAAAAAGAGTAAACATGTTGTTCCGGCCAAGACATCCATCAACAAAAAATTCAACTCTAATTTAGTGCGTGCAAATGGCTGGTGCGTTTCTTTGCATGATAAAAATGCAATTCAAGCATTTTATTGTATGTGGTGGTTTGAAATATGAGATGCAAAGATAAAAACATTGCTCCATTTGAAAATGTTTCAAGTCAACTGATTAACAACTTTAGTGTCATTCTCAATACAAAAGTGATATAGCTTTAATAGAAGCTTTCAAGAAAGACTTCAAGCTTTCTTTGAAATGTTTCAGCATGACAATGAAATTGTAGCCTTCTGGTCTTCTGCAATAAAATTCACTTTTCTATTTATTACAGAATGACCATATAATACATACTCTACTTCCATAATTTGTTAATTTTGCTTTTACTAAGCAGCAAGCTGCCAATCCACGCAAAAGACAAACACTTAGAACTTAAAAATTGATACATCTAACCCCACATTACACTGAAAAGTCAATCACATCGCGCACATTTTGAGAAGTGTTCCTTTGATGAGATCAAAGTTGACAAGGCTGCATTTTATGGCTACCCACGACACTCCCACGGTTTTTTTAAAATTTGCTTTCTCCTTGAACTTTTACATACCATGTGGTGAAAGTGCTTCCAGCATGGTATCAGGCAGAGACTGCTTTAAAAAGGGACAAAAATATAAGAAGTTGGAACAAGCAATGACTGACTCTTCCAAATTTACACAGACAAATGTATGTTTATTACAATTGGTCTAAAGCCAGGACAAAAAAATTAGACATAAACTCTGCAGATGCTGGAAATCCAAAGTAACACACACAAAATGCTGGAGGAAGTAACAGGCCATACAGCACCTACGGAAAAGAGTAAACAGCCAACACTACGGGCTAAACCCTATCGCTGTTTAAGATCCTTAATATGCCCTGTTTTCTATGATAATATAATCATATTTGTCAACTATGTAGAATACAAAACTGTTCAAATATGAATACATCTACAAACACCAAAACTCTGAATTGGAATTGGTCCTCTTTAATCTCATATAAATTCACTCTGTATTTAGTTACTACATTAACTGAGATTCCAAAATCCCACTTCGAGTGAACAGAATATGCTTCCAGCATATCACTCACAGATCCTTCTATTTTCATTAGCTGCTACACTGAATGTGCCTAAACAGTTCAAATGAAGCAATATACTATCTCTGTACCCAACATTTAATCCTTCCAAAGTTCGCAAGAAAAAATCTATACCTTGTAACCACAATATAGGTAATCTAATTTGAGGCAAAAATAGTTTATGAAGCAGCATAGCAGTTCATGGGATGACAAATATATACTGGTGAAGCCTACAATAGTGCAAGTAAGATGATATTAAAACTTGGCAGGAACACAGACTCAAGCCCAATATTTTTCTAATGCTGAATACACTCTTACTGAAAAGCTCTTTTTATTCAATATGACACTTCGATCTCTGCGGTCAAAATCAGCAAGGAAATAAAGGAATAGAAAAGGAAGACACTTTATACAATTTCAATTCAACAATTTGAACTGGCGCACTAATTACAATACTTCTAGTCAACCGTAGTGCAGAAATACATATTTGATCATTTAATATATAAAAATATGCATACTGTATGTCACATCTGCAAGACCATATAAATTCTTATTCAAACCTTTCCAAGGAGAGGTGAAGTTGGTTAATTCATATTCTAGGTATTCCAAGTGAACCACTTTCCATGAAAATAGAGCAAGTCTTCAGAAGTCATGAAAGACTCTCACACCTGTGGGTTGGTCTACAACATCTCAGCAAGAATAAGGATGAAGATGCCGTTCTTCATTTTTTTAAAAAGTGTCACAGTGAAAAGAACAGTTATTATCCCCACAAATTACAACTATGAAGTCAATTAAAACCATTGATTACATAAATACATAATAAATTACACATGAAATCACAAATTTTTGCATTAAATATAACAAAGGGAAAGACAAATTCAAAGCCATTGAGAAAAATCCTATTTTTCAACCACATTGACCAATGAAATAGGAATAAATGGGATTTGTTCTACCCCATTCTCAAAAAAATCATCCGCTCAATATTTAAAGATTCAAAGAAACTTAACTCACTAGTCATTCAAGAAATGATTTTCCCCTCTCTTGATTATCTAAAATATTCCTGCAAATCTCCTTAGATTTTACTATTGATCTAAGTGGGTATACTCTTCAGATTAAAAAATACACAGGCCAAAATGTTTTAATTTCCTGTGATATTCTTAATTCAATGAAATAAAATTGATCATTGTAACTGTCAATGATGGATATGTATTAATAGTCTAATGGTGGAGCAGATCCAAACACTAGACAGCCTATCTTCAAGTGTTCTTTCAAGATGCCATCAAAACAGTAAAAAGTCAAAACATACAGGTCTAATGTTGAGTGTCTTTCAAATTAGATGAACAAAATCCAAAATGGTCACAAACCAATATGCTGCTTTACTGAAATGCTCCTAGCAGCCACAATTCAATTACGTGGCAGTTCTTCTGCCAATACAGTACGCCATTAGCAACAATAAACCACCTTCAAGCAACCTCTTTCATTTTCTGGAGGGTTGAAAAAACACTGGGAATATCATAGTTGTTTCCATTGTTAAAAATTCTGACAGCATCAGAAACCTTGGCACATGAGAAGTTAACTATTTTATAATGCCCAAATAAAACATTATCAGCCACATATGCATTCTCACAGAAGTGAAAAAACAATCACAAAATATGTCAAAAAATTGGATAAGCATCCTCTCAGCAGTAATGACATAATCTCAAATCTGAAAATGTCAACATTACAGCTTTCAAATAAGATAATATACAACTCCATAATAGCTATAAACACCCCTTCCCTTGCCCTGAAAAAATAAGAACACATAAAACTATTAAGTACATAAATCCCTAGGTTTTATATATTTTATATTATTAGTGATACAGATCAATACAGTTTAATAACTATATTTTGCATCAGAAGTAAAACTCCCATGGCAGAAAATATTTTGTATAATAAAACTGTTCTTACGGAGCACTAAATGTTCAGCACTTTCCGTCATGAGCAGTTTAGCAGTCAGTTTGTGACGTGCGATTGTAAATACAGGTAACCACTGAACCAAACCCCAATCACCAGTTACTTTTCTTTCGAATATGACATTTGCCCTTGGATATGGAATATAATTTTGAGAAGATCGCCATGAATGAACCCGATGAACTTTGTACAACGTAAAACAAATCTATGTTTGAATCAAAAAATAAATCCAAGTTCCTCTAGGAACTTACAAGATGCATCCAAAAATAATAAACATTATATTACTATTAACATATACACAACCAGAACAGAAACTGGCATATTGAAGGGAATAAAGGATGTCTGAGATTGCAGCACAGAGCCAATGGGAATGTGTAGTTAGGGTTGCGGAAACGCCAGATATTATAACACGATAGTGCCAGTGTAAAATGCATCCTGAAGATGTGATAAAGTGCGAGGAGGGCGAAAGTCTGTGCAGGCCCTGTGTGCGAGGTGCACTGTAAATGTGTGCAGAGGTCGAGATCTGCTTCCCTAGCTGCTTGTTGTTGAGGCTGGGCCTGCTGTGTTTTTATTTAACCTTACTCGATTACAACAGAGAGAGGGAGAGCGAGAGCGAGGAGGTGGGGGGAGGCGAGAGAGAGAGAGTGAGAGAGAGAGAGAGAGAGAGTGTGTGTGTATGTATGTGTGTGTGTGTGTGTGTATAGGAGAGAGAGAGAGAGAGAGAGAGAGAGAGCGAGAGAGACTCAGTCAGAGCCCAGACAAAAAAAATATTAGCTGCCGCCCAACATCCCCACCGTCAGCCCACCGCCTTCGCCGCGTTCGGCAACGTTTTCATCGGCAAAGTTATCGCCGGCGCGTTAGGGATGGAGCTCGGGGGTCCTATGGGTGAAAATAAAGAAAGAAAACGTTAAAACTTACCGCATGAATTATCTCCTAAAATAACTCCAAGATGGCTGTGTATTGCACCGGGGATGCTGGGTGCTGCCCTTTACCCTATGACCTTTGGCCTCCCTCCTCTAAAAACAAGCGGCACGAAGAAACAACGGTAGAAAAATTTCCTTTCGTCGTTACAGGCCGCTTTGCGGCGAGCAGAATCCTTCTTCCTGTATTTGCTTTCCAAATTGTCGTTTTTTATTCCTTTTAAAACGTTCATTTTAATGCCACTTTCTCTCCTCATAGGAGTTTTGTGACAGCACCCCTACATATTGCACGTTCAGAGGAACGGCAGGAGCGAGCCTGACAAGTCTGCCGTGGGGTAAAGTTATTATAATCTTTGCCGCAAACTCTCTTCCCCCGATTAGAAATACATGCAAGTATCACCGAACTTCCAACATAGGAGTTTAAACTTGTTTTTGCTATTGTTTACATTCGTTAAAATTGGTTCTCTTTAGTTTTTGAATTAATGTTAAATTAATTTTACATAACATTTTATCTGTTCAGAAATTAACTGCAATTTGTCGCGTGGTAGAGTATTTTTCAGGTAACAATAGGATTAGTTTAATTTCTTAACTGCATACTGATATCAATCTAACATTTGTTGATGTTGGTGTGATATTAGTATTTAAGATGAACTAATTCTAATTTATTTAATATATTGAATATATAATAGTATGGTGGAGGTGAGGTAATTGAAGGATTTTGATTTTTGTCATGTTCTTCAACTTCTTAACAAAACACTGGGATTAATCTCTAACATTTATGGATGTTAACTCAAGAAATTCTGCAGATGGTGGGAATCTGAAGCAACATACATAAAACCCTAGAAGAACTCAGCAGATCAGGCAAAATCCATGGAAAAGATCAAACAGTCAACCTTTTGTACTGAGACCCTTCTTTGGGCTTGGAAAGGAAGGGGCACCTCGCCAGAATAAAATGGTGGGTGGGAGAGAAAGAAGGCTAGCTGGAAGATGATAGATGAAGCCAAGTGGGTGGGAAAGGTAAAGTGCTGTAGGTGAAGGAATTTGATAGAAGAGGAGAATGGACTGTAGGAGAAAGGGAAGGAGGAGGAGACACAGGGGAGGTGAGGAGAGGTAAAAGGCCAGAGTGGGGAATAAAAGAAGAGGGGGAGGGTGGTGGAATTTTTTTTACCGGAAGGAGAAATTGATATTCATGCCATTAGGTTGGAGGCTATCCAGACGGAATATAAGGCGTTGCTCCTCACACCCTGAGAGTGGCCTCATCATGGCACAAAAGGAGAATGGAAATCAGAATTAAAATATTTGACCACTGGGAGGTTCTAGTGCTGGTGGATGGAGCGGAGGTGCTCAACAAAGCGATTTCCCCCAATGTATCAATGCTGGTGTGATCATTAATATGGAATTTGAACTAATTTTAATTTGTTTAATGTATTGAATATTAAATAACATTAGGCAGGATATGGGGTTATTGAGAGATTTTGAATTCTGTCACAAGTTGTAAAGGACGATATTAAACAAATTCAGAAAGAAGCCAAAGCAGCAGATCTAAGTAAATTTATTTTCAAAGTGCATACAGTATATGTCACCAGATACAACCCTGAGATTTATTTTCTTACGGGTATACTCAATAAATCCAATAACCATAATAAAATCAATAAAAGACAGCATCAATAGGTTGCACAACCAATGTGCAAAAGACAACATATTGTGTAAATAAAAAAGGAAAAAAGAAATAATAAGAAATAAATGACAAAAGCATGAAATAAAGCCTTTGAAAGTGAGTCTGTAGGTTGTAGGAATAGTTCAATGGGGTAATTAAAGTTGAGTGAAGTTATTCTCCGATTGAAGAGTTTGATGTTACCACTGTGATTCTTCGAAATGCTCAAAATGTAATTTAGTTTCTCTTCCTATTAAATTTGGATGTATTAAAATTTCATTTTGCCACCATTATTTTGAAAATAACATGGTTACCAGTGGCTGGGTGGAGATGTCTCTCTACCAAACAATTTGTAAGATGCTCCTTCCCTCCATTAGCCTGCAGGTCACCTTTGGGCAAGGTGTAGCACCGGCTTAGCCCCTTGATCAGGGTCACGTGAAGGAGGTGGTGGATGGTCGTATGAACAGCTGGTGCATGTCACAAATCCTGGTTATGCAACCATTGATACCAGGCAGACAATCGCTGCAGAGCAGTAATAATGGTTGGGCTCAACCATCTTGTAAAGCTACTACCTAGAAGAATGCAAAGGCACACCACTTCTATAAAAAAAAATTGCCAAGAATAATCTTGGTCAAAGACCTTGATCGCCTCAATCATACAACATGCACATAATGATGATAACAACCAAAGGTTATGGACATCATGATAATACAGAGCATGTATACCATATTGATCAGCTATATTTGCAAAGTATTACATTGAAACAAATGTACAATTGGGATTTGTGTCATTCAATATAATTTATTCAACTTGTTAATATTATAAAGCACTTATAAAACTGTGCTACACTATAAAACAGCCCAAGGTATATCACAAGAATACTAGCAGACAAACTTGGATGTTAAAAAGCAAAAATGTTCTGATAAGAGGAACTCAATCGGTCAGGCAGCATCTGTGGAGGGTTATAGTCGGATGGCTTTATGGGTCAGGACCCTTCATCTGAACTACATAATGGCCAGGAATATGGGTAATGGCAAATGTCAAAAAAAAACGCAATGATCACAACATGCTAATTTAGCTGTCAGTTCCACTTAACTGAATAAGCACTAAAAACGTTGTTGTTAATGTACATTGCTTGATGAAATGTGTCTATATAAAAATATGCACAACTATTGTGATTAATAACATGCATAAATAAAAACTAAATTACAATATTATGGTCATTGTATCTACCTTAAATTGTTACGTTTACTATTATCTACGTGCATATTTCCAACTTTCAAATCTGGTTCCTTCTAAATATTAATATTTGAGTTACATTGTAAATTTGCATTGGCATTTTCAATAGTGCCATTCAAAAATAAACCCCTGGAATCAATCTCTATGTTTACAAATTATTGATGAAGCCTCAGGTAGAGTTCAATGCGCACTTTTGAGCAACACAGTGTAGGAAGAACGTGAATATTTTAATAGAAAATTAGCTCAGATATTTCTAAGAACATGAGACGTAAATAATTTCAGACTGCAGGAACTGGGATTATTCTGTACAGAGAAAACCCCTAAGTGAGCTATTCAAATGTATGAGACATTTACTTAGAGTAATTTGAGAGAAAATGTCTCTTCTGGTACATTGTACATATCAGCTTTATGGGAGCAGCTTAACAATGAGGTTTACAGCAGTTCACAAGGATGGTAGTCGTGATACATTCTAAGTAACAATTTGAGATAGTCAGAACTTGCTTTGCTTGCAAAAACCATTAATAATAACCAAAGGAATTAGCAATGAAATTGGGAATCATAATATGAAAAACTTCATCCTATAATTTGAGAGGGAGAAGCAAAAGTCAGATGTATTGATATTACGGTGGAGTAAAGGGAATTACTGAGGCAAAAGAGAAGCTGGCCGAAGTTGATTGGTAGGGGACACTAGCAGGGATGGCAGCAGCGCAGCAATGGCTGGAGTTTCTTGGAGCAATTTGGAAGGTGCTGGATAGATACATCCTAAAGAAGGGGAAGTATTCTAAAGGCGGGATGATGCAACTGTGGCAGACAACGGAAGTCAAAGCCGACAAAAAAGCAGAAGTGAGGGCAAATAATAGAGCAAAAATCAGTGGGAGGTTAGAGGATAGGGAAATTTTCAGAAACCAACAAAACTAAAACAACCTTAAGGGGGGGGATAAAGATGAATTAGGGAGGTAAGCTAGCCAATAATGTAAAAAAATATATACCAAAGGGTTTTTCAGATGAATTGTAGATGTATTTCAGAGGCAAGAGTAGATATTGGACCGCTGGAAAATTATGCTGGAAAAAGTAGTAACAAGGGACAAGGAAATGGCGGATAAACCAAATGAGTATTTTCCACCAGTCTTAACTATGGAAGACACTAGTAGTGTGCTGGAAGTTTGAGAGTATCAAGAGGCAGAAGTGACTGCAGTTGCTATTACTAGGGAGATGATGCTTAAGGATCTGAAAGGTCTGAAGGTAGATAAGTCACCTTAACCTGATGGACTACACCCCAAGGTTCTAAAAGAGATAGCTGAAGAGATTGTGGATAGAACCAGACTACAGCACACAGTGAGGACTGCCGAGCGCATTATTGGAGCCTCCCTGCCCTCTATTGTGGACCTGTACTCTTCCAGGTTGAAGGACTCCTCCCATCCTGCGCACGGACTGTTTGATCTGCTTCCGTCTGGTAGGCGCTTCAGATCCCTCCAGACTAAGACTACCGTAATAGGCACTGGAGAAGTTTTTTCCCTACTGCGGTCACTTTGCTGAACAGTTAACTGCCGGTTAACTGTCAGCTAACTATTACTTGAATTGCACTACCTGTATGTACAATTTATATTTTCATTTATATTTATCATTATTATTGTTATGAGCAGAGAGACAACATCTGCCGGAAGTAAATTCCTTGTATGTGCATAGGTACTTGGCGATTAAAGTCTGATTCTGATTCTGATTAGCAATGATAATTCCAACAATCAATAGATTCTACCATGGTTCCAGAGGACTGGAAGTTTTCAAATGTCACTCCACTCATCAAGAAGGGAGGCAGCAGAAAGGACATTATAGGTCAGTTATCCTGACCTCAGTAGTTGAGATGATGTTGGAGTTGATTGTTCAGGATGTTGTTTTGGGGTACTTGGAGGCACATGACAAAATAGGCCAAAGTTAGCATGGCTTCCTTAAGGGAAAATCTTGCCTGAATTCTTTGAATAAATAACAAGCAGAATAGAGAAAGGAGAATCAGTGGATATTGAGTACTTGGATTTTCAGAAGGCTTTTGAGAAGGTGCCATACGTGAAGTTGCTAAACAAAATAAGAACTTGGTATATAAGGGAAGATGCTAGCATGGATAGAGCATTGCTGATGGGCAGGAAGTATAGAGTCAGAATGAAGCATCCTTTTCAGATTGGGTGCCGCTAACAAGTGGTGTTCAGTAGGAGTCTGTGTTGGAACTACTTTTTCTTGCTGTATGTCAGTGATTTGGATGATGAAATTGATGGCTTTGTGGCCAGGTTTGTGGATGATATGAAGATTGTTGGAAGGGTAAGCAGTGTTGAGGAAACGGAGGCTGCAGAAGGACTTAGACAGAATAGGAGAATGGGCAAAGAAGTCACAAATGTAATACAGTGGAAGGAAGTGGTTTGTCATGCACTTTAGTTGAAGGAATAAAAGCACAGAGTAGTTGCTAAATATGGAAATTTTCAAAAATCTGAGGTACAAAGGGATTTGGGAGTCCTCGTGCAGAATTCCTTAAAGGTTCATTTGCAGATGAATCAGTGAGGAAGGTGAATGCAATGTTAGCATTCATTTTAAGAGGACTAGATTATAAAAGCAAGGATGTCATGCTGAAGCTGTATAAGGCACTGGTGAGGCCTTACTTAGAGTATTGTGAGCAGTTTTGGGCGCCTTATTTAAGAAAGGATGTGGGTCACATTGGAGAGGATTCAGAGAATGAATGAGAATGATTCTGGGAATAAATGGCTTAATATATGAGCAGAGATTAAAGGCTTTGGGCCTATACTAGCTGGAATTTAGAAGAATCGGGTGATCTCATTGAAACCCATCAAATGGTGAAAGGCCTAGATAGAGTGGATGTAAATAGGATGTTTTCTTTGGTGAGGGAGCCTAGGACCAGAGAGCACAGTCTCAAAATAGAGGTCTCAAAATCTGTTCATTTAGAACAGAGATGAGGAGGAATTTCTTTAGCCAGAGAGTGATGAATCTGTGAAATTCATTGCTACGGGTAGTTGTGGAGGCCAGGTCATTTGCTGTTTTTAAGGCAGAGGTTGTTAGGTTCTTGATTAGTCATGGGGATACGGCAAGAAAGGAGAATGGGGTTGAGCGGGAAAAAGATCGAATAGCCTAATTCTGCCTCTATGTTCTATGGTCTTATGGCAATTATTGCCTGCCAACAATGCCCACAATCCATCATCATACATGGCTGTCTGAGCTGAGGATGAAGGTAGGACAGTATAGCACAGTAATGAGCCCTTCAACCCCAAAGTAGTGTCAAATCAATTAAATTAGTAATCAAATGCACAATTAAACTAGTCTCTTCTGTTTATAAACTACGCATATCCTTCTATTTCCTGCAAATTCATTACATCTACGTCATATTTACCTCCACCACCACCACCCAAGGCAGTGCATTCCAGGTACCCACTACTGTCTGTGTAAAAGAAAACTTGTCCTGCACATCTCCTTTGAACTTAGACCCTCTCACCTTAAGTGTATGTCCTCCAGTATTAATAATATTAAACCTGTGAAAAAGGTAGTGGCTGTCTACTCTATGTACCTGTGTTTGCCTTTGAGAACACACTGGACATGGAAGCTGTGAATGAACCAGGAGATTCATGGTCTGCTGAGAGCTAGATTTGTGGTATTCAACACCAGCTATCCAGAACTCTACAAGAAGTCCAAGTACAGTCTAAGGAAGACTAATATAAGAGCAGAGAAAAAAAAATTCTGACTGAACTTAATGCAACTGGACACATGTCAACTGTGGCAGGGTTTGCATGCCATTACTTCCTATAACGTTAAACCTAACATCAAAATGGCTGCGATTCTTCACTCCCCAATGAGCTCAACAATTTTTAAGCACATTTTCAGAGTCAGGTTTAATATCACCCACATACGTCATAAAATTTGTTCACTTAGTTGCAGCAGTATAATGCAATACATTATAATATAGAAAAACATAAATAAGTAAATCAGTTACAGTAAATATAAAATAGTTAAATTAAAAATAGCCCAAAAACAGAAAGAATTTTAAAAAGTGAGGTAGTGTTCATGGATTTAATGAGGAGGGCTGACTGTAATATAAAAAAAGTGAAGTAGTATCCAAGAGCATAGTGTCCATTTAGGAATTGGATGGCAGAGGGGAAGAAGCTGTTCCTGAATCACTGAGTGTGTGCCTTCAGGCTTCTGTATCTCCTACCTGATGGTAACAGTGAGAAAAGGGCATGCCCTGGGTGCTGAAGGTCCTTAATAATGGATACCACCTTTCTGAGGCACTGCTCCTTGGATACAATAGAGACTAGTACCCAAGATGCAGCTGACTAATTAGAATTTTCTGTAGCTTCTTTTGATCCTGTGCATTAGCCCCCTCCCCCTTACCAGACAGTGATGCAGCCTGTCAGAACGCTCTCTACAGTACATCTGTAGAAGTTTTCAGGTGTTTTAGGTGACAAACTCAAACTCCTCATGAAATATAGCCACTGTCCTCTTTATACTTACATCAATATGTTGGGACTATGTCAGATCCTCAGAGATCTTGACACCCAGGAACTTGAAATTGCTCACTCTCTCCACCTCTGATTCCTCTATGAAAGGGAGATGCCTTCAGCATCTGACCACCCTCTAATATCTGTCACAGAGGCCAACATCTGAACACCTTTCACGAGGATAAACGCTCGCAACGTGTCAGTGGCAGACGGTGTACTTGGCAGGGTACTGAAAAACTGTGCCAACCAACTGGCTGGATTGTTCAAGGGCATCTACAACCTCTCCCCTCTGTAGATGGTTTCCACCTACTTCAAAAGGGTATTAATAATACCAGTGCCCAGGAAGAGCAGGATGAACTTCCTCAATGACTTTCACATCTGCTGTGATGAGGTGCTTTGAGAGCTTGGTCATTTATTTAATATTTATTTACTTAGCGATACAGTGCATCATGGCTATAATTAACTTCTGCCTATACTGGCTACAGTCAGTGCAAATTGGAAATAATGTCTCCTCTTTGCTGACTATCAGCATATGTGTACCTCAGAGATGTGTGCATAGCCCAATACTCTACCCTCTACATTTCATGACTTTGTAGCTAGGTGCAGCTCAAGCAGCGCCTGTAAATAAATAAAAGGGGTCAACAATGGAAAAGGTTAGTAGCTTCAAGCTTCTGGGCATCAACATCTCAGAGGATCTATCTTGGTTGCAACAAATTGATGCAATCATGAAGAAGGCAATTTAGTCCTTCGGGTCTACTCTGCCATTTCATTTTAGCTGATCCAGTTCCCTCTCAGCTCCAATCTCCCGCCTTCTCCCAGTAGTTGTTCCTGCCCTGACTAATCAAGAATCTATCAGCCTCTGACTTAAGTATACCCAATGACTTGTCCTTCACATGTTTAAAATGTAAAGTCAACAGAATGATGCCAACAGTAACTTCAGGATATCTGGTTTTAACTATACATTTATGGATCAATGGTGTTGAGCAGTCAGCCTAATCCCCATTTTGAGAGCAAAATCTAACCCAGGAATTTCCAGCCTCAGTTAATGGTAGGGGTCCATGGCAGAAAAAAGGTCGGGAACCCCTGCAATGTTCCCTCTAAGGTGTGTGCACCCATACATCTTTTGCTACTCATGCGCAAACAAATTTAAACTGCATACAAAAGGTTCTCATCCTCTACCTCATTGGCATGTTAAGTATATCTCATGATCGCACGTAATCACGTTTGCTTTTCCAGTTTCTGATGTGGACATTGTTGACAACATGGTGTTAGCAATGATTTGTCTGCGGATTTTAGAACGGGCTTATTTATACTGTTTTTATTGAAGAAATTATTCAGTGCACACATGTTATTGTCACTGGGCAAAAAATTGCACAGCACAAGGTTTTCACGCATGCTGGTCATTACAAATTAGAGGGAATATTGAACCCCTGATGTACTTGTGAAGCTTGATGGCTAGTTTTGTGTTGATAGTAGATGGAAATTACCTTGCATGTACGGACCTCCTGGGAGTCCGTTCATCTCTTGTTGCTTTAATACTATTATCTTTTCTGTATATAGATGACTGATGGACAGAGTTCTTGTGAATGAGCTAAACTGCTTATCCAAATATTTTTAATGGGAACTTCTTATAAAGGTAAAATGTCTTGGAGCAGCAATCTGAACTGGCCCATACCTCACCACTTCATGGTTTTGTATGCATGAAGCATGTTGTCAACCAGCGGCACATAGTTTGGTGCTCTGTAGTTGTCAAGAAAATTTTCAACAACATCCTTGGATGTCTTCCATGTGATTTTCTCCAGTCCCACTAGAAGTTCCTCAAATTGCCTGTTATAGATGACCTGTTTGATTTGTGGACCAACAAAAATTCCTATCTTAATCTTGGCATCAGTTATTTGGACTTGAATTATGAATTGAAATAACAAATATAGACGATTTTAAAATGGTGTGTGATAGTAAAATTTCATTGTGATTTTCATGATCTGCAGCCATAAGATATAACTAAAGGTATTCAGGAAGCAAAATCTTTGTTGTCTGGTATTATCTATGAATTGTACACTTGGCACTCTTAAAGCTATCAGGAACTCTGAGATTTGAGAGATTGCCAACCACTTTCAAAATAACTGATAGCTGCATGCAGAAATGAACAAATTGGAATCTGAAATAGTTTCACTGTTACTAGCAATACAGATGGGGTCATAGCTTGCAATATTTAACTCAGTTTAGGCTTGGAATAGGATTCTAATTATTGCTTCTTCCTTTTGTTAAAGTGGCCCTTACCTTTGTAAAGATAAAACAAAGGAAATGCTTCATTTTTATCTTAGTGTTAATGTCACATGTTTTCAAATGAATAAGCTGCAGCAAACTACAGATTGATTGTATCTCAAAATAAACCCTTGTATTGTGATGTTACAAGACAGAAATTGATTGATACCTTCAGATGAAGTCGTAAACAATAACAGTTGACCCGTATACAGTGTGGTGGATATTATATTTAAAAAAACTAAGATTCTGCTATTGCTAACTAGCCTGGCATTAATTACCCTTTCATATTTGCTCTCAAATAGAACTGCTATGTGTTAATACAAAACCAGAGCCAATCACATTTTTGTTGTACTGGAAATAAACAAAACCATCAGGTTTTCTTCCTTTAACATAGAACACTACAGCTCAGGATGGGCCCCATGGCTCATGATGTTGTGCAGACCTTTTAACTTCCTCCATGACCAATCTAATCCTCTCCATATAGTCCAGAATTCTCCATTTCCTTCTTTCTCCATGTGCTATCAAATATCCTTAACGTATCAACCTCGAGCGAGGTATTCCACGCAATTACCACTGTGTGTGTGTGCGCTTGTGCGTGTGCGTGTAAAAACACCTCTGACATCTTCCCTGAACTTCTTCCACTCATCTTAAAAGGATGTCATTTGGTATTAGCCATTGCCACCCTGGCTACTCTATCTAAGCATGTTCTCCAATCTTAGCAAATCTGCTCTGCGCCTTCCCTAAAGCTTCCTATTATGAGGTGACTGGAACTGAATACAATACTCTAAGTGTGACTTAAACAGAGTTACAGAGCTACAATATTACCTCACAATTTTTGAACTCAATCCCCTGATTAATGAAGGCCAACATACCATAAACCTTTGTAACCACTCTATCAATACGCAACATTTTTGAGGGAACTATGGACTTGGACTACAAGATCCCTCTGTTTTGTTACACTGTTAAGGATTCCACTGTAAACTTGTACTCCACCTTCAAATTTGGCTTTCCAATGTGAATCATTTCACACTTTTCTGGACTGAACTCCATATGCCAGTTTTCAGCTCAGTTCTGCATGCTGTTCATATCCTTTTGTAACCAACAACAAGCTTCTATACTATCCAAACACAACCAACCTTTGCATCATTAAGGTCAGGACTAAATCAGTTGACAGCACAATAACTTCATGGTCAGTCATTTTTGTTCAATTCAACTTTTTGCAAAATCTTTATAAACCTGTTCAAGGTCTTAAAAAGCTGTAGTGGAATTTTCACTTGCATATTAGTCTGGTAATATGCAACAATACCCCATGAGATAAAATGTTGTAAAGCATCCTGGCTATATAAGAGCATTGATAATTAAATAATAACATTTGCAACACATTAGAGTAAAAGCAGGAATGTGCTTCAGACGAAGGTTTTGTTGACAGTGAAATTTGATGACTTAAGCAATCCAATTTTTTTATTAAACAAAATATACTTTATTCAAAAATAAAATTATGTACATTAAACCAATCAATGTCACTCAATCCTTTACAAATGTTTCCAATACGGTCTTTACATTTCCACACTTTTAGCCATCCAAGTGGCACTATGTTGTTTCATATTTACATACCCTTGTTGAGGGGTATACACCCCACCACCCTACCCCTCAACTCCCGCGGGAGAAGAACTCTAAACTGTGGTCCTTCCCCATCGGCCCTTGCGGTGACTGCACCGAGTTTGAGTGCGTCCCTCAGCCCGTACTCCTGCAGCCGAGAATGTGCCAGTCAGCAGCATTCCCCCGCGGACATCTCCATGTGCTGATAGACCATCAAGTTTCGGGCCGACCAAGGAGCGTTTTTCACTGAGTTGATGATCTGCCAGCAGCACTGGATGTTGGTCTCCGTGTGTCCCCGGGAACAGCCCGTAGATCAGAGGGTCCTCTGTTACGCTTAAGCAATCCAATAGATTAAGAAGAGACACTTTGAAACATAGAGAAGTTTGCTAGGCCTGTTCAGATGGCAGGTAAGAATGTAGAGCAGCAGCCATATTAAAGTGTAAGTGTGGTGGCTCAGATGATTATACTGTATTTTGTGAAGGTACTTTTAAATTAGTTATAATATTACACTAATGGTATTTAATATAGCAATTTACTTCAGTTCAATATTACAAAATTATGCTCTTAGTGAAATTTAGTTTAACAGGTTTATTCAATTTAAAATTACATAGAAAGTTAACAGAATAATTGTTCTTTAGTTTATATTTTGCATAGAAGATATAAAAATGCAATGTTGCTGATCTTGTAATAATTTAAATGATATGTGAAAATATACTATCTTTTGCAATAACCTACGATATGATTTTTATTCACTATCTTCTGACTTCAACACTTTGCATTGACCTATGCTGTTACAAAATTAACATGTTCAAATCACTGTAAACTACAAATGGGCTTTGAAAATTATCCACTACTCATAAATATTTTCATTTTTCTTCATATTTACAGTTTTAGTTTCTGAATATGTCAAGAGCTTTACTTTCTCTTTCAGGTGTAGAGTCAAAAACAACTTAATAATCTATCAGTCTCAGTAACTGTTCAAAGCTATCATTCCTATACAACATCCATGTAATATTCTTCTCAAAATAATTTCCATATTTTATATTGCAATGTCCTAACTAATATTGTTCAATATAATGGGTATTTCTGTTTCTCAAGAATCTGAAGTAAGTCTTGAGCCAATTCTTAAACCTAGGTTTTCTGTATTCAACTTGTTCTGTTTTTTTTTCATATGGTCATAGTTATACAGAATGGAAACAGGCACTATGGTATTTGCCCATCTCATGCCAACCAAGATGTCTACAAGTACTGATCCTATTTTCCTGCATTTGTCCTATCTCCCTCTGGACCTTTCCTATCCATGTACCTATCCACATATCTCTTAAACTTTGCAGTTGAACCTCTAATCTATGAAGCATCCTGGTAAATCCCTTCTGTACATTGTACAGGATTATAGGACTTGAGTTACAAGGAGAGACTCAATAGGCTGGGACTTCTTTCTCTGGAGAGTAGCAGCTCATGAAATGACCTCTTAGAGGTACATAAAATCATGAGGGAAGCAGGTAAGATGGATGGTCAAAAGTTTTTCCCCATGGTGTGGGGGCTTACTGAGCCTCATCGTTGCTCTCCTGTACTATCCCCATATTGCTTGATTCTCTTAATGTCTAGAGATTAATATATCTCTGTCTTGAACTTACTGAGTGACTGGGCCTCTACAGATCTCTAGGGTAAATAACTCCAACAAATCGTTATCTTCTGAGTGAGGAAAATTCTAAACATCTCTATCTTGAATGACCAGCCCTTTAATTTGAGACTAACCTGCATAGAGATTGATAGGTTCTTGGCCCAAAATTTAAACTGTTTTGTTCTTTTCCATAGGTGCTGCCTGACATACTGAGTTCCTCCTGTGTTTTAACTGTGTTGCTGTAGATTGTTATGTTTTAGAACTCCAAAACTTAAAACTAATTGGGGGTGGGGGGAAACAAAGGAACCCGAGAGATGCATGTCTTAGCTTTGCTTTTAATTTTTAGTGATGTGCACTTATGACATGTTGGCATAATAATAATGTAATGATGTGGCTTGTTGATTGTTGTATTTCACTGTTATGAATGCCATTCCCACGGGCGTATCTGTGGAAATGATATTTGTAACAGTGAATCTTTTCTCCATTATAATTTCTTAGTTGGATACCTGCAGGCTTCAGTTCAGTATCTTTGAAATGCCAGCCCAACACTTTTTGTGGAATGACTGAAACAGCTGAGTCAGTGTCCAATTCCATTTTAATTAATTTGGCATTCACTTTTGAGGTAAGCCATATTGTTTGTCTCATGTCAATTTTCACATTGTAAATCTCAAGGCTACACAGTCCTATGTCACTCTAATCATTATCAGATTTTTCATCAACAGCACACCGATTAGTGCTCTTTTTGAAATTGCAGCTTGATTTTTTATCTTTTTCTCTTCCTGACATACTCTTTGTATGTGTCCTACTTTGTTGCATTTTTGCAAGTTTCATCCTTAAACCTGCACTGGTCTGGTGTACATGAGCCTCACCCACAACAGTAAACAATTTGTTCGGCCAGGCAGGGTTCTGTTTAGATGTTGCAATGTTGTTCATGCTCACTTTCATTCCTGACTGCAACTCAATTTTGTCTCTGTTTCCATTGATACAGTTTTAAAACTGCTGTTTTAAACGTAAGTTGTGTTTCAGTTAGGAGCCATTTTTAGAAACATAGACAACCTTCACCACAATACAGGCCCTTTGGCCCACAAAGCTGTGCCAAACATGGCCTTACCTGAGAAATTACCTAGAGTTACCCATAGCCCTCTATTTCTCTGAGCTCCATACACCTGTCCAGAAGTCTCTTAAAAGACCCTATCATATCCACCTCCACCACTGTCGCTGGCAGCCCATTCCATGCACTCACCACTCTCTATGTAAAAAGCTTACCCCTGATAGCTCCTCTGTACCTACTTTCAAGCACCTTAAAACTGCGCCCTCTTGTGCTAGCCATTTCAGCCCTGGAAAAAAAATCCTCTGACTATCCACACGATCAATGCCTCTCACTCATCATCTTGTACATTTTTGAATGCTTTCTTGCAAGATTTCACAAACTAAGTGATCTCTCAGTGTAACATTAAGTCCATCACTGAACTGAGAATGCAACATACACAAAATTCTGGAGGAACTCAGCAGGGCAAGCAGCATCTATGGAAAATAATAAACAGATGACATTTTTGGCTGACCATCCTGAACGTCTTCAATTCAGTGACATGCACTGAAGTTGACTTCCCTTCCTTTAGATTCTAATTATGAAACCTGAAGCATTCTACAACTGGTAATGGTTTTGGTTCTAAATGTTCCCACATAACTTTCACAATATCAGCAAAGCTCATTCTTGTTGGTTTGGTTGGAGCAGTTAAACTTCTCAGCAAATTGTATGCTCTGCCACCTAGTACACTCAGCAAAATTAGCACTTACTTTGCATTGGCTATTTAATTTGCTTCAAAATACTTCTCAATTCACTCTGTATAGTGTACTATATCCAGGTGTCCAGTTAGTTATCTGTTGTGCAATCGAACATGTCTATCTTTCCAATGTAGCCAGCCACTTCTGCATTTTTTAAATTTATGATTATTATTACTTATGAGAATTGTTCCCTTTTCTGCCTTTTCTTTTAACTTGACCATATCTGTCCCTTCCCGAAGGAGCATGTTCTGAGCTAACTTTTTTACTCCACCGTTTCTCAGGAACTTTGTTTTCTCTTGAACATCCCGCTGCACTTCAACAGGTAGGTAGTTACCTCAGGTTCGTTTAAAACTTTCTGATCACCACTGGTATGTTTTATAACTCCAAAACATAAAACTAATTGAAAGAAAAACAAGGGAACCTGAGAGATGTGTGTCTTAGTTTTGCTTTTACCTTTTAGTGAGGAGTGCACCTGTGATGTGGTGGCATAATCATGTGTGCAATTCACATACTTTTACATATAACCTGTAATGAATTATGTAAACAACAAAGAATGCTTAATCAAACAATATGTTTTCACAATTATCCACATATTACTGAAATATTAAATACACAACATAGATGATGTGGGGGCCAAAACTATAGTGTTATGTACTGCTAGGGTTAATTTTTTCTGTGGATTGTCACTTTAAAACACCGGGAGAATGAGACTGACTTCTGGACACTGTTTGAGCTGCTGACTGCAGAGTTGCTTGGTTCCTATGGTGGAGTTATTTGATGGACAATCGATGTTATGGTTTCTCTGCAGCTTGTTTACTTTTTACAAGGACACAGAGACACACACAGTCAGAGTCAAGATGGATTCGGTCAATGGAAGACACCAGTGAGTCGGTCGCTGGTTTAAACTTTCAGTAACCCAAGAGGGGTGAGTTGAGATCGATCCTGAGTATTGATAAATGACTCTCACAAGTTTGCTGCAACTAGAAAAAGTTTGCAGAGAAGAGAAGAGAAGAAACCTAGTGACAAAGAGATCACTGTTTGGACTCTCTCTCTAAGTAGCCCGTGAGGGTGAGTTTGTTTCCATTCAGCTACGACAGTGTGATTCTCACTTAGTTAATCCACAGGAGTGGGTTCTCTGGTGAGGGGAAACCTTTATGAATACCACTTGTGTGTTTACCCTTTGTCTGGGTGTGGTAGTTCACTGAAGAAAGGCACCCCATGGCAAATCACTGTTGGAGTTATTTTGTATGTTGTGGAACTGGATAAGTGGCTAACACGTTGTGTGTGATTGGTGTAACCTTGTGGAATCTATCAGTGTGTTGCCCCTTGCCTGGGTGGTGGTTCGCTTGAAGATGGACCCCTTTGTGATAAGCTACTGTTGGTGATAATCCATACGTGGATTCTGTTTGAGTGTCCTGTGGCCACCACTTTGGGATGTCCCGTAGCTGAATTCGAGTGTGGTACCACTTGTGTTGAAAGGATATTCATTGAAGATCACTGCCGGTGATACTTCGTGTGCGGAGTGGAACAACTTCGGAGATAAAACCTACTGCTATTGTTATTTTGTATTGCTGTCGTGGAATCTGCAGAATATCAATGTAATTGCCTTCTCACAACATCTTGCATTAATTAACCTGTGTGAACTGTGTTAACTGAACTGAACTTTTCTTACATACCATTGTAAGACTGTAATTCTTGCCACCTGAGCTTGAATGAGTTTGGGAATTATATGAACACACATATATACATATAACATTGTTCATTCTTGATTTACCTGGTTTAAGTTACTACCTATATTACGTAGTTGCTAATAGTGTTTTGTTAACAGCAAAGTTACTATATTACATAGTTGCTAATAAAGTAGTGTTTTGTTAACAGCAAAACCAGACTCCAGGTGTGTTCTATTGTTGCTGATACTTTTACAGGGTTGCATGTACGTAACAATAGTCTGAATCAACAATCCACTAACGAAGTTTTCAGAAATCCCATCAGAATCTTGTTTATTATCATTGACATATGTCATGGAGTTTGTTGTAGCAGTACAACAACGCAAGGCATAAAAATTGCTACAAGTTACAAAATAAATAAAGAGTGCAGAAGATGAATAACAAGGTAGCTGTGATTACTCAGGAGAGGGTGCTTGGGAAGCTGAAAGGTCTAAGGTAGATAAGTCACCTGGACCAGATGGACTACACTCACTTCCGTGCCCTGAGTCTCTTGAATTTCTGTGATGTTTTAAGTGTCTTTCACAATGAAGATGACACAAAATACTTCTTCAATCCATTTACCTTTTCTTTGTTCCTCATTGCTACCTCTTCTGTGTCATTGTCCAGCAGTCCGATATCCACTGTTACCTCTCTTTTACTCTCTTCCTCCATTTAGAATGCTGATTTGGGATGAACTGATCCTCCATCTTCCAATTTACTTGCAGAATCTCTAGCCATTGCTGCTCTACCATCATCTCTGCTAGAGTCCCCTTCCAATCAACTTCAGCCAGCTCCTCTCTCATAGATAGATAGATAGATAGATAGATAGATAGATACTTTATTCATCCCCATGGGGAAATTCAACTTTTTTTCCAATGTCCCATACACTTATTGTAGCAAAACTACTTACATACAATACTTAACTCAGTAAAAAAATATGATATGCATCTAAATCACTATCTCAAAAAGCATTAATAATAGCTTTTAAAAAGTTCTTAAGTCCTGGCGGTTGAATTGTAAAGCCTAATGGCATTGGGGAGTATTGACCTCTTCATCCTGTCTGAGGAGCATTGCATCGATAGTAACCTGTCGCTGAAACTGCTTCTCTGTCTCTGGATGGTGCTATGTAGAGGATGTTCAGAGTTTTCCATAATTGACCGTAGCCTACTCAGCGCCCTTCGCTCAGCTACCAATGTTAAACTCTCCAGTACTTTGCCCACGACAGAGCCCGCCTTCCTTACCAGCTTATTAAGACGTGAGGCGTCCCTCTTCTTAATGCTTCCTCCCCAACACGCCACCACAAAGAAGAGGGCGCTCTCCACAACTGACCTATAGAACATCTTCAGCATCTCACTACAGACATTGAATGACGCCAACCTTCTAAGGAAGTACAGTCGACTCTGTGCCTTCCTGCACAAGGCATCTGTGTTGGCAGTCCAGTCTAGCTTCTCGTCTAACTGTACTCCCAGTTACCTCTGCTGGTAACTACAGTCATTAAGTTTTCAAGCAATCTTTGGCTACCTTTCACGAGAAGATCTGCAAATGCTGGAAATCCAATCAGCACACAGAAAATGTTGGAGGAACTCAGCAGGACAGACAGCATCTGTGGAAAAGAGTAAACAGTCAATGTTTCTTGCTGAGGCCCTTCATCAGGACACTTTGACTACCTGTAATTGTTCCTTTCCCCAATATCTCCACTTCTGGGTAAAGGCTATCAACCAGTGTTTACTATAAGCCCACTAATTCCCTCTCATTTTTATCAGGCCTCAGCACCAGCGTCTACTCCTCAGACGCCCTTTAAGTTCCCTTCCCTCAGTATTTCTACGCTAGTTCAAGCGATACAACAGCAAGTCTCCTGCATTACCAATATTTAAGGCCCCTGCTAGAGAAATACTAGTACCGAGATACTAGTTCACTTGCATTTTTTTCAGTTTACTTTCCTGTCTTTACTGTTCTGCATTATGCTTGGCTGAACACTTTGAATCATTCCGCATTAATGACAGGAAGCATCCGATCACCAGTCACATATTCCATTCCTTCTTGCATTGATATCTCTATCCTCTCAGGGTCTGATCATTGGGGTAGAAACAGTACTTACAGTTAAGGGATGATTTGACATTTTCTAGTTTTATTTCAGTCGTAAAAAGTAGAATTTTCCCACTTGTACTCCCATTTTTTTTTCAAAATTCAAAGTACATCTGTTATGAAAGTATTACATACTTTGATAATAAATGTACTTGCTTCCTTAAGGTTGTTATAGCTGGGGACCAGCTCCATGGGGACAAGCTCCCACTACCTATTAAATACTCCCAATGGCATGTGCCTCAAATAGCTCCTGATATCTAAGTCCAGTTCCTGACGTTGACATGTGGTTTAGCTACTAAGCCTGGGGGAGCTGTTTCTACTGACAGAAGGTGCAAAGGCAGGTTGCTGGCGCCTTAAAACCAGTCGCTTTGGGTAGATGGGGCTCGTCAGCAGTGGTTGGCAGCTCATCTAGGAGAAGGAGAACTCTGATCTCAAGCCTCTGCTGCTTTGTGGCCATTCCAACTCCTGGGGTAGGCTTCAAGAGTAAACCCCAAGGAAAAAGTCCAGAGCTGGAGTCCCTAAGGCAGCCTACATTAAGTTCAATACTGTCTGGTAACTCCTGTGACGCAGCTGGTACCAAACTGTATTGGTCTCTGCTGTTCCTTTGGGTTCATCAGATGCGTGGAGAGGGGGAGCTTGCTACATGGGCAACAGCTTGCTCTCCATATCATACTGCCCAGGCTTGCATATCTAGACAGCTAGGGCACAATATCCATGGTCAACCCTGACCAACAGAGGTCCTCACATACATTATACATCCTTGAGATCCATTTCCTTACAGGCAGCCACACAACAAAACAGAAACAAAAAAAAGAGCCCATTAAGAAAAAAGACGGTCAAACACCCAAAGTGCAGAGAAGAAAAAAATCATGCAATCAATAAAAGTAAGCAAATGGCATTCAGAACTGAAGTTTTATGGAAGTGAATCCACAAACATGAATACAGGCATTACTGCAGCTGGAGCAGGCCGTAGCCTCAATTAAGTGCAGAGCAGGGGCCAAGAAAACATCACAGAGCAGCGAGCAGAACTGGCCCATCCCTCATCTTGGTCCCAATACCTTGATGTTTTCACTCTGCTCTGGCACCTAAATCGATCCAACCTTGGGTCTTACCTTGCTCTCGGAGACGGGCCCGGGCTCTGCTCCCCTCCCTATTATTTGCGGCGATTCTTTGCCAGAAAAAATATTATTAATAAATTACGTCATTGTTTTATTTGCCACCGATAAGTAGTCCCTGGGTTTCACCAGCACTATTTTAAAACAGAAGATTACATTTACAGTCCTTGCCTTATTTGTGAAAGAATCTTAAGACAATTTTGGACAATTCCAAACTAATCTTTTGTATACACTTGAAGTTGTCCAATACAAATTTGTCTTTTCACTTTTCTTTGCAATCTTATTTTCTCTCCTCCACTATAAGCATTTGATCTTCATCTCAGTAAATCAAGGGATTGCTAATTTACTCAGTATTGTTTTTGCCCCCTTGGATATATGTTTTAAATATGAGGGGTGATTGATAAGTTCATGGCCTAAGGTAGGAGTCAATTTTAGAAAACCTAGCACATTTATTTTTCAACATAGTCCCCTCCTACATTTACACACTTAGTCCAGCGGTTGTGGAGCATACAGATCTTGGCCCTCTAGAAAGTGTCCACAGATGGGTGATTGATAAGTTCGTGGCCTAAGGTAGAAGGAGATGAGTTATACAGCTCTCATTACATGCACATGCAGGTCAACTCTGAGTGATTATGCAGGAAGCTTGAAGTTAATAACTCATCAGGGGTGACTGATAAGTTTGTGGTCTAAGGTAGAAGGAGATGAATTATTAACTTCAAACTTTCTGCATAATCACTCAAAATGTTGAACTGCATGTGCATGTAATGAGAGCAGAAACGCATCTCCTTCTATGTCAGGCCACAAACTTATCAATCACCCATCTGTGGACACTTTCTGGAGGTCCAAGATCCGTATGCTCCACAACCGCTGGACTAAGTGTGTAAATATAGGAGGGGACTATGTTGAAAAATAAATGTGCTAGGTTTTCTAAAATTGACTTCTTCTACCTTAGGCCACGAACTTATCCATCATGCCTTGTATTTCCACCAGACTGTCAGCTGATAAGAGAAATTCCTGCATATCCCCAAATGCAACCAAATTAATTCGTTTGATGTTTCAATTAACCGAAAAAAAATCATCTTTAAAATCCCTGATGATGATGCAAGAATTTTATTAAGTGTATTGCGAGGAACTTTCTGGGCAAAATGAAATATTAAAAAGTGCATGAATGAATGTCTTTTAGTAAGCTGTCTGCATCTTTGTTTTATTCTAACAATTTTGCACAATCAGGAATGATGATCTTACATAGAACTTTATAATGTTACAGAAAGAAATCACTTGCCCATCATGTCTGTGCTGGCTCTTTCACAGTGCTATCTAATTATCCTCAATCCCTTTCATTCTCCCCATAGATCTGAAATTTGTCTCCCTTTCAAGTTTTTATCTATGTCTCTTTTGAAAGTTATAATTGAATTTGTTTCCAGTATCCTTACAGGCAAAGCAATTCAAATTGCAACATCTCACTTCAACGCTGAAATCAAGATGTAAATCTTGAGATCAATCCTTTCTGTGAAAAATGCAAATTGATCTTGAGAGTACAAAATGTATTACTTCAACAGATTAGCTTGATGCTATAATTAAATTAAATTAGCTTGCTCTGTATGACATTAATTAACGCAATTATGTCTAGAAGACCATACTGACTTGTTTCATTCGAAATATGCCGAAGCCAGGTTAACTCCTCGTTTGGTATATTTTCACTCCAATTGACTTTCACAAATTGATCTTGAAAGTGTAGATACACCATAATTACAAACCACTAAGAAGGTAGGTTTAAAAAGCATGAGGTAGTATGTTGGATTAATTGACATTTCATGAACTTTATAACTATGACCTTGAAATTCATTCATGCTAGAAATATATATTCTGGAATTATGGTGCAGGGTGGACTCAGGCCATTTTGATTCTGCCCAGTTGATTTAAGCTGGTAAATGGTAGATGCTTTTACCTCCAACAAGCATTAGAAATGTTTTGCACAGCTTTGAGCAATTCGCTGACCGGTTTGGCAGACCAGGCAGTGGTCTGTGTAGCTGTTTTTATGATGTTGTTATTGGGATGTTAGTTTGATGGATGAAGAATAAGAGAGAAATTCCTCACTCCAAGGATCCAGAAGACGGTGCCAGAAACAAGACACAAAATCCTGGTTAAAATGCTATAAAGTATTTAATGATCTTACACATTATGATTGAAGTTAGGGAACACAACTGCACTACGCTCTGGTTTCTTGGCACATTCTAAAGACATATAGATTAGGGTTAGAAAGTTGTGGAAAGTATAGCAAAATTTACAGGCTGCCCCCAGCACATCCTTGAATTGTGTTGGTTGTTGATGCAAACAACGCATTTTGTTGTGTGTGTCGATATATTATAAATGTGACAAATGAATCAAATCTTTAAATCCTGGAAATTATAGAGCAGTGAGTCTTACATCAGTGGTGGTAGGGAGAGGATTTAGAAGCATTTGTGGAAGCAGAGGCTTATTCAGGATAGTAATCATGGCTATGTGAGGGAAAGGCTGTTCCTCAAAAGCCTAATTTGAGTTTTTGAGGAAGTAACAAAACAAATTAATGAAGGTAAAGCAGTGGATGCTGCATATGAATTTTAATAGTGTTTGACAAGGTTCCCTGTGGTTGGCTACTCCAGAAAGGCGTGAGGCATGAGCAGGACCTCAAAGGTAGTAATCTTGGGATTACTGCCTGTGCCACATGACAGTGAGTATAGGAGTAGAATGAGATGGAGGATAAATGCATGGCTGAGGGACAGGAGCAGGGAGCAGGGATTCATATTGCTGGATCATTGGGACCTCTTCTGGGGCAGGTGTGACCTGTACAAAAAGGACGGGTTGCACTTGAATCCGAGGGGGACCAATATCCCAGCAGGGAGGTTTCCTAAGGCTATTGGGGAGAGTTTAAACTAGAATTGCTGGGGGGTGGGAACCAAACTGAAGTGATGGAGGAAAGGAGGGTTGGCTGACAAATAGAGAAAGCTTGGAGACAGTGCAAAAAGGATAGGCAGGTGACAGAGAAGGGACATGCTCGGTCCGATGATTTGAGATGTGTCTATTTTAATGCGAAGAGTATCATGAATAAAGTGGATGAGCTTAGAGCGTGGATCAGCACTTGGTGCTATGATGTTGTGGCCATTACAGAGACTTGGATGGTGCAGGGGAAGGAATGGCTACTTCAGATGCCAGGCTTTACATGTTTCAGAAAGGATAAGGAGGGAGGCAAAAGAGGTGGGGGCGTGGCACTGTTGATCAGAGATAGTGTCACGGCTGCAGAAAAGGAGGAAGTAATGGAAGGGTTGTCTACCCCAGAGTGAAGGGTTTAGATGGGGTAGAATTTGTAAGGTGTGTTCAGGAAGGTTTCTTCACATGATATGTAGATAAGCCTCCAAGAGGAGAGGCTGTACTTGATCTGGTATTGGGAAATGAACCTGGTCAGGTGTCAGGTCTCTCAGTGGGAGAGCATTTTGGGGATAGTGATCACAATTCTATCTCCTTTACCATAGCATTGGAGAGGGATAGGAACAAACAAGTTAGGGAAACTTTTAAATGGAGTAAGGGGAAATATGAGGCTATCAGGCAGGAACTTGGAAGCATAAATTGGAAACAGATGTTTGCAGGGAAATGTACGGAAGTAATGTGGCAAATGTTCAGGGGATATTTGCGTGGAGTTCTGCATAGGTAAGTTCCAATGAGACAGGGAAAGGATGGTAGGGTACAGGAATGTGGTGTACAAAAGCTGTTGTAAATCCAGTCGAGAAGAAAAGAAGAGCTTACAAAAGGTTCAAAAAAAACTAGGTAATGATAGGAATCTAGAAGATTACAAGGCTAGCAGGAAGGAGTTTAAGAATGAAATTAGAACCAGAAGGGGCATGAGAATGTATTGGCGGACAGGATTAAGGAAAGCCCCAAGGCATTCGCAAGTATGTGAAGAGCAAGAGGATAAAACGTGAGAGAATAAGATCAATCAAGTGTGACAGCGGAAAAGTGTGTATGGAACTGGAGGAAATAGCTGAAGTACTTAATGAATACTTTGCTTCAGTATTCACTATGGAAAAGGATCTTGGCGATTGTAGGGATGACTTGCAGTGCACTGAAAGGCTTGAGAATGTAGATATTAAGGAAGAGGATGTGCTGGAGCTTTTGGAAAGCATCAAGTTGGATAAGTCACCGGGACCGGATGGGATGTGAGGGAGGAGATTGCTGAACCTCTAGCAATGATCTTTGCATCATCAATGAGGACGGGAGAGGTTCTGGAAGATTGGAGGGTTGCGGATGTTGTTCCTTTATTCAAGAAAGGGAGTAGGGATAGCTCAGGAAATTTTAGACCAGTGAGTCTTACCTCAGTG
Organism: Hemitrygon akajei; assembly: GCF_048418815.1. Taxonomy (NCBI): domain Eukaryota; kingdom Metazoa; phylum Chordata; class Chondrichthyes; order Myliobatiformes; family Dasyatidae; genus Hemitrygon; species Hemitrygon akajei. The sequence goes on from NC_133133.1 coordinate 170,801,215, forward strand.
GTTGGTAAGTTGATGGAGAAGATCCTGAGAGGCAGGATTTATGAACATTGGAGAGGCATAATATGATCAGGAATAGTCAGCATGGCTTTGTAAAAGGCAGGTCGTGCCTTATGAGCCTGATTAAATTTTTTGAGGATGTGACTAAACACATTGATAAAGGTAGAGCCGTAGATGTAGTGTATATGGATTTTGGCAAGATATTTGATAAGGTACCGATGAATTGCTGTGTCTTGGACCATGAGGTTGGTGCTGAAGAGAATCCAGAAATGTTCCGACCATCGGTTGAAGGTGGACACCTTGTCTGCGAAGAGCGCCTGGCCATCTGCACTGCACAAGAAACTCTGGACTTGGTGCGAAGGGCCATACACCGCTTTCAGGGCTTTATAAAACCCTCTGCAGTCACCGGTGTCTGCACAAAGCTGAGTTCTCTTTGCGAGGTTGGTCCAGCACATGTTCTGAATCTCTTGAAAATTGCGCTGGAGGTTGCTGCATACAAAGCGGAAGGCTGCTTTCTTATAAGGACAAGATGTCTGAGCAAGGTGCGCCTGGTGGAGGGATCTCTTCTTTGCAGAGACTCGGCAATTCATCGCCTCCTGCAACAGCCAGAGAAAACAGAACTGGACAAGATTCCAACCCTAGAAGAGACTGTCAAGGCCATAGAGCAGCTGAAAAGTGGCAAGGCAGCAGGAGTTGATGGAATCATACCAGAGAATTGGAAGCATGGGGGCCAGCGTTACACACCAAACTCCATGTTCTTTGTCTGCTGCTGGGAACAAGGCAAACTACCACAGGACCTCCGTGAGGCAGTCATCATCGCCCTGTATAAGAACAAGGGGGAAAAGTCCAATTGCTCCAACTACCGGGAGGTAACTCTGCTCCCCATCGCAGGAAAGGTCCTCACAAGAGTACTCCTGAACAGATAGGTGCCCATCATTGCAGAAGAACACCTTCCAGAGAACCAGTATGGCTTCAGAGCCAACATGATATTTGTTCTCAGGCAGCTTCAAGAGAAATGTAGGGAACTGTATGTGATGTTTGTCAACATTACCAAAGCATTCGACACTGTGAGCAAGGAAGGTCTGTGGCAAATCATGGAATGAGTGGGATGCCCCCTAAAGTTCCTCAACATGATCAATCAGCTATATGAAGATCAGCGTGGCTAAGTCAGACACAACAATGACCTCTCAGAGCCCTTCCCAATAGGCAGCGGAATAAAGCAAGGCTGCATCTTCACGCCAACTCTCTTCACCATCTTCTTCAGCATGATGCTCGAAAGAGCCACAGAAGACCTTGATGATGAGGATGGTGTCTACATCCAATACCGCACCGATGGCAGCCTGGTCAACCTGGGATGACTACAGTCCCACACCAGGACATTGGAGCAACTCATCCGAGAGCTCCTCTTCGCCAACGATGCTGCCCTTGTTGCCCACACAGAGAAGCCCTGCAGCGTATAACATCCTGCTTTGCAGAGGCTGCTGAGCTCTTCGGACTGGAAGTCAGCTTGAAGAAGACAGAAGTTCCCCATCAGCCCGCACCCCAGGAAGATTACCACCCTCCCCGCATCACCATCAGCAAGGCAGAGCTGAAGACAGTCCACCAGTTCAGCTACCTGGGGTGCACCATCTCGTCAGATGCCAAGATCAACAAAGAGATTGACAACAGACTGGCAAAGGCAAACAGCGCATTCGGCAGGCTGTACAAAAGAGTCTGAAACAACACGCATCTGAAGAAAGGCTCAAAGCTCAGCATGTACAGAGCCATTGCACTGACGACCCTCTTGTACGGCTCTGAGTCATGGGTCACCTACCGTCACCACCTATGATTCCTTGAATATTTTCACCAGCACTGCCTCTGCACCATCTTTGACATCCACTGGAGTGACTTTCTCACCAACATTGAAGTCCTCGAACAGGCGGAGGTCACCAGCATCGAGGCTATGCTGTTGGAGGTGCAGCTGTGCTGGGCTGGGCACATCTCCAGGATGGAAGATCATCGCCTGCCCAAGATTGTGCTGTATGGTGAACTCTCCACTGGCCACCGTGACGGGGGGCACCGAAGAAGAGGTACAAGGACTCTCTGAAGAAATCCCTTGGTGCCTGTCACATTGACCATCGCCAGTGGTCTACTCTAGCCTCTGATCACGAGGTCTGGCGACACACCATTCACCAGTCTGTCTCCTCCTTCGAGAACGCACGTGGGGCTGGCCTTGAGGACAAAAGGAGAAGGAGGAAGAACCATGACACAGCAGCACCAAACCCAGAACAGATTTTCCCTCGCAGCTGCTGCGGCCGGGTCTGCCTGTCCCGTATTGGCCTTATCAGCCACCAGTGAGCCTGCAGCAGGCATGAGCAGCCCCCTTGCTAAATCTTCGTTCATGAAGCCAAGCCATGAATGATAAGGTGCCCCATGCAATGAGAAAGTAAGGAGACATGGGATCCAAGGGGACATTGCTTTGTGGATCCAGAACTGGCTCGCCCATAGAAGGCAAAGAGTAGTTGTAGACGGGTCATGTTCTGCATGGAGGCCAGTGACCAGTGGTGTGCCTCAGGGATCTGTTCTGGGACCCCTACCCTTTGTGATTTTTATAAATGGCTTGGATGAGGAAGTGGAGGGATGGCTTAGTAAATTTGCTGATGACACAAAGGTTGGGGGTGTTGTGGATAGTGTGGAGGGCTGTCAGAGGTTACAGTGGGACATTGATAGGATGCAAAACTGGCCTGAGAAGTGGCAGATGGAGTTCAACCCAGATAAGTGTGAGGTGGTTCATTTTGGTAGGTCAAATATGATGGCAGAATATAGAATTAATGGTAACACTCTTGGCATTGTGGAGGATCAGAGGGATCTTTGGGTCCGAGTCCATAGGACACCTACAGCTGCTACGCATGTTGACTCTGTGGTTAAGAAGGCATATAGTGCATTGGCCTTCATCAATCGTGGGAAGAGATTAAGAGCCGAGAAGTGATGTTGCAGCTATATAGGACCCTGGTCAGACCCCACTTGGAGTACTGTGCTCTGTTCTGGTCACCTCACTACAGGAAGGACATGGAAAACATAGAAAGGGTGCAGAGGAGATTTACAAAGATGTTGCCTGGATTGGGGAGCATGCCTTATGAGAATAGGTTGAGTGAACTCGGCCTTTTCTCCTTGGAGCGACGGAGGATGAGAGGTGACCTGATAGAGATGTACAAGATAATGAGAAGCATTGATTGTGTGGATAGTCCGAGGCTTTTACCCAGGGCTGAAATGGCTAGCACGAGAGGGCATAGTTTTAAGGTGCTTGGAAGTAAGTACAGAGGAGCTGTCAGGGGTAAGTTTTTTACACAGAGAGTGGTGAGTGCATGGAATGGGCTGCCGGTGGTGGAAGCGGAAATGATAGGGTCTTTTAGGAAGCTCCTGGATGGCTACATGGAGCGTTGAAAAGTATAGGGCCATGTGTAAAAGTCCTAGGTAGTTCTAAGGTAGGGACTTGTTCGACACAGCTTTCTGGGCCGAAGGGCCTGTATTGTGCTGTATGTTTTCTATGTTCTATGAGCCCACGGAAAATTGGTTTCATAGATTTGGAATTGGCTTGTCCACGGAAGACAGGATGTTAGTAAATAGAGTGTATTTTATGTATGTTTAAGGCAGAGTTTGATAGATTCTTGATTGGTCAGAGCATGAAGGGATACCATATAACCATATAACAATTACAGCACGGAAACAGGCCATCTCGGCCCTTGTAGTCTGTGCCAAACACTTACCCTCACCTAGTCCCACCTATCTGTACTCAGCCCATAACCCTCCATTCCTTTCCTGTCCATATACCTATCCAATTTTTTTTTTAAATGACAAAATCGAACCTGCCTTGACCACTTCTACTGGAAGCTCGTTCCACACAGCTACCACTCTCTGAGTAAAGAAGTTCCCCCTTGTGTTACCCCTAAACTTTTGCCCCTTAACTCTCAACTCATGTCCTCTTGTTTGAATCTCCCCTAATCTCAATGGAAAAAGCATATCCACGTCAACTCTATCTATACCCCTCATAATTTTAAATATCTCTATCAGGTCCCCCCTCAACCTTGTATGCTCCAAAGAATAAAGACCTAACTTGTTCAACCTTTCTCTGTAACTTAGGTGCTGAAACCCAGGTAACATTCTAGTAAATCTCCTCTGTACTCTCTCTATTTTGTTGACATCTTTCCTATAATTCGGTGACCAGAACTGTACACAATACTCCAAATTTGGCCTCACCAATGCCTTGTACAATTTTAACATTACATCCCAACTCCTATACTCAATGCTCTGATTTATAAAGGCCAGCATACCAAAAGCTTTCTTCACCACCCTATCCACATGAGATTCCACCTTCAAGGAACTATGCACCATTATTCTTAGATCACTCTGTTCTACTGCATTCCTCAATGCCCTACCATTTACCATGTATGTCCTATTTTGATTAGTCCTACCAAAATGTAGCACCTCACACTTAATCAGCATTAAACTCCATCTGCCATCGTTCAGCCCACTCTTCTAACTGGCCTAAATCTCTCTGGAAGCTTTGAAAACCTACTTCATTATCCACAACGCCACCTATCTTAGTATCATCTGCATACTTACTAATCCAATTTACCACCCCATCATCCAGATCATTAATGTATATGACAAACAACATTGGACCCAGTACAGATCCCTGAGGCACACTACTAGTCACCGGCCTCCAACCTGACAGAGTTATCCACCACTACTCTCTGGCATCTCCCATCCAGCCACTGTTGAATCCATTTTACTACTTCAATATTGATACCTAACGATTGAACCTTCCTAACTAACATTCCATGGGACCCAGGGCAGAGATTCAAAAATCTCTATCCTGGGTCCAGTCCTATCCTTCTCCATGATTATATTGAAACTAATGGCATTGTGATCACTGGACCCGAAGTGCTCCCCAACACATACCTCCATCACCTGACCTATCTCATTCCCTAACAGGAGATCTAACACTACCCCTTCTCTAGTTGGTACCTCTAAGTTTTTACAGCAATTCAATCCTACACATATTATACGAGGAGAATACAAGAGACTGGGGCTGAGAGGAAAATTGGATCAGCCATGATGAACTGGTGGAGCAGACTTGATGGGCCAAATGGCCTAATTCTGCTGCAGTATCTATTGGTTGTATGGTATTCTGCCTGGAGGTCAGTGACTAGTGGTGTTCCACAGAGATCTGTTCTAGGACTCCTGCTCTTTGCAATTTTCATAAATGATTTATATGAGGAAATGGCAGTGTGTTGTTAGTAAGTTTGTAGATGACACTAAGTTTAGAGGTGTTGTGAATAGTGTAGAAGGTTGTTGTAGTTTATAACAGGATATAGACATGATATGGAGTTGGCAGAGAAGTGGCCAATGGTGCTCCATCCAAAAAAAGGTGATAGTGATACACATTGGAAGATGAACTTGTAGGCAGAGTATAAGGTTAATAGCAGGATTCTTAGTAGTGCAGAGGAACAGAGGGATCTTGGGGTCCACGTCCATGGATCCTGCAAAGTTGCTACACAAGTTAATAGGATGGTTAAGAAGTCATATAGTGTGCTGCTAACCCTAGCCCACTGCCTTTCTATGGCATACTTTTAAAAATTGAAGATTTTTAAAGAAAATTAAGATAGTGCAGTGTTCTATGCTAAAAGTGTCCTGCAGGTCAGTCAGCCGCTGTGGAGAGAGAAAAACAGAATTAAGGTTCTCGGTGATTTCTGATCAGAACTACAATTGAGAAATATGACAGGTTCCAAGCAGATTAGATATTATTTGATCATTGGAGTTTTTATCGTTGATTAAATGTAGTTGATTGCTGCTTCATAAAGGCCTAACTAAATTAGCAAAGCAAACCAAATTGACTTGCCCTCACCCCATCAGCCCGCCACCCCACTCGGGATAGGGTTCCCCTTGTCCTCACCTACCACCCCACCAGCCTCCAAGTCTAATGTATAATTCTCCGTAACTTCCACCACCTCTAATGGGATCCCACTACCAAGCACATCTTTCCCTCCCCCCCCCCTTCTGCTTTCTGCAGGGATCGCTCCCTACACGACTCCCTTGTCCACTCGTCCCCCCCATTCCTTCCCACCAATCTCCCTCCTGGCACTTATTCTTGTAAGCGGAACAAGTGCTACACCTGCCCTTACACTTCCTCCCTCACCACCATTCAGAGCCCCAGACAGTCCTTCCAGGTGAGGCGACACTTCACCTGTGAGTCGGCTGGTGTGGTATACTGCGTCCGGTGCTCCCAGTGTGGCTTTTTATATATTGGTGAGACCCGACGCAGACTGGGAGACCGTTTCGCTGAACACCTATGCTCGGTCCGCCAGAAAAAGCAAGATCTCCCAGTGGCCACACATTTTAATTCCACATCCCATTCCCATTCTGATATGTCTATCCATGGCCTCCTCTATTGTCAAAATGAATCCAAACTCAGGTTGGAGGAACAACACCTTATATACTGGCTGGGTAGCCTCCAACCTGATGGCATGAACATTGACTTCTCTAACTTCCATTACTGCTCTTCCTCCTCTTCTTACCCCTTCCCTGATTTATTTATTTTTCCCCCTCCCTTTTTTTCCCTCTCTGTCCATCACTCTGCCTGTTCTTCATCTCCCTCTGGTGCTCCCCTCCCCCTTTCTTCCTCCTGTCCCATGATCCTTTCCCTTCTCCAGCTCTGTATCCCTTTTGCCAATCACCTTTCCAGCTCTTAGCTTCACCCCACCCCTTCCGGTCTTCTCCTGTCATTTTTCATTTCCCCCTCCCCCTCCTACTTTCAAATCTCTTACTATGTTTTCTTTCAGTTAGTCCTGACGAAGGGTCTCGGCCCAAAATGTCGACAGTGCTTCTTCCTATAGTTGCTGCCTGGCCTGCTGCGTTCCACCAGCATTTTGTGTGTGTTACCAGAATTGACCTCTGCCTGCATTTTCTGCTTTATTGCAGATTTATATAGTGTGTAGTATTTTGCCTTCGCAACTAATGGAAGAATCATTAAATTGCAGAGTTAACCTTTGTTTCCTTGCCAGTGCTGCTGCCTGGCCTGCTGTATTTTTGTTGGATTTGTGTTTTTCTTTCACATTTCCGGCATCTGCAGTATTTTGCTTTTGGACCAGCTACCTGGAACCTAGTAAGTGTTGGTGATCAGTGGAAGAACTTCGTTGATACAAAAAAACTGCAGGTGCTGGAATAGAGACCTAGAGAGTCATAGAGCAATTCAGCATGATTACACCCCCTCCAATACCTCTGTCACACCTGTGGCATCTGTATCCTGGAATATTGAGCTGCGGGTCCCATCCTTCTCTCAGCCATCTTTTGATAGGCCCATAACATCCCACTCTAACACCCTGAGTGTGTGTTTTACCTGTTAAACAATCAAGGACTGAAATAAATGCAGTTCCACCGAGTATTCCTTTCCCTGGCTTTGCTGTACCCCTGGCTGGCTGGTTTAAACTTAGCAGCAGTACAATGCAATAGACGATAATATCGAAAAAATCAGTTACAGTAATTATGTGTGTGTATGTTAAATAATCAAATTAAAAATTGTGCAAAAACAATAGTAAAAAGTAGTGAAGTAGTGTTCATAGGTTCAATGTCCATTTAGGAATCGGATGGCAGAGGGAAAGAAGCCATTCCTGAATCGTTGAGTGTGTGCCTTCAGGCTTCTGTACCTCCTGCCTGACAGTAACAAGAAGAAGAGGGCATGTGGCACTGAAAATAAGCTGGAGATCACTACCCTTGTGGTCCTGATTCCTACCTAACTTTCCATACTCATTCTGCAGGACCTCATCCTTTGTTTTGCCTTTGTTATACCAACCTGTACAAAACCCTCTGGCTGTCCACTCTCCTCCTTGAGAATTTTCTGCTGCACTTAGAGACATCCTTGAGCTTGGCACCAGGGGTGGGGTGGGGGGGGGGTGGTTTGATGGGGCAACACACCATCCTTGTGTCTCCTGTCTGTCAACCTTCATAATCCAAGCTGCTACAACAAAGAACAGACTGCTCGAGGACCTCAGCAGGTCAGGCAGGGTCTGTAGCAGGAAGTCATCATCCTTATTGTACGATGTTATATGACGTAGGTGATCATGGTCTCAGGACCATGATTGTTCTTGGCAAACTTTTCGACAGAAATGGTTTGCCACTGTGTCCTTCTGGGTAGGGTGTTTACAAGACGGTGACCCCGGCCATTATCAGTACTCTCCAGAGATTGTCTGCCCGGCGCTAATGGTCGCATAACCACCCACCACCTTCTCCCATGGCTTCTCATGACCATGATGGGGGGCTGGGGGGAAGAGATGTTACACCTTTCCCAAGATTGACCTGCAGGCTAGCGGAGGGAAAGAGCATCTTACACCTCCTTTGGTAGAAGCATATCTCAACCCTGCCAACCAGAAATGCAGTCATAATTTTGGATCAGAAGCCTCTATCTGGATAATAAGATGAAGGAATCCAATTCAAATGAAGAGCATTCTGGTATTAGGGGTGCACCAGGATGCAATGGGGAAACTATTCCAAGTTAAGGAAGACATCCATAAGCCATCTGTGAGTGCAGAACTTTCTAATGACAAATCTGGGCAGCACGTTAGTGTAGCAGCTAGTGTAACACTAGCATCCATGACCCAGGTTCAATTCCCACTGCTGTCTATAAGAAATTTGTACGTTCTCCCCATGACCGCGTGAATTTCCTCCAGGTGCTCTGGTTTCCTCCCACATTCCAAAGGTGTACAAGTTAATACGTTAATTGGTCACATAGGTGTAATTAGCAGTGCAGGCTCATTGGGCCAGAAGGACCTTTTAGCATGCTGAATTTCTAAAATAAAAAAATAATTTCGGAATGATTTCTAGAAAGTGAAGGGCCATCATTCCCCATTTCAAGATTTCTTCATTAAACGTTATAATTTCCAATCACGGAAAATGCTTCAATGCTTTGATAGTTATGGATAACATCTTCCTTCAGACTGTTTTAATTCTCCTCAGACAATCTCATTCCAATTATTTAACTGCTATTTGCAATCAAGTTACTTTGTCAGAATAAATTAAACAGTCATACTAAAAAGATGCTGATATGCAACGCTTCACTAAGACAACATTGCTAATTCCGCTGCAATCTGATTTATAATCATTTATAATAGAATGCAGAAACATGCTAATTGGCTTTATCAACAATAAAAAAGAAGAGAACTATATTCAGATAATGAAACAGAATACTGTAAAATGAAAAAAATGTCAGAGCCAGTTATTTAACAAGTCAATGAAATTCTAGAACAAGTTTTTAAGGTATGCAAGTATGAAATGCAGTTATATCTAGTAGGTTGCAGAGATTACAAAAATTTACATTTTGTACCATCGCATGTGTAAAACAAGATATCCAATGATAATCTGTATCCTTTCTCCGACATGCATGCGCACTTGCACATTCATGCATGTATGTCCATGATTCAATACAGTTGGTGCAATGTTGTAAGCAATATTGAAGCAGGGCAACAACCCATCCCCAAAACCTACCACTGACACAAATTTCTCCTTTCCAAACCGTACTGCATCGCTGCAAAGCGATACCTAGTACCCAGCAGTACGATTTCAGCAATCTAACCAAACGGGTAATTATGTTAAAAGAATTTTCCCAGACCTCAATTGTTAAATAACATTTTAAGTATTACACAGATTGTTAAATATTGGAACAAAGCATTACTGTAGAAGCTGAAATATAAGTAAGCTTATTTTTAAATCCTTCATTTTGAAATAGTTATGGAAGAATTATAAAACATAGATTGTAGGGATGACTTGTCTGTCTTGGTATCCATTAAGCTTCATTTAGACATCATCCACAAAGTGTAAGAATTGCTGTGGTGTATAAAACAATAAATGGATTTGACAAAATAGTTCAAAGTACATCTTACATGTGGAATATTCAAAGCAAGGTACATCTTTAAAGTTAATCCTGGGTCATTCAAGACTGAGATCAACAGGCAGCCAAAATCTGAAATCCTCTTTCAAAACTGTTGCTGCTGGTATTCAGCTGGGACATTGAAGGAATTTTGTTAGGCAAGGCTCTCAAATGATGTAAAGAAAACACAGGATGAGAGATGAGGATATTTTTTATCCATGAGGTGGTAGGGGTCTGAATATTACTAATTGAAGGGATGTGTCCTATTTATAAACAACTTTGACGGACGTGTTTGAAGGCTATGGACTAACTGCTGGATGACACAGTTAGCTAGGTAGCTCTTTTTAACCTACCATAGACATGATGGACCAGATTACCTTATGTGGAATAATATTTTTATATAATTCTGAAGTAAGTACCTATCAACATTAAGTGTTAAAAGAGCAAACTCAAATATGAAATTAAGTAATACAAGGAAAATAACTTAAACTCAAATGGTACTGCAGATGCTGGAAATCCAGAACAATGCACAAAATGCTGGAGGAACTCAGCAGGTCAGCCAGTGTCTATGGAAATCAATAGACAGATGATGTTTCAGAACTAGACACTTCTTCAGGACTGAAATGGAAGGTGGAAGAAGCCAAAATCAACAAATTTCATGTCACATGCCGGTGATAATAAACCTGATTCTGATCTTCTGATCTGATTCTGAGAATTATAAAGTGGGGGGAGGGGAAGGAAGACAAGCTGAGTGTGATAGATAAATGAAATACCCCCTCATTCTTCTAATTTTCAGCAAATTAAGGCTAGAGACATCAACTGCTCCTCATACAATAGGCCTTGCATTGCTGGAATCATTCTCATGAACCTCTCCAATGTCAGCACATCCTTTCAAGTCAAGTCACTTTTTATTGTCATTTTGACCATAACTGCTGGTACAGTACACAGTAAAAACGAGACAATGTTTTTCAGGACCATGGTGCTACGTGAAAGAGTACAAAAACTACACTGAACTATGTGAAAACAACACAGAAAAAAAAAACTACACTAGACTACAGACCTATCCAGGACTGCATAAAGTGCACAAAACAGTACAGGCATTACAATAGATAATAGACAAGACAATAGGTACAGTAGAGGGCAGTAAGTTGGTGTCAGTCCAGTCTCTGGGTATTGAGGAGTCTGATAGCTTGGGGGAAGAAACTGTTATATAGCCTGGTTGTGAGAGCTCGAATGCTTCGGTGCCTTTTCCCAGACGGCAGGAGGGAGAAGAGTTTGTAAGAGGGGCGAGTGGGGTCCTTCATAATGCTGTTTGCCTTGCGGATGCAGCGTGTAGTGTAAATGTCTGTAATGGTGGGAAGAGAGACCCCGATGATCTTCTCAGCTGACCTCACTATCCGCTTGCAATCCGCGATGGTGCAATTTCTGTACCAGGTAGTGATGCAGCTGCTCAGGATGCTCTCAATACAACCCCTGTAGAATGTGATGAGGATGGGGGTGGGAGATGGACTTTCCTCAGCTGTCGCAGAAAGTAGAGAGGCTGCTGGGCTTTCTTTGCTATGGAGCTGGTGTTGAGGGACCAGGTGAGATTCTCCACCAGGTGAACACCAAGAAATTTGGTGCTCTTAATGATCTCTACCGAGGAGCCGTCGATGTTCAGTGGGGAGTGGTCGCTCCGTGCCCTCCTGAAGTCAACAACCATCTCTTTTGTTTTGTTCACATTCAGAGACAGGTTGTTGGCTCTGCACCAGTCCGTTAGCCGCTGCACCTCCTCTCTGTAAGCTGACTCATCGTTCTTGCTGATGAGACCCACCACGGTCGTGTCATCAGCGAACTTGATGATGAGGTTCGAGCTGTGTGTTGCAGCACAGTCACAGGTCAGCAGAGTGAACAGCAGTGGACTGAGCACACAGCCCTGGGGAGCCCCCATGCTCAGTGTGATAGTGTTGGAGATGCTGCCTCCGATCTGATCTAATTTCGTAGATCATTATCATCAGTTTGTGCTGTGTGATATGATATGGGTGATCACTACTCTTGGCAAATTTTTCTACAGTTTGCCAATGCCTTCTGTGCAGTGTCTTTACAAGATGGGTTATCCTGGCCATTATCAATACTCTTCAGAGACCGTCTACCTGGCATCATTGGTTACGTAACCAGGATAGGTCATATGCACCAGCTGCTCATATGATCATCCACCACCTGCTCCCATGGCTTCACATGACCCTATTCTGGGTAGGGGTGGGAACTGAGGCAGGTACTACACCTTGCCCAAGGGTGACCTGCAGGCTAGCAGAGGGAACATGCAACTTACACCTCCTTTGTTAGAGAGGTATCTTCACCCGCATTTTCTTAAATCAGGAGCCCAAAATTGCTCACAATACTCCAAGTGAGGCCTCACCAGGGACCTCATAAAGCCACAATAAAGCTTTTATACTCTGGTCCTCTAGAAAATGTAAAGGGACTCCAAAGTTCCTTTACACCTCAGATTTTTGAATTTTCTCCCCATTTAAAAAATAGTCTATGCTTTTATTCCTTCTACCAAAGTGCATGGACATACACTTTTCAAACTGTATTCCATCTGCTAATGGCTTGCCTAGTCTCCTAATCAACCTACCTGCTTTCTCAACACTGCCTGTCTCTCCACCTGTCTTCGCATTATCTGCAAACTTGGCCACAAAGCCATTCATTCCGTCATCCAAATTATTGATAAAAACGTAAAAAAAATAGCGGTCCCAACAGTGGCCCCTCGGAACATCACCAGTCACTGGCAGCCAATCAGAAAAGGCTTCCTTTATTTCCACTTTTTGCCTCCTGCCAATATGGGCTCTCACCTTGTCAAAGGCCTTTTGAAAATCCAACTAGACAACATCCACCAATTTTCCTTTATCTATCCTGCATGTTATTTCCTCAAAGAATTCCAGCAGATTTGTCAGGTGCCATGTTGACTTTAGCTGATTTTATCATGTCCATCCAAGTATCTCAAAACCGATGTGGTTTCAATTCCAACATCTTCCCAGTCTCTGAGGTCAGGCTAACTGGCCTATAATTCCCTTTCTTCACGTTCCCTCCCTTCTTGAAGAGTGGAATGTTAACCTTATATTTATCTATAAATTTATCTAAATTTATCATTAAGACTCACCATTTCTGGGGTTTTTCCCTCCATTCCAGGATTTTCCCTCCGTTCAGTTTAAACTCATGTGATAGGTTTGCTTGTGACTACAACCATATATTATGATACAATTAAGCACAACAAATTTAATGTATTTTACATATGGAGAATTAATAATAAACAAAGCCCTTGGTTACATGCTGGCTGCTCTCTGAGAGGCTGCAATAAGGCTGCTTTTTCCCTTGCTGTTTTTGTGTTTACGGTGAATTCTTTCCTTCTAGCCGATATGCTTACTTTCTCTCTCATCTACCATCTTTCAATACTTCCTTTTTCTCCTTGATCTTGCATGATAACAGACTCCTGAGCTGGCTTACCCCGTGTCATTTCAATAATACATCCTATGTTTTATTCATTATCAGACTGTGCCATTCCTCATCATCGTTTTCCTCCTTCACAGACAGAGTTACTTCGCAATAAAAGTATCCCACTCTTTTACAATCATCTTTTACTTCAGTGATTTTGGATGTTTCAACCCCAATATTGTTCTCGGTCTTTTAATCAGAATTCTGTCCTTAATGTAGCTGTACTATAACTCATAAATTAAATCTTCCGGAATGTGCTAATGTTCCATACCCAGTTTTGTCTATTTCAACTATAATGCTTCAATATAATCTTCACATATGCCATAGATTTTGATTTAATGGACAATTATGCTTTACTTATGATCTTATACTTTGATTACACTGAATTAATATGTGGAATGTGATGGAATACTCTCCACTCGAATGCAACACCTAACAAAATTCAGGACTAAGTAGCCCACTTGATGGCATCCTCTACATGCATTCATTCCACCAGTGGTTGTGGTGTGTACCGTCTGCAAAATGCACTAAAGTTACTAGGCAAGGCTTTTCGAACCACACTTACAGATTCGAAGATTAGCTTTTATTTCAAGATTCAAGATCATTTAATGTCATTTCCACAAATGTAAAGGAGAACAAAATAGTTATTTCTCCAGATCTGATGCAGCACAAAAAAACACGATAAGATAAAGAGCACAATGATAAAAAAACACAATAAATATAAATACGTAAGGTAGCTTGTATACATAGATTGTTTGTGGTACTAGGCATAGGAGTGTACTTAAGTGACTGACATGGTGGCTGGGGAGGTGGAGGGGTAGGTTAGTGGGTGGAGGTGTCGATCAGCCTTACTGCTTGGGGAAAGTAACCTTTAGAGTCTGCTGGTCCTGTTGTGGATGCTACATGATCTCCTCCCTGATGGGAGTGGAACAAACAGTGGATGGGATACTTTATGATGTAAACTGGTTATGGAAGGGTTAAGTCAGGTAGAGTGATAGTTTTAGGAAACTTGATGGACGGGAGATCTCGTGGCTGTGGAAGAGATGCAGGATGGTGTTAGGTGCTAAGGTCAAGGATGTCTCAGAGAAGCTACAGAATATTCTCAAGAAGAAAGGTGGGCGGTCAGAGGTCGTGACGTACATTGGCACCAATGACATAGGTAGAAAGCGGGGAAGAAGGCCTGCATAGCGACTGCATAGCGAGTGTTAGGAGTTAGGGAAGAGGTTGAAGAGCAGGACCTCCAGGGAAGTAATCTCTGATGCCATGTGCAAGTTGGAGCAGGTATAGGCTGATAGTACAGAGGAATGAGTGGCTGAAGAGCTAGTGCAGGGGGCAGAGTTTCAGGATCCTGGTTAATTGGAACCTTTTCTGGGGCAGGGGAGACCTGTACACAAAGGATTAGTTTCACCTAAATTGGAAGGGAACCAATATCCTGGCCAGAAGGTTTACTAGTGCTACTCGTGAGGATTTAATCTAGCTTGGCAGAGGAATGGGAACAAGAGCACCAGGTCAGAAAGTGGAGGGATGGAAAGAAGAGTAGATGTCACGGCCAGTAAAAACATGCTGTAATAGATACAATGGGATAGATAGTTTTAAGTGTGTGTGTTTTAATGCTGAGTATTATAGGTAAAGGTGATGAAGTTAGAGCAGGGGTGAGTACATGGAACTATGATGTCATAGCCATTACAGAGATTTGTTTGAGAGAAGGACAGGAATGGGTGCTTAAAGTCCCAGATTTTGATGCTTTAGAAAAGATAGAGAGAGAGGTAAAAGAGGTGGGGGAGTTGCACTGCTATCAGGAACAATATCACACTTGCACACAGAAGGAGGGATCATCCACTGAGTCTACATAGGTAGAACTCAAAAATAGGAAGGAAGCAATCACACTGATGGCATTGAACTACAAACCCCCTCAGTAGCTCCCAGAACACTGAGAGCTGATATGAAGCCAGATTAAGGAAAGCTGTACAAACAATAGGATTGTTGTCAAGGGGGACTTTAACTTCCCTAATATAAACTGGGACTTCTGAGTGCAAGATGGTTAGATGGGGTAGAATTTGTTATATGCATCCAGGAGAGTTTCTTTAATTAATACATAGATAGTCCAACAAGAGGAGGGTCTGTACTGGACCTGGTATTGATTTATGAGCCTGGCCAGGTGACTGACCTTTCAGTGAATGAACAGTGACCACAACTCCTCATGTTTTAAGAGAGTTTTAAATAAGGCTAAGTATAGACCTTGTGGGAGATTATTAAATTGGAGTAGGGCAGATTACAAAACCATATATATATATAAATGACCAGGATGAAAATGTAGATGGCAGGGTCAGTAAGTTTGCAGATGATATGAAGATTGGTGATCTGGATAGCATAGAAGGCAGGCAAAGAATACAATGGGATATAGGCCAGTTGCAGATATGGGTGAAGACTGTGAAGTGTTCTAGGTCAAGTGCAAAGAGACAGTACATTGTATTGTAACAGTATTGATGAGCAGAGGAATCTCGGGGTCCAAGTCTCGGTAACCCTTTGCACATCATGAATTTGAGAACAACTTAGAATTCCATATATGACAAGATGTATTCAATACTATCAATGCAAGTATCTGTCCTTGCCTTGCATGTCATGGAGAGATGGTTTGGTTGGCTTAGATGCTAGTAGCTGATTATGAAACATTAATATACATCTTTAATGTATTATCAGCCATTGATTGATTTAATTAAATAAAAAGTGAGTTTCTTTGCAGCTCATAGTTTAAACAGCTGTCATGCCAAGATCACAGTCAATCCACATTGACAGCAACGTCTCCAGTTCCATCACACTGAGCACCAGTATCCCCAAGGGCTGTGTGCTCGGGCAGTTGACACTACTAATGCATAACTGCACTGCTAGATCCAGTTCAAAGTTAATCGAGTTCACAGATGACACCACAGTGGTTGGCCTCATCAATAATGATGACACAACAGCATACAGAGTGGATGTGAGCGGTTGCTAGAAAGGTGTAACCTCAACAACTTAAGTCTCAATGTGGATAAGACCAAGGAGTTGAGTGGATTTTAGGAAACTGCAGTCTGACCACTCCTCACTGTGCATAAAGGTTGCTCCATGGAGAGAGTTAGGAGCACCAAGTTCTTTTGGGAGTGCACTTAATGGATCATCTCACCTGGTCCCTCAACACCATCTCTTTGGTCAAGAAAGCACAGCAGTGTCTCCATCTCCTGAGGAAACTGAGGCAGGTCTCCCAGCCACATGTCGCTTCCGCGGGCTGCAGGAGACCATGTTCCACATGTACATAGAGCGTGTGAGGCTGCAGCCTCTTTTTGCGTATCTGCGTGGGCTGCTTCTCACCTTCTGGTTGCATTTTAGCCCCACCCTATTTATATACAGTCATCCAGTAAGGAGAGGGCATGGAGGGATGAGGACGTCCTTGTCAACTTGCTCCTGGGGCTGGCGAAATCAGCCATCCATGGGTCTTGGAAACGGGTGGCAGGAGGAACTGCCCAGGTAGACTGCCTGGCAATGTTTAGGGGGTATGTTCATGCCCAGGTAAATATTGAGAAGGAACGTGCGCTGTCCACGGCAACCATAGAGGCGTTCTGGGACCACTGGGCTCCGTGGGGGGTTATTGTCATCATTGACAAAGATGGAAACATTTTAGTATACTGTGTATTGTCTAGTTGTCATGTAGTAATTGTGTTAGTCACTGGTTTGTATATATAGCACTGAATTTGTAATAAAGGTATTTTGTATTAAAAAAAAAAGAGGAGACTGAGGCAAGCGAGGCTCTCCCATCTCCATTCTAACCAATTTTAACTGGAGCATCATGGAGAGTGTCCTGACCAGCTGCATCACCATTTGGTATGGGAATTGCAAGACAGTACAAAGTATTATGAGGACAGCTGAGAGGATCATCAGGATTTCTCTTCCACCCATCCGAGATTTTTATCAGGAATGCTGCATACACAGGGCCCTTAGCAATGGCAACCATCTGTCCAACAATCTCATTAACCCCTACCATCAGCAACGAGATACCATAGCACAAGGACAAGGACAGCTAGGATGAGAAATACTTCTACCGCGCCCCCCCCCCCCCCCCGGGCTGTGAGATTACAATATTCCCTGCCTCCACCTAGGTCTCGTCTCACATGAAGCACCAGCAGTGTTACTCTGTTTACTTTTTAACTTGGGCTGTAAATGCACCTTACTATCGGTTCATTTATTTGTAGTAGTATTTATGTGTTGTGTGTGAGTTACAATATTGTCACCCTTTGACCAGAGGAATGATGTTTTGTCTGGCCATATACAAGTTGAATGACATTAGACTTGAACCTGAACTTGCAAAGATTATCATTACGCTGTGTTGCAAGGTTAATGGAACCACATGATCCAAGATTTTATTAACTGATCAATCTTACTTCACAATTCCTTTACCACTTATGAACATGCTCCACGCAATTTCTTAGCCAGAATGCTGAGTCAAATGATTGCAACCATAGATCAGCATTGAAAATCTCTGAGAAAAGTAGTTCAATATTCAAAGTTTTAAAACAATAAAATAATACTCAAACAGCTTGCAAAGCCAGCCTTAAATAAAAGAACATATATTACTTTTTATATACCTTTGGTTTTAAAAGGCTCAAAGATTCAATTATCATCAAAGTATATATGCAATATACAACTCTGAGATTCGTCTTCTCCAGATAGTCATGAAACAAAACCATGGAAGTTGTTTAAAGAAAAACATTCAAACAAAAAAAACTTACAAATCACAACAAGAGCATCAACACCCCCCCCCCCCCGCCCCATGCAGAGAAACAAATTGGCGATCTGTGAGTACGTCAAACCCCAATTCCTCGCACAAAAAATTTTACAAATTGCACAGCGATAGAAAGACCATATAGGTCTAAGAACAGTCACATATATCCAACATATTTTTCAGTTTATTTTGCAGAATATTTTTTCCTCATTCTACCTTTAATCATTGGTTGACAATACACACGAATAGGAATGTTTTCAAAATAGCTAAACACCCATGGTCTGGAAAACAAAAAGATAACACATAACCATTAGCTATTAATGTATTTCTAAGTAAATTACAGATTGGCATAGATTTAATACATATCTATGAATACATTTGTATAGATGTTTGTAAAATTCTATTGTATTTTTTCCTGTAAATGCCTGCAAGAAAATGAATCTCAAGGTATTATATGGCACATTTACACACAGTAGTCACTTTATTGGTTACCTCCAGTACCTAATGCAGTAGCCACTGAACAACAGAACATAGAATCAAATTCACTGACTGATTTAGTAACGGTGTCGATATGTGCTTGAATTTTTGAAAAATATAAGGATAAATATGTCCCTGGGTCAGATGGGATAGTCTCCAGGTTACTACAGGAAGTGAGGGAAGAGGTTGCTGCACCTTTGGTGAAAATCTTTGAATTTTCATTCAATAGTACCAGAATAGTACCAGAAGACTGGAGGTGGTAACTGTTATTGCTTTGTTCAAGAATGGCAATATGGTTCATTTAGGGGATTATAGACCAGTGAGCCTATATAATAAGCTGGTAAGGAAGGCGGGCTCTGTCGTGGGCAAAGTACTGGAGAGTTTAACATCGGTAGCTGAGCGAAGGGCGCTGAGTAGGCTACGGTCAATTATGGAAAACTCTGAACATCCTCTACATAGCACCATCCAGAGACAGAGAAGCAGTTTCAGCGACAGGTTACTATCGATGCAATGCTCCTCAGACAGGATGAAGAGGTCAATACTCCCCAATGCCATTAGGCTTTACAATTCAACCGCCAGGACTTAAGAACTTTTTAAAAGCTATTATTAATGCTTTTTGAGATAGTGATTTAGATGCATATCATATTTTTTACTGAGTTAAGTATTGTATGTAATTAGTTTTGCTACAACAAGTGTATGGGACATTGGAAAAAAAAGTTGAATTTCCCCATGGGGATGAATAAAGTATCTATCTATCTATCTATCTATGTCAGTGGTAAGCTAGGGATTTCCTCTTTGGAGCAAAAGAGGATTACTTGATAGAGGTGTATAAGACGATAAGAAACATTGATGGAGTAGACAGCCAGCACCACTGACCCAGGGAAGAAATAGCTTATAGAAGACATAATTTTAAGGTGAAAGGAGGAAAGTATGGAGGGGGATGTCAGAGGTAGGCATTTAACACAGACGGAGTGTAGTGGGTGTTGAATGCGTTGCCATGGGTGGTGCTAGAGGCAGATACATTAGGCAATTTTAAGAGACTTTTAGGTAGGCACATGCATGATAGAGAAATGGAGAGCTATGTGGGAGGGAAGGGTTAGCTTGATCTTAAAGTAGGTTAAAAGATAAGAACAATATCGTGGGCCACAGGACCCGTACTGTGTCCATACTGTGCTATGTTCTTTAATTCCTGATTTCTGTCTTCCTCCTTTCCCAAATAATAGAAATGCATTTTAGTTTTCAAATCAAATGGATCATTCCAAATGTAAGCAATTTTGAAAATCATCCAAAGCACTCGTTTTCCCTGCAGCCTTTTTTTAAGACCGTAGGACACTATCAGATCAGGTCCAGGATACTTGTCTTTGGTCACATTATTTTGCCTATTACCTTTTCTCTAAAGATAGCGGTCATTTTAAATTTGTCCCTTTCTTTAGCCTTTGAATTTTCTGATTTTTGATTATGTGATGACAGATTGCCTTCCCCAAAGAAATTACAGACCTGATTATTTTTTAATTAACTATCTAGCAGTGATATGTTCACTGTTATTGAGAGCAACTCTTTATCCAGAAGTGTTATTTGTATTTAATCTCCCTGGCTATTTTGGTGGGACTTGAATCAGTGTCTTCTGATCAATGATCCAGACTCTGAATACTCACCCGGTAATATAACCACTTTGCCACTCTACCATTATGTTTTTAGATTTTTCTACCCTGAAAACAGGTACAAAGTATGGTTCAAAATTTCCCATTACTAATTCTAAACATTTACTTAACTTCTAGCTTCATCCTTATATACCTGTCTGTTTTTATATTTTTTTGCTAGCTTACAATCATAATCTATTTTAAGTCATTCTTTGCTAGTTATTCATTTTCTTCCCAAAATACTAACCTATCATTGAAAACCATTTAATATCATGCTACATAGGTTAGCCACAGATAGATGGTTCTTTTCAGAGTCTTTATTTATCAATGATACATATAAAGAATTGTGGAAAAAGCTGCTTTAAAGTTTATTTGAGCCAGCTGGTGGTGTAGTGGCATCAGTACCAGGCTATGAGGCAAATGATCCCGGGTTCGAATCCAGCCAGCTCTTTGCACGCTTTCCATCTGTGCTGGGTTGAACATTGACTTGATAACTCGGCATAAAAAAACAGACAAGTGCTAAAGAAATGGCAAAAACTGCTGCCTGATGTGCCGCAAGACACAAAAAGAAACAGCAATGTTTATCTACCTCTGTTATCAAATATAGTTTGTCCTTCCATTCTAGCCGACTCATCTTTATTTATTTATATATTGAGATACAGCACAGACCAGGCCCTTTCAGCCCTTCATGCTGCACTGCCCAGCAACCCCCGATTTAACCCTAGCCTATTCATGGGACAATTCAATTACAATGAGCAATTAACCTACAAACCGGTACGTCTTTGGACCATGAGAAAACTGGAGCATTCGGGGAAAACCCACAAAGTCACAGGGAGAAGATACAAACTCCTTACAGATGACGGCAGGAATTAAACCTGGGTCGCTGTAAACCATTGTACTAACCACTACATGACCGTGCTGACCCGTTCTATTCATCTTTATTTAAGTTTCAGACTCTAGGATTCCATTCTCCACCATGTAATGATTACTCTCCCCCAAAAGATCCTTTACTTTGAGTTTATTAATTAATCCTGTATCGTTACACATCACCAAATGTAAAGTAGCCTGCTCCTTGAAAAATTGTCAAGGATCGCTCCCATTCACCTCACAATCTATTTGAGCCCCTGCCACCAGGCAGGAGGTACTGTAGCATTAGGATGGAAACAGCTTCTTCTCCCAGTCTGTAAGTCTACTCAACTCCCTGTCACAACCCAGGTCTCATCACTTACGAAGCTCCAGTAGCATTATACTGTTTACTTTTTAACCTGTGTTGTAAATACACCTTATTCAAGATGTCAATCTTCTGGAAAATATTTTTATTATTTGTGCTTATATGACTTTATGTGTTGTTTCTGAGTTACACGTGCTGTGCTGTGCACCTTGGTGCGGAGGAACATTGTTTCGTTTGATGGTATACATGTACTTGGTTGAATGACAATAAAGTTGAACTTGAAGATTTGTCATGAATGCCCCTGTGAAAATACCCTGAAGGATACTGTTGTCAATTTGATTTGTCTAGTCTTTACAGATTAAATTCACCCATGATTACTACTTTTATACAGTCTTACACTATTTCTCAATTCATTGCTGTTCCAGTGTTGCTAATATTAGGTGTCCCATAGATTACTACAACCACTGACTTACTACTTTACAACTTTTATTCATATATTTACCTTCTGAACCAAGGTTAGATCTCACTGCTGTATTGATCTCAACCTTAATTAGAATTATCTTACCTCTTTTGTCTTTCCATATTCTCCCAAAATGTCAAGTAGACGAGAATATTCAATTTCCAGCCTTGGTCACCTTCCTACTATACCACTGCCAACTCTTTCAGATCAGATCCATTTCTGCCATCAATTAATCTATCATTGCTTAAACTTCATGCAACCAGGTAATGATTGCTTTAGTGTTTTCTTTTTATTTTGTGTTTCTGTTGTCTCTTGTAATTTTATATCCCCTCTTGCAGTGACAATTCCAGTTTCTTTCCAGTGCTGTACTGGTGAGAGCCCATTGTCACATTTTCTCTGTTCTCTGAACTTGTTTAAATTTTTACATTATGTCTTACTTGCAGAAAAAAAATGCACTTACACGTTATCTCACTTACAGTAACTGGTTGTCTCAAGTAATTCTGAGGCCCTCCATTGGTTGGGGTTGACCATGGATGTTGCATGCCAGCTGCCTACATAAAACGCAAGCCAGGAGAGCAAGCGGATGCCTGTGTAGAAGGCTCCCCCCTCTCCATGCAGCAGAAGAATCAAAAGAAACAGTAGAGACTGATACGTTCGGCACCAGAAGTGTCACAGGAGCTGCCAGTCATTACTGAACTCAATGTAGGACTGCCTTAGGCACTCCAGCTCTGGAGTTTTCCTCAGAGTTTACTCCTGAAGGCTTTCCCATGATTATCTGGTTGTCTCAAGTAACTAAATTCAACAAAATGTTATTTCCATTTCCCTGTCTACAAATGCTATCTGACAAGCTTGATATTGCCCACATTTTCCATTTCATTTCAGATGTTTAGCAATTACAGTTTTGTTTTTACTCTTCACAAGTGATTTAGGTTCTTTCCCCAAATTATCGAAACTATAAAGCATACGATGCCAAGCAACTCACACAAAATGCTGGAGGAACTTCAGCAGGTCAAGCAGCATCTGTGAAAGACAGTACAGTCTACGTTTTGGGCTGAGACCCTTCAGCAGGACTGCATTTTGTGTATGTTGCTTGGAGTTCCAGCATCTGCAGGTTCTCTGTTTGTGATTGGATCATACTACACCAGACTCCCTAAACATGCACTTTACTCAAAGTTGCACCAAGGCTCCACAATGTTAAGCAGAACGATAGTGAAAATAATTCAAAAGTGTTTTGAAAGACTTATTCAAAACACATAACATGTCCAGCAGCTCATTGGAAATCAGGTCTTTTATCCCTTTGAATGAAGCCATGTTTCTGGGTGACATTGTATACAAAATTATAAGGGCTATAGATAGGATAAATGCAAGCAGACTTTTTCCACTGAGGTTGGATAAGACTACAACTAAAGGTCATGGGTTAAAGGGTGAAAGGTGAAATGTTTAAGGGGAACATGAGTGGCCTATTGGGTCATTTGATCACAAGAAGAGCATGCAATCTTCACAGGGATAGCACCAGAGATCAGAATCATACCCAGGCTGCCGGAGATGTAGGCAGCAGCTCTGCCTGCTGTACAAAAGATACCTACCAATCACTTTGCCATGGAAAACTATCTACAACAAATGTGATTCATTTTGTCAAGTAATGCATTTTCAGATTTTTAACCCTTTGAAATTCAAAGTGAGTTTATTATCAAAGTACATATACTACCCTGGGATTCATTTTCTTGCAGGTAATCAGAGTAGAACAAAGAAATATAATAGAATCAATGAACACTACACACAAAGACCGACAAACAACCAATGTGCAAAAGAAGACAAATTGTGCAAATACAATTTAAAACAAATTACATATACATATGAGTTGTAGAGTCCTTGAAAGTGAGTTCATAGGTCATAAGACCTTAGGATTTCGGAGCAGCATTAAGACATTTGGCCCATCTAGTCTGCTTCACCATGCCATCATGACTGATCCATTTTCCCTCTTAGCCCCAATCTCATGCCTTCTCCCCATATCCCTTCATGTCCTGACCAATCAAGAATCCATCAACCTCTGCCTTAAATATACCCAATGACTTGGCCTCCACAGCTGCCTGTGGCAACAAATTCCACAGATCCACTACCCTCTGGTTAAAGAAGTTCCTCATCATCTCCATTCTAAATGAACATCCCTTTATTCTGAGGCTATGTCCTCTGGTCATAGACTCTCCCACCACGGGAACATCCTCTGCACATCCACTTTATCAAGGCCTTTCACCATTTGATCGGTTTCAATGAAGTCACCCCTCATTGAACACTGAGTGTTCAATTATCAGTTCAGTTTCAGATCCAATCTTTCCTCTCCTTATGTCACTTGTACTTCTTCACTTGAAATGAAATTGTATTTATCCCTTCTAATTTACATTCCATTTTCAGTTTTCACACAGTTAATTTCACAGTTCTACGGTCTCATCGAGATACAGATTCTTATCCATTTCACTTAAATGTTCAGGTTCCCTGCCTGAGCCATGATCCTCTCACACTTGTGCAGCTTGCCAAGAGGTATTTTTTAAGCTCTACATGCAAGAGCCACTCTAATTAAATACAAATGCCGTTTGGACCCTATTACACTTGTTATATACCCCAGGGTTCATTTTTTCTGTGGACTGTCACTTTAAAACACCGAGAGAATGAGACTGACTTTTAGACACTGTTGGATTTCTGCTGACTACAAAAATTGCTTGGTTACTATGGCGAGAGAGGTGGAGTTATTTGATGGACAATGAATGTTTATGTAAGTGCGCGGCTTGTGTTGAATAAGCAAGGTCAGATGACTTTCACACAGACACACACTGTTAGAGTCAAAATGGTTTCAGTCAACGGAAGACACCAGTGAGTCGGTCGCTGGTTTAAACTTTCAGTAGCCCAAAAGGGGTGAGTTGAGATAGGTCCGGAGTATTGATAAATGACTCTCACAAGTTGCTGCAACTAGAAGTTTGCAGAGGGGAGAGGAGGGTTTGAAACAGAAGAAACCTAGTGACAAAGAGATCACTGTTTGGACTCTCTCACCAAGTAGGCCGTAAGGGTGAGTTTGTTTCCATTCAAATACGACTATGTCACATTAACTATTGTCACATAGTTAATCCACAGAAGTGGGTTCTCTGGTGAGGGGAAAACCTTTGTGAATACCACATGTGTGTTTACCCTTTGTCTGGGCGTGATTATTCACTGAAGAAAGGCACCCATGTGGCAAATCACTGTTGGAGTTACTTTGTATGTCGTGGAACTGGATAAGTGGCTATCACGTTGTGTGATTGGGGTAACCTTGTGGAATCTACCGGTGTGTCAACCCTTGCCTGGTTGGTGTTCCCTTGAAGACAGTCCCTGTTATGATAAGCTGGTGATAATCCATATGTGGATTCTGTTTGAGCATCCTGTGGCCACCACTTTGGGATATTCTGTAGCTGAATTCGAGTGTGGTACCACTTGTGTTGAAAGGATATTCATTGAAGATCACTGCCGGTGATACTTCATGTGTGGAGTGGAACAACTTCGGAGATAAAACCTACTGCTATTGTTATTTTGTATTGCTGTCGTGGAATCTGTGGAATATTGACGTTATTGCCTTCTCACAACATTTGCCTTTGGATTACAAATATCTCGCATTAATTAACCTGAGGATTGAACTGAACTTTCTTACATACCATTGTAAGACTGTAACTCTTGCCACCTGAGCTTGAATAAGTTTGGGAACTTTATTTTTACACCTATATATGTGTAACACTGCTAACCCTTAGTTTACCTGGTTTAAGTTAGTATATTACGTAGTTACTAATGTTACATACCCCGTGGGTACCTTGTGACTGTCTTATGACCATGATGTAATTGAGTATCTGGTAAGCATGATGTAATGGTCTTGTGATGGTGGGGTGATGTAATTCCCCGCCAGTGTGAGGTCACATGATGTAATTTTCCCGCCAGTGAGAGGTCATGTGGTAGCCTGTTCCAACAGGTATAAAACAGGAAAGCCTTGCTGTGATGCAGGTTAGTTCGTTGTTTAATTTGTCAGTTACTCCGTTATGCTGCGTATTCGTCTCATGACCCAGTTTTGTTTTAAAGTGGAGTTTTACTTTTTAACTGTAAGTTGTGCCGGCAGTATTTAAAATCACTGCCAGATATGTTCGATGTATCTTTGATTTAATTTTTAAGTCTTTAAGATTTAAAGTCTTATTATTGGAGAGTGAAGACTTGCCGAATACAGGAACCCGAAGGATCGAGTGAAGTTGGTGTCGTCGGTGGGAATACAGGATCGACCTTATTGACTCTTCGTTCAAAGAGATAGTAACCTGCATCCGAGATAATCCCTGCTGTAAGAGCAGAAAGGATTGGGGCAGCATTATTCGCCAAGGAAAAGGTCAGTTCCTTTTATTTCCTTCGTCGTGAATCCCTCGAGCAAGGCATATTTCGGCTGGGATCAGCAGCAACATCACGTGGTCGAGAAATTCGTTACTTCAGGAAAGTCTCTCCTAATTGACTGTAAATCATTTGGACTTCCGCATTTACCACTTTAAGAACTGTGTTCGCATTTACCACTTTAAGAACTGTTCGAGTTGCCATATAGCAGTTAACTTCCAGTTAAGTTAGTCGTTTGTTTACTTTTAATTTTTATTGAGCAGTGTTTAATAAATGGTTATTTGTTTATATAACTGGACTCAATTCTATATTCATTGTTGCCGTATCGTAACACTAATAATAACTACAAAACCAGACTGCAGGTGTGTTCTGTTGCAGCTGAAACTTCTTCGTGTTTGGTGAAGGTAAGAGGTACTTTCCCCAGGGTTGTGTGTACGTAACACAGTAAAATCCATTCCATCAATTATGAATCAGTGTTGTTTAATTAATCAAACTATATTAGTTATCAATCCTTTCATTAAAGTTGAATGATAAGGTCCTTTAGTGAGCTCAGATGTTTTATAATACATATACACTCAGTGGCTATTTATTAGCTAGCTCCTGTACATAAGAACGTGGCCACTGAGTGTATGCTTCTGCTCTGCTGCTGCTGTAGCCCATCCAATTCAAGGTTCGACATGTGTTCAGAGATGCTCGTCTGCGCGATACTGTTGTAACGAGTTAGTGTGGCTTTCCTGCCAGTTTAAACCAATTAGACGTCTCTCATTAACAAGGCATTTTCTTTCACAGAAATGCCACTCACTGGATGTTCTTCTGCTTTGTTTTTGCACCATTCTCTGTAAACTCTAGAGCAGGGATTCCCAGCCGTTTTTATGCCACAGACCAATAACACTAAGCAAGGGGTCTGTGCACCCCAGGTTGGGAATCCTTGCTGTAGAGACTGTTGTGCATGAAAATCTTAAGAGATCAGCAGTTTCTGAGATACTCAACTGGCACCAACAATCATTCCACAGTCAAAGTCACTTAGATCACATTTCTTCCCCATTCCGATGTTTGGCCTGAACAACAACTGAACCTCTCGATCATGTCTGCATGCTTTGTGCGTTGAATTGCTGCCACATGATTGGTTAATTAGAATATAGACCATGGAACAGAAAGCACAGGAATAGACCCTTCGGCCCAAAAAGTTGTGCCGACCCAGCTACAAAATAAATCAAAACCCTGTAAAAACTAATCCCTCCTACCTACACAGTGGCAATACCCTCCATCTTCCTCATATTCATGTGCCTATCTAGATGTCTCATAAAAGCCTCTAATGTATTTGCCACTACCACCATACCAGGCAGTGCATTCCAGGCATCTACCACTCTCTGAGCAAAAAGCTTACCCCTCATATCCCTATCAATTTACCCCCTCTCACCTTCAATGCGTGCCCTCTGGTATTAGGCATTTCTACCCTGGGAAACAGATACTCCCTGCCTCCTCTATGCCTTGCATAATCCTATAAACCTCTACTAGATCTCCTTTCAGCCTCCTCCACTCCAAAGAAAACAACCCAATTATACCCAGCCTCTCGTGATAGCACATGCCCTCTAAACCAGGCAGCATCCTGGTAAACCTCTTCTACACCCTCACCATAGTCTCAACAGCCTTCCTATAGTGGAGCAACCACAACTGTAATACTCCAGATATGACCCAACCTGAATTTTATAAAGTTGCAACATAACCCCTTGATTTTTGAACTCAACGTCTCTACTAATAAAAGTATTGTCGAGCAGGTGTTCAGGAGTACCTAATAAAGTGGCCATGAGGGTATCTACTGTAAATACTGAAAACAATGAACGAGGAGCAAAGTGATCTCAATAAGGATGGTTACATTGTTATCCATTTTCATTCAACGTGATAAAGGCATTTATTCATGCATTTTTTGATTTGGAAATGAACAAAGTGCATTCATTGCCTTCGTGGGAAGTGAATGAGCATCTATTGCAAAAGTTCGTTAATAGAATTACTTCTTTATGGCTTCTAGAATTGAGCCACATATCATGAGCTGCAAGAAATGTTGTCATTAAGTGCTTAGCATTAAATACGCAAGGAAGAGCATGATCTGGCAATTTCAGATTCTAATTCTGTTCGAGAACCTTGATGAATGTTTACTTTAAAATTTATCAAATACTTTTGCTGCTAGTTTTCATGGTTAGTAAGTAAATTTTACTTGCTAATATGTTGGTTCAGGGTGATATAATAGAGGTTTCGCCATCTGTCTTGATTATCTTCCTTGTGCTTTCTAATTATAGCTTCCCGGCGCTCCCATTCTTTCCTCTCTCTTGTGCGGATCTCCTGCTCCAGTTGAGCTAACTGTGGAAAGGCAAACAATTAATCTTCAGTAGGAGCTCAGATATGGTGTGACCATATTTCATCTGACAGCTCTAGATCTGATAAATTGCTTCCCCAGCAATGATTTATTAGCTAGCTTCCCATCCATGTCTCAGTGCAGTATTTTACATCAGAGAATACTACCATCCAACAATCATGAATTACCCAACACCACAGCAGAATCAGATTGAGACATCAGAGATATGTAACCAAACCTGCTCAATTACCCTATTAGTTGTAAACTGTTCGTATGAAGCTTTAGTAATCTTTGTAAGTACCACTCTTTGACTTCAGTAAAATAATGTACACATGGGTCATGGGTTATATGACATCACTTCATCATTCTCTTACCTTTTAATGCAAACTTCCTTTTCACAGAAAATTTCCACCCATTCATAATTGTTGCTTCCCTTTCCTCCAAGGTCTTCTGTCCTCTCCCATCAGACTCCCACTTCTCCAGCCCTTTATCTCTTTCACTAATTGACTTCCCAGCTCTTTACTTACCACGTCCCCCTCTCCCGGTTTCACCCATCACCTACCACCTTGTACTTCCTCCCCTCCCCCCACCTTTTTCTTTCCAGTTCTGAAGAAGGGTCTCGGCCCAAAAGTTTGACTGTGTACTCTTTTCCACAGATGCTGCCTGGCCTGCCAATTTCCTCCAGTGTTGTATGTGTTGCTGATTGAATTTAGTCCATTTTTGTTTTTCCTCTGGTCTAAGTAGATAAATATTATGGATTACTACTGTCAGCTTGTTTTATTTTACAGGTCAAAGTTTATTTAAAATTTTCTACAGATAGCTAAATCACTACATATTGTAGATGGTTTTGGAGGCCAAGTCATTGGGTATATTTAAGGTGGAGATTGATAGGTGCTTGTTAATCAGGGTGTCAAAGGTTACAGAGAGAAGGGAAGAGAATGGGGTTGAGAGGGATAATAAATCAACCACGTCACAATCAGCCGAGGTCTTATGGTCTTATTGTCTAAATCCACTCTTTCACAAAGAGTGTACATTGGGGATTTGCTCTCAATTTCCCTCGAGATCAATAAAGTATGTCTGTCTGTCTGTCTGATTAAAAGGACAAAACTCAACTCAGCACTACTTTTAGGAACACTCATAATGCTTATCAAATTCAAAGTTCAAAGTAAATGTTATTATCAGAGTAGAGAATGTATCACCACATACAACCCTGAGGTTCGTTTTCCTGTGAACATACTCAGCAAATCTATAGAATGGTAACTATAACAGGATCAATGAAAGTCCAAGTAAAGTGTAGAAGACAACAAAACTGCGCAAATACAAATATAAATAAATAGCAATAAATAGCATGAGCATGACATAACAAGATAAAGAGTCCTTAAAGTGAGATCGCTTAACATAACATGATAAAGAATCCTTATGGTTCGCATGATATGAATCCGCTTTGGGGCCAGTATGATGAAGGTATTACAACATGTGCGTCAAGGTCCTGCTAGAGCTATGTAAAATTGGAAGATTATAACTTAGCCAGATCAGCCTGCAGTTCTAATGCGATGCTCTCACAACTGCTTTGGAGCTCAATATTCGTGAAAACCCCTCTCTTATAGAAGCCTGGTTACATACACATTGAGGAGGAACTTCCCATTGACACTATTTAAAACAATTGTCTGCTGGTTGCAGGTAGGTTGTCACCTGATGTGATCTCATGCTTTTGCCAGCTTTCTACAAATGTTTGTGTCTTCTTGGAGTTAATTGCAATTGCAGGAGTCTGCAGGGAATGTTATGCAAGCACGGAAGGAATTTCTGCTGACTATGGTTTGAGCTGAATTGTTTACTGACATTGATGTGCAAACAGACCCCACTTGGAGTACTGTGCTCAGTTCTGGTCGCCTCACTACAGGAAGGATGTAGAAACCATAGAAAGGGTGCAGAGGAGATTTACAAGGATGTTGCCTGGATTGGGGAGCATGCCTTATGAGAACAGGTTGAGTGAACTCGGCCTTTTCTGCTTGGAGAGACGGAGGATAAGGGGTGACCTGATAGAGGTGTATAAGATGTCGAGAGGCTTTGATCGTGTGGATAGTCAAAGGTTTCTAAGCAAGTAAGTTTTCTCTTACAATGCAGCAAGATAGAAACATGAAAAACCTACAGCACAATACAGGCCCCTCGACCCACAAAGCTGTGCCGAACATGTCCTTACCTGAGAACTACCAAGGCTTACCCGTAGCCCTCTATTTTTCTAAGCTCCACGTATCCATCCAGGAGTCTCTTAAAAGACCGTCACAACACGATGGAGGAACTCAGCAGGTCGGGCAGCATCCATGGAAATGAACAGTCAACGTTTCGGGCCGAGACCCTTCGTCAAGACTGAAGAGGGAGGGGGCAGGGGCCGTATAAAGAAGGTGGGGGGAGGGTGGGAAGGAGAAGGCTGGTAGGTGCCAGGTGAAAAACTAATCGGGAAAGATCAAGGGGTGGGGGGGGGTAAGTAGGAAGGGGATAGGCAGGAAAGGTGAAGAAGGAATGTAAGGGGAAAGCATTGTGTAGTAGAAGGAGGCGGAACCATGAGGGAGATGATAGGCAGCTGGAGGAGGAGGCAGAGTGAAACTGGAATGGGGGAAGGGAGGGGGAGGGAATTACCAGAAGTTGGAGAATTCAATGTTCATGCCAAGGGGCTGGAGACTATCCAGACGGTATATGAGGTGTTACTCCTCCAACCTGAGTTTGGCCTCATCATGGCAGTAGAGGAGGCCATGTATGGACATATCCGAATGAGAATGTGAAGCAGAGTTGAAGTGGGTGGCAACGGGAGATCCTGTCTGTTGTGGTGGACGGAGCAGAGGTGCTCGACAAAGTGGTCCCCCAATCTGCGTCGGGTCTCGCCGATGTAGAGGAGGCCGCACTGGGAGCACCGGATGCAATAGATTACCCCAACAGACTCACAAGTGAAGTGTTGCCATTCCCATTCGGATGATCCAATCCCTCAGCCTCACATTTATCCTCCAACTCACTGTATTCCTATACTCACTGTCGCATGGCACAGGCAGTAATCCTGAGATTACTACCTCTGAGGTCCTGCTTCTCAACTTCCTAACTCCCTGTCGTCTGTTTTCAGGACCTTCTCCCTTTTCCTACCTATGTTGTTGGTATCAATATGTACCATGACCTCTGGCTGTTTTCCTTCCCACTTCAAGATATCGTGGACGCGATCAGAAACATCCCAGACCCTGGCACCTGGGAGGCAAACTACCATCCACGTTTCTTTCCTGCATCCACAGAATCGCCTGTCTGACCCCCTAACTATAGTGTCCCCTATCACTGTTGCCATCCTCTTCCTTTCCCTACCCTTCTGAGCCACAGGGCCAGACTCTGTGCCAGAGGCACGGCCACTGTTGCTTCCACCAGGTAGACCATTCCCCCCAAACAGTACTCAAACAGGAGTACTTATTGTCAAGGGGGGCAGCCACTGGGGTACTCTCTAGTATCTGACTCTCGCCCTTCGCTCTCCTGACTGTTACCCACTTATCTGTCTCTCTGGCACTCTCTATCACCTCCTCACTCTCCCTGACCAGACGAAGGTCATCAAGCTGCATCTCCAGTTCCCTAACGTGGTCCCTAGGGAGCTGCAGCTCGACGCACCTGGTGCAGATGTGGCCGTCCAGGAGGCTGGGAGACTCCAGGACCTCCCACATCTGACACCCAGTGCAGAAAACCGGCCTCACACACATATTTTCTGTCTGTATTCTAAACAGATAACCTACCTCGCCTCGACCCGTTATCGCTGAAGCACCATTGAGCCAAAGCCTTCCTACTCTGTCTCCCTCTACTCTATCGCCTGCTCCTCCGATGCTTACTCTGTAATCTGTCTTCTTTTTAAACTTTCTCCACTGTTCTCACTGGCCAACCTCCATGTGCTTGTGCAGTCGTGCGCCGTTCAAACCGCTGGAGATGGGAAGAATGAACCGAGAACAGGACAAACCACAGGAGGAGGAAGAAGTAAAGAAGTAATGGAAGGCTCTAACCCTTCAGAGTATTTCGGCTGCGTTCTTGGCATCTTTACTGCAATATTGCCACCTGCTTCAATCATAGCTATGTAGGAGAACAAAAAACACTTTTTCAATTTCCATCAAAATGATTGTGACAATAAACTTGTATTTCTCAAGTTTGATAAATGCATGATTGTTCATTTTTTATTGTTAGACAGAGGAGATCACTCATTTTGAGACCAAACAAAGCAAACCACACACAACTCCACTATCTTTGTGGGCAGAGCATAATTCTGTGAAGAGTCCATGTTTCTTGGGATGAAATGGTTAACCTATGAGGAGTGTTTGATGGCTCTGTGCCTGTATTCACTGGAGTTTCGAAAAATGAGGGTGGGTTGGGGGGGGGGAATAGGAAATCTCACTGAAAGTTATCAAATATTTGAAGGCCTACGTACAGTGGCTGTGGAGAGAGTGTTTGCTATAGTAAGTGAGTCTAGGACCAAAGAGCACGGTCTCAGAGTAGACGGACGTCCATTTAGAACAGAGATGAAAAGCCAGAGGGTGATAAATCTGTTGAATTCATTGTCATAAACAGCTGCGAAGGCCAGGCCATTGAGTATATTTAAAGTGGAGTCTGAAGGTTCTTGATAAGTTCTTTATCAAAGGTTATGGGGAAAAGACAGTAGAATAGGGTTGAGAAGGATAATAATCAGCCATGACAGTATGGTAGAGCAGGCTTAATGGGCCAAGTGGCCTAATTCTGCTCCTGTGTCTTATAGTCTTCCTTATGGTGTAGTGTACATTGTCAGAATGCAAATGGATTTTAGATGCCATGTGTCAGCATTGCACAATGCAAGTGTATGAAGGGATGATCTATTAGAAGAATCATCAGAGAAGTCTGTATGGATTGAAAGAAAGAAGAACGCTATTGAGAGTGAATTACAAAAATTACTCAGGTGCTAATAGTGGTGGATATCAATTACAGGATATTAAGAGGCAGTTAGATACTGTATAAAGTTTAGAGAACACAACATTTCTAAGCTTTATTCAGGAGAACTTTCTCAGCCAAGTTGCGACACATCTATAAACATGAATAACTCTGATCAGGAATGGGGTTATGAAGGTGGAAGGAGAATCGGCTGAAGATCATATTTGTAGTAGTAATAATTCAGTCAGCATAGATATGGAAAAAATTAACAAAATAAACATTGTAGGTTTCTGCAAAGTTGACTTTACAAGGATGAGAAGCAATTTATTTTGATAAGCTACTTGACAGTAATCTGTCAAAAGGTCCAAGAGAAATCAACTCCACAAAAATAAAAAGACTTCTTTCCACAAGAACGGTCATCAACTTTCAGAATTTCACATTAATTTCAATGGAAAGGGCATGTTGCAAGGACATATCATAAGTATTGGGAAATTTCCTTTCTATTTAATTGAGTTGTGTTTTTACGTTTCTCTTTATTTTCATTTTTTAAAGCATGTAGATAGCTTAATATTTTAATTCATTGAAAACTGGATAAAACGTCAGTCCCATCCTTTGCATCTCTGACCACTCCAGAACTGAAAAGCTGCTACCCTGAACGAACTGCGTTACCATGGATCTGAAAGCACTCTGGTTCCAGAGTGGATAGATAAGGTTAGCAAATTCCCTTTCTTAAAGGACTAAATGAATCAGTTGTTTTGTTTTCCAGTAAGGACACAGAGGCACAGCTGGTAGAACTGTTGCATCACAACTCCGACGACCAGGTTCGGTCCTGATTTCTAGTGATACAGCATAAAGTTTGTTTGTTGATTTCCTCTGATTTCTTCTCTCATCCCAAAAATGTGCAGGTTGGAGGATTAATTGGCCGTTGTAAGTATGTAAATATGTAGTGTGTAGATGAATGACAAAATCTAGAAGGTGGGGAAAGATTACTAGGAATACAGTGGGCTTGGACAGGATGAGTGTAGTTGGGTTCTTGATGGTTGGTGTGGTTGGTGTTGACTAGGTGAGGTGAAGGACCTAATTCCCTACTGTAAAGCTCTATAACTCTATGAACGGAAAATCCTACAAAAGCTAGTGGATTCAGCCCTGTCCATCACGGGAAAAGCCCTCCCAACCACTGAGCACATCTACATGAAACGTTGCCATAGAAAAGCAACATCCATCATCAGGGATCCCCACCACTCAAGCCATGCCCTTTTCTCACTGCTGGTAGAAGGTACAGGAGCCTCAGGATTCACATCACCAGGTTTCTACCCCTTAACCATCAGGCTCTTGAACAAAAGGGGATAACTACAGTCACTTGCCTTCCATTGAGATGTTCCCAGAACTAATGATCTCACTTTAATGACTCTATCTTTTTTATTTGATGTTCTTGTTATTTATTGCTATTTATTTATATTTACATTTGCACTTTGTTGTTGTCTGCACTGTGGTTGATCTTTCATTGATCCTGTTATAGATACTATTCTATAGATTTGCTGAGTGTGCCCCCAGGAAAATGAATCTCAGGGTTGTATGTGGTGACATATATGTACTTCGATAATAAAATCTACTTTGAACTGACATTGAGAGCTTCAAGCTCCTCTGAGTGAACATTGCCGATAGCTTGTCCTAGTCCAACCACAGCCAAGAGAGCTCACCAGCACCTCCGGTTCCTCAGCAGGCTGGAGAATGTTTTCATGTCCTCTTTAACCCTCACCAGTTTATTAATGCACCGTAGAATACTGATCCAGATGCATCACAGCGTGATATGTCAACTGCTCTGTCCAAGAAACTGCAACGAGTTGTGGACGCAGCTCAGAACAGCATGCAAATCGTCCTCACCTTCATAGACACCATTTATACCTCTCGCTGCCTAGGTAAAATAGCCAGCATATTCAAAGATCCCACCCATCATGGACATACCCTTTTCTTCCCCTTCCCATCGGGCGGAAGGTATAAAAGCCTGGAGTACAAATCACCAGGTTTGAGGACAGCTTCTAGCCCACTGTTATAAGAGCTTTGAATGGTTCTTGACCTCACAATCTACCTCGTTATGACTGGGCACCTTATCGTCCACCTGCACTCCCTTTTTCTGTACCTGTAACATTTTATCCTTTTACCTTGTGCTGCCTCAATGTGTTGGTGTAAATCATTAATCTGTGTAAACAGTAAGACAGGTTTTTCACTGTATGTCAGTACACGTGACAATAATAAACCAATTTACCAACAGTATATCTAGAATT
Source organism: Hemitrygon akajei (assembly GCF_048418815.1). Classification (NCBI taxonomy): domain Eukaryota; kingdom Metazoa; phylum Chordata; class Chondrichthyes; order Myliobatiformes; family Dasyatidae; genus Hemitrygon; species Hemitrygon akajei. The sequence continues at coordinate 170,837,023 of NC_133133.1, forward strand.
GCATTTGAACCACTAGACTTCCACTAACTATGATATCATACCCCTATTTGAACCTCACAACCATTTGCTATCCCATAGAAATTTATTTTAGCAACACTCTGAACTTCAATGCACTAACTCCAATGCAAACAGAGAAAATTTTAAGTAGTCCTTTAACATACAATAACAATTAACACATGCAGCTGTGCATTTAAAAATCCTTTCATGAATCCTCTTGATAATATTGTTTAAATTTTAAAATGATGTTGTGAAAGTGACCTGCAATCTATGCTAAGATTTTCATGAGCATTATAACTTGGCAGAACGGATTCAACATTCCAATTTTCATTCAGTTAATTAACTGGTTCCTTTGGGTTGCTACAGCCAGGGGGTGGTGAAGGAGATACGCTCCCGCTACCAATGACGTGCGTCTCAAATAGCTTCCAACAACCACATCCAGCGTCTGGCCTTCACGTGTGGCTTAGCTACTGGGCATGTCAGAACTGTTTCTGCTTACAGGAGAAGGGGAAAAGGCGCCTTAAGACCAATTGCTTCAGGCAGGTGGGGCTCATCAGACATGTTTGGCAGATCATCTAGAAGCAAAACTCTTCTCTCAAACCTCTGCTGCCTTGCGACTATCACACTCACAAGGAAGGCTTTGGAAGTAAACCCCGATGAAAAACCCAGAGCTGGAGTCCCTAGAGCAGCCCTCTGTTGAGTTCAAGGCTGACTGGGAACTCCAGCGATGCTGCTGTATCAGTCTCTGCCATTCCTTTGGATTCATCAGCTGCGTGGTGCGTGGGCAAGAGCTTGCTCTCCATATCGTACTGCCCTGGCTTGCGTTTAACATGGACAGCTGGGACGCAACGTCCATGGTTGAACCTGACCAGTGGAAGGTCTCAATACAGTTAAATGGAAAAGTGGTAAAGGAAATATTTGAAACCGTTTAGAAAATTATGCAACTAAAACTGATTGTGACTTCGAGCACATTCGGAAATGCTTCTCAAGAAGATCAAGAAGCTGCTGTTTATGAGTAAGGACATGAACGCACTGAAAAAGAATGTGATTACATCAGAGAAGATGTAAACAAAATTCGCCAGGATGTTATTGACATAATAGGGGAATGACAAAACCAGAAGGGTCTAAGAAGGGTAGACAGCCAAAAATCATTTTCCCAGTGCTCATTTTTTCATTACGTGCATGTCATGGGTGATTGTGGTCTTTCCAGGACCATGATTGTTCTTGGCAAATTTTTCTACAGAAGTGGTTTACCATTGCCTTCTTCTGGGCAGTGTCATTACAAGGTGGGTCACCCCAGCCATTATCAATACTCTTCCGAGATTACTGACACCAGTGACTCTTCAGACTCACTGGCGACAGTGGGCACATAACCAGGACTTGTGATTCTCTCCAGCTGTTCATACGACCATCCACCACCTGCTCCCATGGTTTCACGTGACCCTGAATGGGGGCTAAGCAGGTGCTACACCTTTCCAAAGGATGCTCTGCAGGCAAGCAGAGGGAAGGAACACCTTACACCTCTGTTGGTGAAGATGTATCTCCAGCCTGCCACTCCAAAAGATTTAGAAGAGATCTGAAAAATAATTATTTTACCCAAACGATGGTGGAAATCTGAAATGCAGTGCAAGAGGGGGAGAAAAAGGGAAGTAATCTTATAACCTTTATGAAGTAGAGGATAAAGATGAAGACTTGAACCATCACGAAATAGAAAGCTACAGATCAAGTGCTGGTAGATAGATATTTAATGGTCAGCGTGGATTCAGATGGCCAAAGGCTTGTTTCTATGACTGTGATCAACCTGGACTATTTTTAAGATTATTTTCCAAAGTATATGAACTGGCAGTAAAACTGTGCCAGATAATACTTGATGCAGAAGATTTTGTACTGAATAGAAAGTTGTTTGGAGGTCAAATATATCCATTCACTTTATTTTAAATGCAAGCCCTAATTAAAGCAGTAAGGTTGAGGAATAATTAATTCTCCAAAGTAGGTTATCAGTAAGTAAAACTATGGCACGAAAATGACATCAGCATCTCCAAGCATACACTAACTTTAAAATAAATTTTTATAATGTATAAACGCTAACATTTCATGCATGCTCAGTCAAGCATTTCAATTAGGCACAGCCAACAGAACCTTAAATCTTACCTCCTTTAGAAAAAGATACTCCTGTGTGTGTTGCTCCTGTATCTGCCAATCCAATTCCTCCTCTCGTCCATCCCTGAATAATACACACAAAAGAATAATTTTAAAGCATATTGCTTATGCATCTTGCTGCCCAAAACAAAAGAGGAAACATAAAAGGTTTAGAAAATTTTTGACCCAATAATTGTTGCTAACCAATTTGACTAATCTGCTTCATATGGATCTCTTTTTCTTTGTTTATGTAAAGGTAATTATTTTTGCTGAAGCTAATTAAAAGAAAATTTCAAGAGTGCTATTTAAAAAATTTCACTTGAAGAATAAGCTCCTGTATAAGGCAGTGAAAGGGTCTGAACGAAGCTCAAGCTCTTTCCTGATGGAGAAATAGAATTGGTCAATTATCAATTATAGTGACCATGGGAGTTTGGTTTTAAATTAATATTGCAGAACTATTGAGTTGTTTGTACCAAAGTCAAATTAAAATGAACTTGTCAGTTTCCATTCCTACCTTTTAGCTTCTGTAGCAATTCTGGAGTGTGGGAAGAAGTCATGCCATTAATCAAAAGGAACCTCTAAGGTCAAGTAACTGCCTAAAATCTACTCATTAAAATTACATTTAACATTGTTAGGGACTACATAATAATAATTACTGGGTACTGCTCTACTGTTTTCCACCTGTCAAATCAAAATAAAATGACAATTTATCACTAAGTGCTGTACAGAGGGGTAGTGTGTTAACACTTTTCAGTACAGGCGACCCAGGTTCAATTCCCACAGCTGCCTGTAAGGAGTTTGTACGTTCTCCCTGTAACCATGTGGGTTTTCTCTGGGTGCTCTGGTTTCCTCCCACAGTCCAAAGACTTACCAATTGGCAGGTTAATTGGTCATTGTAAATTATCCTGTGATTATACACAGATTCAACTGGGGGATTGCTGGGTGGCATGGCGTGAAGGGACAGAACGGCCTATTCCACTCTGTATCTCAATAAGACTGCTCTGCCATTCAATCATGGCTGATCCTTTTTCATACCCTCCTCAACCCCACACCCCAGTCATCTCCCTTTGATGCCATGTCCAATCAAGAACCTATCAATCTCCACCTTAAATACACCTAGCGATCTGGCCTCCACAGCTGCCCGTGGTAACAAGTTTCACAAATTCACCACCCTCTGGCTAATGAAATTTCTCCGCATCTCTGTTTTAAATGGACACCCCTCTATCCTGAGGCTGTGCCCTCTTGTCCTACACACCCCCACCATGGGAAACATCCTTTCCACATCTACTCCGTCTGCACCTTTCAATATTCGAAAGGTTTCAATGAGATCCCCCCCTCATCCTTCTAAATTCCAGCAAGTGCACGCCCAGTGCCATTAAATATTCCTGATATGATAACCCTTTCATACCCAGAAACATCCTTATGAACCTCCTCTCAATCCTCTCCTGTGCCAGCACATCTTTTCTAAGATGAGGAGCCCAGAACTGTTCACAATACTCAAGGTGAGGCCTCACCAGTGCCTTATAAAGCCTCAGCATCACATCCTTACTCTTGTATTCTAGACCTCTTGAAATGAATGCTAACACTGCATTTGCCTTCCTCACTACTGACTCAACCATGCAAAATACTTATTTAATACCTCAACCACTTCCTCTGTCTCTGGGAATAAATATCTTCTTTTGTCTTCGATTGTTCTCACCCTCTTTTTTAGGTCTCTCTTGTTTTTAATGCTGGAGGAACTCAATAGATCAGGCAGGAACTATGTAGGGAAGTGGGCAGTTGATATTTTGGGCAAAGACCTCCATTAGGACTTTACTCAAACATTTGACTTTTAATCAAATCATTGAAGGAGAGTAATGAGAAAATGAAAGGCTTTGATCCTATGGGCTTTCTATTTTGTTAGGCTGTCAACAACTCAACAACCTTTCATGAACAGTGTATTGTAATCAATAATATGGTGGAATTATGAAATCTTGTACCTTTGTCTTTCAAGTTCCTGTTGTTGTCTGAGCACCAAGTTTCGAGCTATGCGCCGATGTGCCTCCAAAACAACAGCTTTTTTCACTGCTCTTGCCAACTCCTCCTGATGCTGTTGAAATAGATCATTCTTTCCTCAGTCTTTTAGATACAGGTAAGAAAATTCTAAGCTTTGTTACTTTTTGGAGGTACAATTGAGAACACTTATTGAAAAGGTTAATGTTCATTCGGTAAGGCAAACGGAACTGCTCATCGTGGTAGCTGAAGTAGGATATCTTATCCCAAGACCAGACTGAGTTCAACACTACTTCACATCTACAATTGCATCATTTTCAACAAGATACACATTGCAATTATTTAATCAAAAACGGCTTTCCCCTCACACTTTCTCCTTAGATTAACTCAACAGTAGCTTTAAATTAAAAGCTTAAGTCCCTGCCATGGCCATCCCAAGCCTGGCTGGTGAAAGGAGGGGGGTTGGGCACGGGGTCAGCAACCCCATCCCATAAAAACCCAGAGCTACAGAAACTCCAAAGACTTCATCGCTGGGAGAGTAAGGATACACCAAGAAGGCAGGCTACACCTGGAGACAATATGAAAGGCTAGTGCAGGGCAGGGGACTCTGGTGACGTACTATCACCAGAATATGTCCCAGTAGGGGTGATAATTTTAAGTAAGTTAAGTCTCTGGCAATTGTTATCTTATTGCAAAGCTGTTCTTGGTGTCAGTGGGGAGCCTGAACACCTTTCCCAGTTAATTGGCAATGACATTTCACAGAGATGGACAAAGGTGTCCAACGCTGCCTAACATATGGAAGGGAACACAGGAGTGAGGAGCAGGGGAAGTCCGTGGCCCCTCGAGCCTGAGTTCCAAAGATTCACAAAGCTCTGAGAGAAAACGTTCTACTACATCTTAATTTAGAAAAATGATCTCCAGTTTGGCATTCTGTCACATTAACAAACAGCAATGTTGTTAAAACTCCTCAGGATCTTGAGCCGTATACAGTAGTCAGTTTGGTTAATTGGCCATATACATTGCAGGTATGTATTAATATGGATAATTGTGTGGTAAACCAATGCTCCAACAAGGCTAACAAGAAATAACTAACAGGAATTAAACCCAGTTCAGCCCGTACAATCAATTTTTGCACCTACACATTTACGTCTTGGAGGGAAGGGGGATGGGTCACCTTGGGAATTCTTTTCGCAATCTGTGTAACTTTGGCAAAACTCCATCTACTGATGGCAGCAGTGAAGTGGAACCATGGTCTGAGTGGTGAAGGTCCTTGATGATGGATGCTGTTTTCCTGTGACAGCATTTCGTGTAGATGTGCTCATTGGTGGGGAGGGCTTTACCCATGATGAACTGAGCTGCATCCACTACTTTTTGTAGGCTTTTCTGTTCAAGGTCATTGGTATTTCTATACCAGGCCAAGGTGCAACCAGTTCTGGCTCATGGACCTCTGGTTTCCTCTTCCTGAAGTCAATAATCAGCTTCTTGCTCTTTCTGACATTGCATGAGAGGTTGTTGCTGTGGCACCAATCAGCCAGATTTTCAATTTCCCTCCTATATGCTGATTCTTCAGCACCTTTGATTTGGCCGATGACAGTGGTGTTGGCAACAAACTCAAATATGATCTTATTTATGATCTGCAAATCTAAAACTATCACGATCTTTAGCTACAATAAAAGTTTAGCTGAATCCCTGAAGTTATGGCTCTTCCTATAAGAATAGAATGCTTCTTTCAGTATCCGTGTAATAAGATTTAGAATCAGGTTTAATAGCACCAGCACATCATGAAATGTGTTGTTTTGCACAGCAGAACATTGCAATACAGAATAATAAAAACTATAAATTACAGTAAGGAATATATAAAATTAATTCAAATAAGTCGTCCAAAAAGAGAGCAATAAAAAGTAGTGAGGTAGTGTTGGTGGGTTTAATGTCCATTCAGAAATCAGATGGCAGAGGGGAAGAAGCTGTTCCTGAATCGCTGAGTGTGCCTCCAGATTCCCCTACCTCTTCTTTGATGAGAAGAAGGCATGTCCTGGGTGATGGGTTTCTTAATGATGGAAGTCGCTTTTTGAGGCATCATCTTTTGAAAGTGTCCTGGATGCTGGGGAGGCTCGCGCCCATGATGGAGCTGGTTGAGTTTGCAACTTTCTGCAGCTTTTTGCAAACCTATGCAGTGCCCCCCAACCCCTGCATACCAGACAGTGATGCAACCAGTTAGAATGCTATCTATGGTACACCTGAAGAAATTTGTGAGTGTCTTTGGTGATGTACCTAGTCTCCTCAAACTCCTAATTAAATATAGCTGTGGTTATGCCTTCTTTGTAACTGCATCAATACGTTGGGCCCAGGATAAATCTTCAAAGTTAGTGACGCCTAGGAATTTGAAGCTGCTCATTGTTTCTACTGCTGATCCCTTGACGAGGACTGGTGTTTTCCCTCAACTTCCCCTTCCTGAAGTCCACAATCAATTCCTTGGTCTTGCTGATGTTGAGCACAAGGTTGTACTCAACCAGCTGATCTACTTCAATCCTGTACATGTCCTTGCCAGCATCTGAAATTCTGCCATCAATGTTGTCATCAGCAAATTTATAGATGGCATTTGAGCTGTGTTGAGGCCCAGCTATTGAAATATTGGAAAACCCAATCAACCTGCACTCTGAGGTAAGGGTAGGTCTGGGACAGATTTGTACTCATGAAGAGAGAATCCAATCTATGAACATCCTGGACTATTTTGTGGAACTTTGATAGGAAATTCTGCTCTCCATATTCTAGTTCATGACTTGAACCATTGAAAGAACAATGCCCAAGTTCATTCTCGCATTTTTGATAGTATTCATCCCACTACATTACCAACGACCGCACACTCAAGAGATGGAATAAAAGAAAATAGTGGCTGTCACTCTGCCTTCAAGCCCACTCCTATCCCTACCCGACGGCAAAACTTTATGTACCCAGAGGGCTGTCCACAGATGAGGAGGCTTTTACATTGACACGAAGATATTCTTCTAACCCTGGGCTACCAGAGTAGAATTCACCATAATTGATCTAAGATTGCACTAGATCAAGGAGGCAAATTAAAAAGAAATCCTCAAGGGATTAATGCTCTGTTTACTTGGAAAGAATTAAATAATCATATTCAGCCAGCTCTGCCATCTGGACTGCTGAATAAACCATATGGACATATCTTGTTACTCCATCAACCCACAAGACAATTGGAGCCACAAGCTGACAGAACCTTTCATCAGCAAGTCTCCTTCAGAAAAAATATAAAGGCAGGGAAATTTCTCCTAACACAATAAAATAAATTATATTGAAACCAAAAGGAAAAATTAACCAAGCACGTGCAATATCTGGACGTATCAATGTATTTCTTCAGGGGCATAATCATTGTTCAAAAGTAATTTTTTTTGCAAACTCACAATAGAACCAAGCATCTGTGTCATATAAGCATATCAAAAATGATGCGTTCTTTCAAAATCTTTCTTCCCAACCAAAAACGGTTTTCTGGAACCTTTTGTAAGAATGTTTCCTTTCAAGTGGATGAAAAATAAGCTGGTCTTTAAAAGTAAGTATTTGTTTTTATGGATCTCATATATTTATTTCTCCTGTGAGAGTTCTTGAATCCACAAGAATTCAGATTTCTCTAGTAAAAAACTGCCCTCCCATCGAGACCAGGTGCACCGCAGAGCAGAGCCATGCAACACCAGTCTTTGATGAAATTTCAGGACAAGGTCTTCTTTGCTTCTATGGCGCTGAAGTAAAAACATCCTTTAAAAAAGTGAAAGCGTTTCTTAGAAAAAATTAAGTATTTGGAAAATTAATGAAAATTAATTCATGACTTTATGTTCCTTAATATATCTAAAAAAGCCACTATGTATTTGAATTACATGATACTTGCAAGAAAAAGATGAATCATTATGTTTTGGAGCAGCGGAATGTCAGACAGGAGATTTGAACTTCTGGGCAGAAGGAAGCTGTCATTGGTCTCAAGAGATAATTTCGTTTTGAAGAAAAAGAACATGGGTGGATCACGGGTATGATGAACAACTATAAAAATAAAGTCTAGTTAAATTTATGGTGTAATTTAGATTAATTTTAAAACAAGCTGCAGTATTAGATTGTGCACGGTACTGCACAGATAAGTTCTGAGGTTGTGAAGCCCTGGGAAAGCATTTAGATTCGATTGTTTTCACACAGAACAATTTGTGATTTTCATGTTTATGTCATTTTCCTATTTTCCGATAAAATTAAATTCTGTACCAACCTAACTTCTAGTGAATTATTTGTACATGGGTTGAAATGCAGACAGATTGTGGAGGGTTTCCTTTTTGTTAAGGACGTCATGCCATGAGATAATAACAACAATTCATTCCTGATGTTCCATTTGATTTCACTTGTGCTTTTGATAGCTGGAAATCCAAAACAAATATGGGTAAGTGATGTCTTATGTCAAAAACAATGAATGATGCTCTAATGATCTACCTGAACTTAAGAGGGATCAGTCTGTGGTCCTCTTTATGGTACCAGCGTTCCAGGTTCAATTGCTGACGCAGTCTCTATGGAATTTCTATGTTCTCCCTGTGACCTCATGGGTTTCTTCCCACAGTCCAAAGATGTACCGGTTGGTAGGTTAATTTTGGTCATTGTAAATTATCCCGTGATTAGGATAGGATTACTGAATGGTATGGCTTGAAGGGCCAGAAGGGCCTTTTCCGCGTGGTATCTCTATAAATAAATAAACCTAAAACTAATAAGATGGAGTACTCAAATGATTATTAGCCCAGCTAACCATTGTGATTAGATCATAATCACAAGAAATTCTGCAGATGCTGGAAATCCAGAGCAACACACACAAAATGCTGGAGGAACTCAGCAGGTCAGTCAGCATCTATGGAAATGATGTTTCATCATTAGATATTTCAGTAGATGCTTCAGGCTGAGGCCGTTCTTTGGGACTGAAGTTGACGGGACAAGAAGGATAGATAGAAGGTGATAGATGGGTAGAAAAGACAAAGGGCTGGAGAGGAAAGAAACTGGTAGGAGAGGAGAGTGGACCACAGGAGAAAAAGGAGGAGGGGATACAAGGGGAGATGACAGGCAGGTAAGAAGAGGTAAGGGGCCAGGGTGGGGAACAGAAGAAGAGTGGAGGGGGAGGGGTTTTTATTTTTACCGCAAGGAGAAATCAATATTCATGCCATCAGGTTGGAGGCTATCCGGACAGAACATAAGTTATTACTCCTCCACCCTGAGGGTGGCCTCATTGTCGCACAAGAGGAGGCCATGGATCCACATATCAGAATGGGAATGGGAATCGGAATTAAAATGTTCAGCCACCAGGAATTTCCCCTTTTAGCAGATGGTGCGGAGGTGTTTGACAAAGCAGTCCCCCAATTTACAACGGGTTTCACCAACGTAGAGGACGTCGCATTGGGAGCGCCCGACAGAATAGCCAACCCCAGCAGATTTACAGGTGAAGTGTTGTCTCACCTGGAAGGACTGTTTGGGGTCCCGCATAGAGGTGAGGAAGGAGGTGAACGGGCAGTTCTAGCACTTCAGCCACTTGCATGGAAAAGTCCCGGGAGATCAGTGGGCAAGGGAACTACAGAGGGATGGATCTCTGTGCAAAGTGGGGAAAGAGGGGAAGTGAAGATACATTTAGTGGTAGGATCCCTTTGGCGATGGCAGAGGTTGCAGAGGGTGATGTGTTGGATGCAGATGCTCATGGTATAGTAGGTAAGAAAAAGAATTCTATCACTGTTAAGGTGGCAGGAAGATGGGATGAGCACAGATGTTTTGGAAATGGAGGATATGTGAGCGATGGCAACATCAATGGTGAAGGAAGGGAAACATTCTTTGAAGGAGGAGGACATCGCTGATGTCCTGGAAAGGAAAGCCGTATCTGGGAACTGATGCAGCAGAGACAGAGGAACTGAGAAAAGGGAATTGCATTTTTACAGGGGATATAGTAGGAAAAGGTATAATCAAGATAACCGTGAGAATCAATAGGTTAATAAAAGATGTCAGTCAACAGCTTGTCTCTAGAGATGGAGCCAGAGAGATCGAGAAAGGGGAGGAAGGTGTCAGAAATGGATCAAGTCAACTTAAAGGCTGGGCGGAAGTTGGAGGCAAAGTTGATTAAATTGGCAAGCTCAGCATGAGTGCATGGGGCAGCACCAATGTAGTGGAGGGGGACTTGGAGAGCATTACTGGGGAAGGCTTGGAACATGGACTGGTCTACGTAGCCAGAGAAAAGGCAGGCATAGCTGGGGCCCATGTGAGTCCCCATGGCTACCTCTTGAATCTGGAGGGAGTAAGAGGAGCAGAAGGAAAAATTGTTGAGGGTGAAGACCAGTTCTGCCAAACGGAGGTGGATGAAGGTGGAGAGGAACTGGTTGGTTCTTCTGTTGAGAAAGAAGCGGAGAACTTTAAGGCCTTCTTGATGGGAGATAGATGTGTTTAGGGACTAGACATCCATAGTGAAAATGAGGCTGTCAAGGCCAGGGATTTGAAAGTTTATGAGGAGTTCGAGAGCATGACAAGTGTCATGGATGTAGGTGATTAGTTGGTGTCAAAGGCTCTGAACATCCGAAATCAGTTGATATGGTTTCAATTAATGTTGGTTATCGCCCTTCCCTCTATATTTTGTAGAAGGACCTATCACAAAGCGTAGTGAATGAGGAGTGAATAGAAATCAGTAACGCAAATAAAAACATGCATGTTCAGCAACTCGTATGAAATTAGTGCAAATTTTATCTGTATAATTTAATGGAGAATTGTGTACCATGTAAATACTTAAATACAGTTAAATACATTGCATCGTTGAAATATTTAGCCCTATATTCACTCATCTACTTTCCTTTTGATCTTTGGAAAAAAAACTTCCATTTTTAAGCTTGACAGTACCTTTATGATTTCCATGAATTGCTTTTTCAATTTACCGATTAATTTATCACTAACCTTTTGTTTAGCTTCCATGTTGTCTTCTTTCAGCCTGGTTTGCTTCCAGCTGAGGTGTCCTGAGGATATTATCTCTGCTCCTGGGAATCTTGGTGTTGGCAACGGCTCATTGTTACTTCTTAAATCATTGGTTACTAAATAATGTATTGAAGGATAAGGTATAGGTTCTCAGTTGGAGCAGACTTTACTTCATTTAATATAACAAACATAGCATCAGTCTTTAATTTTATTGAATTAATTTACAGTGAATATCCCATGCAAGAACAATTTTTTACTGAAGATGTCAGGAGCCCAAGTGTTTTTATGATGGTCATCTCCTTTGACTTATCATCTATTCCTTAAAAACAATGATACTTAACCTAGAAGTTGAGAACTGTTTTTTAAAAGAGCTCCAGAGCCACACAGATTATTATTTAAATTGGTAATTGGGAAAATAATGTGAGAAGAATAGACCTAAAACTTCTCATTTTATTTTCTGAGGTGATTAAGTACAATCCTACTGTTATGGCATATTCTGGAGTTAGGGTATATAGCAAATATTAATTTCACTAGCAACTAATCTTCAGATTTGAATGTGGAGTACAGATTGAATTTAAAGTGTGGATCTGAACAATTAGACCTCAGTTGCCTGCATAGGTGTGAATGCAGCCTAGAGTCAGTGAGGGATTACATTCATTTGGGTGTCTGGACTGTGGGTGTGAAGAAGGTGTGTGAAAACTATATGTAATTCAAAGGAAGCATTGTAGATACATTGTAACTGTAGAATTGTCCTGCTGTTATCTTTTATCTTTAGCATATAAAAATGTCATGTAATATTGGGTCCAGTGGGCCTCTTCTTCCAAGAGGGTCTTGAAATATGATATCTGCTGCTCATTTTTGCTGAATAAAACACTTCTATATCCAGTAGCTTCAGTGTCTCTCTGGTGACTTTGTTCACATTGTAATATTATTAATGCAGAAAGTACAGGTGTCTCCCCCCCCCCAACCCCCATTTACAAAGGTAGAGCATTCCTATGAAAGCTTTCCTAAACCAAAATGTAAGGTAATCATTTCTGAAGTATTTTTCTTCCCTATTATAGTTAGTGGCTTTGCATTTGTAGGCTTCTGTATCTGGTGCTATTAGCTGCATGTCATTGAAAGTCATACAGTAATTGATTTTATTTGGAGTAATCATTATGAAATTAACACTCAAATTAATTTTAACAAATTGATGGAACAAATCTCCAGTCAACTTTAAAATTTCAAATAATTAATCTAATATGACATTCCTGAAGATGGACTAGAAAAACAATAGAATATCACTAAAGAAAAACAAACTAAAAGATAAATTCAGCACTTTATAAATAACTAAATTAATTGTCAATAGAAGAATACAACATTTCTATCTTAATCATGTACAGCAAGAAATATCAAGCCAAAATGTATTAATAGTTGAATCTTTTACTGTTACTTTTTAAATATACAGATTGTATTCCAAGTTACATGACCAAATCATGATTATGATCAGACCTGATGAAGGGTCTCGGCCTGAAACATCCACTGTTTATTCATTTCCATAGATGCTGTCTGTCTTGTTGACTTCCTCCAACAGTTTGTGCGTGTTGCTGATGAAAATAATCTGATTTTACCAATAGCATGTTCACTTTAGTAAACTTTGTATACAGTAAGAAACAGGGGAGATAAAATTCAGCTTCAGTAGGGGCACAATTTAGTCAGTTTTCTTTCATTCTCCAAATCTCCTGATGGCCCTCATAGCTAACAGATTCAATTACACAAAAGAGTTGTATCCAATATTGTGCTTTGCCCAGAAAGTGAACACTAACAGACTTTATTGATCCCCATTTGCTTTTATAAATGATTGCAGCTCTCCAACTTTCACACAATCCACTGTGACCTTTAAACCATAAATAAGTGACAAGGAATCTACAAGGTAACAGAGAGGCTACTGTGTCACTTAATGGGCTGTTACAGCAATGCAGGTAGGACTATAAGGTTTTTGTAAGCCTCATTAAGAGTCTAAAACCCAGAACATTCATTTATTGCAGTTACGTAGTGAGATCACAACTGTATAATAGAATATAAGAACATATGAATTAGAGCAGGAAAAGTCCAGCCAGTCCCTTTGCTTTCCTGTTTCTACCCTTGTTGAACTGATAACTACCTACAACTGCCTTAAAAGTCTCTTCCATCATCCTTTAATACAGTGAATTCCATAGACAGAGAGAAAACATCAGCATCTGTCTGAAATGGAAACCTCCTTACTTTTAAACTGTGAACCCCTATTTCTGGATTCCCCCACAAGAGAAAATATCATTCTCACATCAATCCTGGCAATGTTTCAATCAACCCCCTTTCTCTTCATCTAAGGTCTTATGGCGGTTGGCAAATAGCTTTAAGGTGCATTACCACCATCTTCGGAACTGGAGAGTGGGTCAGGATATCTAATTTCTATATATTTATATTTGTATCGAATCCATGGTGTATATGGATTTTAGCAAGGCATTTGATAAGGTACCCCATGCAAGGCTTATTGAGAAAGTAAGTAGGCATGGGATCCAAGGGGACATTGCTCTGTGGATCCAGACCCGGCTTTCCCCACAGAAGGCAAAGAGTGGTTGTAGACCAAATTCTACATGGAGGTCGGTGACCAGTGGAGTGCCTCAGGGATCTTTTCTGGGACCTCTACTCTTTGTGATTTTTATAAATGACCTGGATGAGGAAGTGGAGGGATGGGTTAGTAACATTGCTGATGACACAAAGGTTGGAGGTATTGTGGATAGTGTGGAGAGCTGTCAGAGGTTACAGTGGGACATCGATAGGATGCAAAACTGAGCTGAGAAGTGGCAGATGGAGTTCAACCCAAATAAGTGTGAGGTGGTTCATTTTGGTAGGTCAAATATGAAGGCAGAATATAGCATTAATGGTAAGACTCTTGGCAGTGTGGAGGATCCGAGGGATCTTGGGGTCCGAGTCCATAGGACACTCAAAGCTGCTGCGTAGGTTGACTCTGTGGTTAAGAAGGCAAATGGATCATTGGCCTTCATTAATCGTGGGATTGAGTTTAAGAGCCAAGAGGTAATGTTGCAGCTATATAGGACCCTGGTCAGACCCCACTTGGAGTACTGTGCTCAGTTCTTGTTCACCTCAGTACAGGAAGGATGTGGAAACCATAGAAAGGTTGCAGAGGAAACTTACAAGGATGTTGCCTGGATTGGGGAGCATGCCTTTTGAGAATAGGTTGAGTGAACTCATCCTTTTCTTTTTGGAGCGGCGATGAGAGGTGACCTGATAGAGGTGTACAAGATAATGAGAGGCATTGATCATGTGGATAGTCAGAGGCTTTTCCCCAGGGCTGAAATGGCATAGTCTCATGAAATGCCATGAGAGGGCATAGTTTTAAGTGCTTGGAAGCAGATACAGAGGAGACGCCAGGGGTAATATTTTTACGCAGAGAATGATGAGTGTGTGGAATGGGCTGCCAGCGGCGGTGGTGGAGATGGAAACAATAGGGTATTTTAAGAGACTCCTGGACAGGAACATGTCTTGGACAGGAGCTTAGAAAAATAGAGGGCTATGGGTAACCCTACATAGTTCTAAGGTAGGGACATGTTCGATACAGCTTTGCAGGCCGAAGGGCCTGTATTGTGCTGTAGGTTTTCTATGTTTCTATTAAAAAGACCTATATTCTTAAAGAAATGCACTATATTTTTTTTTAAATAATCCTTTGATCCTTTCAGCAAAGCATTTATTAATTGATGGATTGATTGAGATACATCACAGTGTAAGCCCTTCCAGTGCTCAGCAATCCCCCGATTTAATCCTGGCCTATCCTGGGACAACTTGCAATGACCAGTTAACCTACCAACCAGTACGTCTTTGGACTGTGAGAGAAAACCAGCGCATCCAGAGCAAATCCATGCAGTCACGGGGAAAACATACAAAAATCCTTACAGGCAGGTGGGAATCTGAAGGTTCAAAATTCAAAGGTTCATTTATTATCAAAGTGTACAACTCTGAAATTCTTCTTCTCCAGGTAGCCATGAAACCAAGAAAGGCAGCATGATCATCAACCCCCAAATCCCCCCCACACAAAAAAAAACAAACAAATACATAATGGGCACATCGATCCCCAAATCCAGACCCCACCCTGGACCAAAAAACTGAGGAAGATGGGGCGAAAAACATGGACTATAGACTTTTCTCAGTCTTAGATTTTTTTTAATGTTCTAAGTCCATAACCAAACTGCAGAAAACCTGGGTAACATTCTCCGGGCACTGCGGCAGGCTCTTGCCTCTCCGGTAGCAGAGTGATCAAAAGTCAGGCAGCCTGCACCCACCTTCCTCAATGTTTCATCTCCCTTGTCACTTTAATCAGCGAACAATGGGAGCTTTAATCAATGAGATGGAGTCAAACATCGGCTGTATATGCTGAACCATTTCTTGCTGATTACAACACTCATGTCTCGCATTATAACGTTTCTTCATTGAAAACAATGTACTATTTAAGCCCAGGTGCCCAAACCTCAATCTCAATATTATCACCTCCACCCTCTGGTTCTTACCTGCACTCTTCAACCATCCAATTTGTCAAGCACCCCCGCTCCATCCACTAAAAGCTGAACTTCCTGGTGGCCAAACATTTTAATTCCAATTCCCATTCCCGTTCCTATTCCGACAGGTCAGTCCATGGCCTCCTCTTGTGCTAAGATGAAGCCACCATCAAGGTAGAGGAACAACACCTTATATTTTGTCCGGGTAGCTTCCGTCCTGAAAGCATGAATATCAATTTCTCCTTCTGGTAAAAAGTGTTTTCCCTCCACCTCCCCTCTTCTATTCCCCACTCTGGCCTCTTTCCTCTTCTCACCTGTTGATCACCTCTCCCAGGGTCTCCTCCTCCTTCCCTTTCTCCTATGGTCCACTCTCCTCTCCTATCAGATTCCTTCCTCTCCAGCCCTTTACCTTTCTCACCCATATAGTTTCACCAATCACCTTCTAGCTATCCTCCTTCCCCTTCCTTCCCACATTTTTTTCTAGCATCTTCTCCCTTACATTTCAGTCCTGAAGAAGGGTCCTGGCCCGAAATGTTGACTGTTTATTCATTTCCACAGATGCTGCCTGGCCTGCTGAGTTCCTCCAGCATTTTTCTGTATTGTTTTGGATTTCCAGCATCTACAGACTTTCCCATGTTTATAAAGGTGTCTTTCCGCTCTCTCTTCGTTTCATTGTTTTCTCCACATTTTTTGATTTCACTTTTAATAATGTTTTCCCAAACAACCCTCTCTTTCTTACCTCCAGCAGATATTAACAGGGCATGAAGGGATTCAGGGAGAAGACAGGAGACTGGAGCTGAGAGGGAAATGGATCAGCCATGATGAAATGGTAGAGCAGTTTGTATTCATTTGACAGTCCGTTCATTCCAGATGTTAATCCATTAAAAGTACAAATTGCTTCCAATGTATCAACATTCTTCCTGAAATAAGGAGATTAAAGCTGTACTCAGTTTTCCTGATGTAGTCTCACCATTACTCTTTATAACTGAGAGGGATAATAAATCAGTCATGACTGAATGATGGAGCAGACTCAATAGGCCAAATGGTCTAATTCTGCTCCTGTGTCTTATTGTCCAATTAAGCTCACTGTTCTATTCGATTTCCTTTGCAATAAATCAAATCATTCTATTGGTTTTCCTAGACTTGCTTCCCCTGCATGCTAACGAATCCTGCACCAGGACACCCAGACGTGCCTGCATCTCAGAACTCTGCTACCTCTCAAACATTTAGTTAAGAGGCTTCTTTCCTATTTTTCCTGCAAGAATGGGCAATTTAACATTTTTCCAGATTATACTCCATTTTCAAATTCACAACCTAGCAATATTCCCGCGTCCTCCTTAAACTTTACTTTTTCACCTTTCATTTCATCATCAACAAAGTTAGAATGGCCTGGTGCTTACATTGACCAAACCTTGCTCCCATGTGGTGAACTACATATACCTGTCTGGACACACCCCCCCGCTGACTGCTCCTGTGGCTCCTCCCACAGACTGTGGCTCCTCCCACAGACCCCGGTATAAAGGCGATTGGAGACACAGCCCCTTCCTCAGTCTCCAGGATGTTGTGTGGTGGTCACTTGCTGCTTGTTCTTTCTTCCAGCCAATAAAAGCCTATATCTCGCCTCACGTCTCCGAGAATTATTGATGGTGCATCAGCCCGGTTTTCTCCGCTCCGACTTTTCTCTGCTTTGCCTGCCCCGCCTCAGTCTCGAATGTACTTCCACCTCCCTCCAACTCCGTCTCACACCCACTCACTTCAACCCTTGACTCAGCCTCGCCTTCGCACACTTCCTCATTGGTCGCGATGAATGTTTACCATAATATGTTTTTAAGTGTTACTAATGAAGTATTAGTTGCATTTCTTGCTTTGGGAACCACTAGTAAGTTGTTGCTTGCCTTCAGCAGCACCATCTTAAGGAAACCGGGAACAAGGTTTGATTGATCTAAGCACCGGGTCAATTCGGAAAGGTCGGGTACGGGCCAGAATGTGGTGGCGAGGGCATCGAAGTGACTGGGCCTGGTGTCCTAGAGTGAGCAACAACCTGATGTTTGCATAATATAAACGCCAGGCCAGGCGAGGGTGGGGCTGGTTCTTCTCACTGCTCTGTGACGTTTACTCTGCTCTTCGCTGCACTGAGGCTGAGGCAGTGGGCCCGTTCCAGCTGCTCCAGGCTTTGTGCCTGAGGACTCACTTTGCTTTAAAGGCTATTTTCTTACTTTTATTGCTGGCACGATTTGTTTTTCTCTCTCTGCACGTAGGTTGTTTGTTGGGTTTCCTTATGGATCCTTTCAGGTTTTGGGCTGCCTTTAAGGAGACAAATCTCAAGGTTGTATAACGTATACACACTAGGATAATAAATATACTTCAAACTTTGAGAAACCATATCTTTGGTACCTGCATCCAGATCATCCACTGAGCGAATCCGAGGCACCAGCACAACACTTGTTAAATTTTGGTAACAAGAAGTAGACCATTTTAGCTACTCTCTGTTTTCAGGACAGGAATAGCCAATCTTCCATCTATAACAATTTATTAGTTTCAAAATTTCAAATGTCTCTTCATCTGAAGAAGGATCTTGAAATATTAACTCTTTTGTTAAATGTTAAAGGAGTGGTTCCATTAGACAGATGCAGCATAGATTCAGAAAGGGCAGATCCTGTTTGACAAATTTACTGGAGTTCTTTGAGGACATAATGAGTGTAGTGGATAGAGGGGAACAGGTGGATGTCATATACTTGGATTTCCAGAAGGTGTTCGATAAGGTGCCGCACAAGAGACTTATAAATAAGATATGGATGCATGGAGTCGGAGGAAGTGTATTGGCGTGGATAGCAGATTGGTTAACCAATAGAAGGCAGAGAGTTGGTATAAATGGGTGTTTCTCCGGTTGGCAGTCAGTGGTGAGTGAGATGCCACAGGGTCAGTGCTGGGCCCGCAGCTGTTTACCATTTACATTGATGATCTGGAAGAGGGGACTGAGTGTAGAGTAGCAAAATCTGCTGATGACACTAAACTGAGTGGAAAAGCAAATTGTACAGAGGAACTGGAGAGTCTGCAGAGGGATATAGAAAGGTTAAGTAACTGGGCCAAGGTCTGGCAGATGGAATACAATGTTGGTAAATGCAAGGTCATGAACTTTGGAAGGAATAATAGAAGAGCAGATTATTATTTAAGTGGTGAAAGATTGCAGCGTGCTGTTGTGCAGAGGGACTTGGGAGTGTTTGTGCATGAATCGCAAAAAGTTGGCTTGCAGGTACCACAGATTATTAAGAAGGCAAATAGAATGTTGGTCTTCATTGCTAGAGGGATTGAGTTCAAGAGCAGGGAGGTCATGCTGCAACTATACAGGGTACTGGTGAGGCCGCACCTGGAGTACTGTGTGCAGTTCTGGTCTCCATACTTGAGGAAGAATACACTGGCTTTGGAGTCAGTGCAGAGGAGGTTCACCAGGTTGATTCCAGGGATGAAGGGGTTAACCTATGAGGAGAGATTGAGTCACTTAGGACTATACTCTCTGGAGTTCAGAAGAATGAGAGAGGTTCTTATAGAAACATACAAAATTTTGAAAGGGATAGATAAAATAGAAGTAGGAAAGTTATTTCCATTGGTAGATGAGACTAGAACTAGGGGACATTACCTCAAGATTCAGGGGAGAAGATTTAGGACGGAGATGAGGAGAAACTGTTCTTCCCAGAGAGTGGCAAATCTGTGGAATTCTCTGCCCAGGGAAGCAGTTGAGGCTTCTTCACTAAATATATTTAAGAAACAGTTTGATAGGTTTTTGCATAGTAAGGGAATTAAGGGTTATGGGCAAAAAGCAGGTCGATGGAGCTGAGTTTACAGACAGATCAGTTATGAACTTATTGAATGGCGGGGCAGGCTCGATGGGCCAGATGGCCTACTCCTGCTCCTATTTCTTATGTTCTTCTGTTCTTTTGTTCCACAGATGCTGCCTGACCTGTTGGGTCTTTCCATCAGTTTTGTTTCAGATTTTCAGCATTTTGGGATTTTTTAACATATTTTCCTATGTTTTTGATTTTGACTCTGACATTATATCAAAGTATATAAACTTCATTGACTTGAAAATGCTTTGGAACATCCCAAGGCTGTGAAATGTTCTACATATATGCATTTTTTTCATTACACTTTGAAGAACTTCCATAACCCATCATTTTAACTAACTTCCAATAAACCTTGCAAGCATCTTCATTTTTTAAGTCACTTGGTTTACTTATAATTAATTATAAAACATATTTGAACAATTGATTACATTCAAGGCCCTGAATAAGTGCTGTCTGTCAGAAGTACTGTGAATGGCAATGTTTGTAATTAAATCCACCCCAGCTCATTCTGATATTCCATTAAAGTTTAAGAAGCTCAGAGTTACATTGAGTAAGCTTCATTATAAACATATTAAACTTTAATTTGTATGGGCCTAGAAGAAAAAACAAATACTACATCTATATCGATAAACCAATTGTATTTAATGCAACAATCACAAATATACAGTAAAATTATAATTAATTAGACTCTCATCATCATCATTATGTGGCGTGTTCTATGATGTGGGCATTAGCTGTCTTGACCATGATTGTTCTTGACTAATTTTTCTACAGAAGTGGATGCCATTGCCTTCTTCTGGGCAGTATATTCAGAAGACGGGTGACCCCAGCCATTATCAATACTCTTCAGAGATTGTCTGCCTGGTGTCAGTGGTCGCATAACCAGAATTATGATATACACCAGCTGCTCCCATGGCTTCAGATGACCGTGATCGACAGGGAGGGGGCTAAGCAGGTGCTACACCTTGCCCAAGGGTGACCTGCAGGCTAGCGGAGAGAAGGAGCACCTTCCACCTCCTTTAGTAGAGATGTATCACCACCCCACCATCCATAATGATGCAAGAATAATGCAAGAATTTATCATGCCATAGTTAAACAGAAAGATTAAAAGTGACAGAATCTTTCTCTACATAAATTTTACTTAAATCCTGTCACTTCATTTAAACTGTCAAAATTCCACCAGCTGTCAAAACTGATTTTCTGACTTTGATGAAATTTGCAATGTTAACATTGGGTATTATTAGAGCTACAGCTGTTTACCCAAGATGGGAAGATTGTACATCCCAATGCGAGCCTCACCAAGATGTGGGATATAAGGGAAAATAGCGTTTTCTCACTGAGAAGAAAGTTGACGGATGAGCCATCCGTTCACTCGCCACAACAACCAGATGCCCAAATCTTCAATGTTTGAGGATTATCACCTCACAAACACTAAGAGTTGGACCATAATGGAAACACACACAGCCTATAAATGAAATAAAAAGTTGTACATTAAGTCCTGGGGAGATATCATTAGTAACATCAAGTACATTGCATATCCAATTATAGAATTAAAAGCAAAATCTGATGGTGATGCAGCACTACGAAAACATTTACCTTCTGAGCTCCAGGATAGCACCGAGAGGGTGAGAAGACACAACGGAGGGTGACTGGGACACCAGAAGTCATCATCGAGCCCTCTGGAAATGTGGTGGACTAGACAATGATACATCGAGTTTGGAGGGTGCCCACTTGAAAAGCCCTGTGTATCAACCCTTTGCCACTCCCAATATCAAGGCAGTTTAGAGCAAGTGCTCACGACCCATTGGCACGAGGGGTATTAACATCTTATGTTTTTAGATTTTGATTAACTGGACCTGTCTAGTGACTGCTGTGAAAGGGCAGCTGACGACAAGGGAAACACCTTGTGACAGCATGAGAAGACAGCTGACAGGAGAGAATCGACCCCAATGGGGGTGTTGTGGGCTAGCTACCCACGGCAGCAGTCCTCAGCGCTGTTTCAGCATGTTGGAGACTCCCGTTAACGGCTATGAAAAGGCAAGAAAGGAAGATACCCCTGGAGTGGGGGCGCAAGATGGTTCAATGACTGATAACACAACTACAGACCTAGGAACGGGATCTACCGTGAATAAAGAGAGCACTGGACAAGAGGCCACCAAAACACCAGCAACAGTAGTGGGACAGTAGCATCAAGTGTGCATCTGTGGGTAGGAGAAAGTAACATCAGAAAAGGGGCTGAAAATCTAAGACCCAACCACCAACACCTCCTCAGCAGAGAAAGAACAAAGTGCACAGACCATTCGTGAAGTGACTCAAAGCTGCTGATAAGGAAGAGTGGGAAACCATCAACAATAACGCTGAAAATTTTGTAACAATTTAACGGAACAGCAGAAAAGAAGTTGGATGCAATGGGAGACATCATCTACTGCTAAGGGGAAGAGCAGTTTGGAGTCAGAGCAAGGAAGAGCAGAGAGACACCATCATCAAAATGTTGAATTTCCCCATGGGGATGAATAAAGTATCTATCTATCTATCTATCTACCACCAGTAAAGTCCAGGAGGCAGCAGCAGTTTGAGCGACTGCTTCAAGAAAGGAGACGGCTGAGGAAACAGTGGAAGGAAGCCCAACAGAGGAAACGAGTTCATTGATACAACTTCAAGCAGACATCAAGAGCCGGCCAACAAATTTGTGAGGAGCTAAAAAAATCTAAGGAAGCTGTGCAGAAAGGAAGAACAAACAAGAACACACTTTTACAAAGTCCTTTTAAGTTCATTGAAGGTCTCTTCACACCGGAAAAAAGTGGAACTTTGAAAACAAAATGTCAAAGCAGGAACTGGAAGAGCACCTGGAAAAGATACACACAGACTTGAAGAGGAAGAAAAACATGATCATTTCATCCGACATATTGCCAACTTAGCCCTCGACCTACCACCTGGTTGTACCGACCCTCCAAAATGGAGAGAAGTGGAGAAGGCAGTCTGACGGGCAGGAGCGGCATCTGCTCCCGGACCTTATAGAGTACGATATAGGCTTTATAAGAATGCACTGGACATTTTGCGGTTTCTCTGGAGGCTTGAGAGGGTAATGTGGCAGAGGCAAATAATACCCAAAGCGTGGTGAAGGGCTGGCAGTGTCCTGATTCCAAAAGAAAAGGGTGCAGAGAACGTCAGTCAGTTTCAACCAAGCTACCTTCTGAATGTCAAGGGGGGGAATTCTTCTTCACAATAATAGCACAGAGGAAACAAGCACATTGATACATCTGTACAAAAAGCAGGAATTCCAGGGTTCTCCCGATGTTTGGAACATACAAGCACGATATGGCACCAGATCCAAGCAGCTAGGAAGGACAAAAGAAATCTCTATGTGATCTTCCTGGACCTCACCAATGCATTCAGCTCAGTTCCCCATGCACTCTTCTGGGAAGCATTTGACTTCTTCCTGATACCAGAGCCCATCACAGTGCTGGTGAGGTTGTACTTCCAATACCTGCAATTGTGCTTCACAACAGCAGATTTTACCACAACATGGCAGAGACTGGAAGTAGGCATCATGGCTGGTTGTACATTATCACTCCTGGCCTTCACAATGGCCGTGGAGGTCATTATCAGGGCTTCACGATGGGTGGTAGGTGGTGAAAGAACAAGTGCTGGACTTCGTCTTCCTCCTGTCAGGGTGTACATGGACGATATAACAACACCGGCCATTACTGCAGCATGCAGCAAGCGACTGCTTGGAAAGCTGCAGTCAAACTTCAAGTGGGCCAGAATGAAAATCAAACCCAGCAAGTCACAAAGCTTCTCCATGGTCAAGGGAATGCAGAAAGACAAAGTTCTTCAGCAGTGATGACCCAATTCCAACAGCATCTGAACAGCCTGTCAAAAGCCTGGGTCGATGGTACAACGCCAGCCTCACGGACAAAGAGCAGGTGCAGCAACTAAAGCAACACATCACCAACGGCCTGCATAACATCGACCAGGCCATGCTGCCTGGAAAACTGAAGCTCTGGTGCTTACAGTTCAGACTCCTGCCCCGGGTGATGTGGTCACTCACTGTCTATGATGTCCCACTAACAACCGTGAAGAAGCTCAAGTGAACCATCACATCATTCAGAAAGAAGTGGCTCAGTGTCCCACAGTGTATCAGCAACATCAGTCTCGATGGTAAAGGAGTCCCTGACCTTACAGAGGAATTCAAGTGTTCTAAGGTGCATCTACAGATGACGCTCAAAGACTAATGTGACAAGACCATCAGTAATGCTGCACAGACCCCAGCTGATGTGGTGTAGCAAGCAACAATAGCCCTTAGGCAGAGAGACACTGTGGAGCAAGTCCTAGAGAACAGGGGTGGCTTTGGTCTGGCAGCAAGTGGACCTACCTGGCACAAGGCCACAATTCTAGAGTGAAGGAAGATGATGGTTGAGGAAGTACGGCGACCAGAGTCAGACAGGAGTGCAAAGGCTGTCTCCCTGGCTAAGCAGGGGCAATGGACACAGTGGGAAAGCATTCCGATGGGGAAAATCAGCTGGAAGACAGAGAGGAGATGGATGTATACAGACTTAGATTTCTCATCAGAGCTACATATGATGTGCTTCCCTCATTAAAAAAATCTCTACCAGTGGTTTGGTGAAGACCTAACATGTTCCCTGTGCCCGATTCCAGCAATTCTCACGTATATCCTGGCAAGCTGCAAAACCAGCCTCACACAAGGCAGTTACACGTGGCATCACAACAACGTGGCCAAGACCAAGAGCACCGCATGCACTCCTTGCCCCCAGAACGTCTACCGCTCTGACACCAGCAGCATTCGTCTGGGAGGGAAGGAAAGGACCAACTAATCTCCCTCCTAAGTGGGAGATGGAAATGGCCCGGGACTGGAAATTGTTGGTGGATGTCAATAAACAACTCACCTTTCCACCGGACATTGCTGCCACCAACCTTAGGCCAGACTTGGTTCTCTGGTCTAGTTCATTACAGATTGCCTACATCGTGGAACTCACAGTCCATGGGAGGAATCAGTGGTTGAAACATATGAACAGAAGAGGCTACACTATGCAGATCTAGCAGCTGAAGCTCAGTGATGGGGCTGGAAAACCAAAGTTTGTCCTGTGTAAATGGGTTGTAGGGGATTTATAGCCACATTCACCATAAAATTGCTGAAGGAGTTAGGGATCCATGGTCAGACTCTACAGCAAACTATCAGAACCACATCAGAGGCAGCAGAAAGAAGCAGTCAATGGCCTTGGATCAAGTGAAAAGACTGCTCCTGGGCTCCAAGATAGCATCAAGAGAGTAGGAAGACACAATGGGGGTGACTCTGGGACACCAGAATTCATTGTTGAGCCCTCCAAGATGTAGTGGTCTAATCAAGGAGGGTGCCCACTTAAAAACCCTGCCCGTCAACCCTGTGCCACTCCCAACATCAAGGCTGTCTCAGGCAAGTGCTCCTAACCCATTGACATGAGGCATCTTATCCTGTGTTTTTTGATTTTCCCCTTTCCATACAGAAATATGTTGAACAGGTTGGAAGGTTGAAGATTATTCTTTTTATTTATGTTCAAGATTTCAGATTCTGTTCTAGTTATATTCTGAGGTACAATCCAATCTGCTGTGTGCCTATTTACTGTAGGACAAGGTTAGTTACAAATCCATCCTTCAGGGTGGGGAAAATCCTTCATGAAAAAGTTGTGGAAGTTCTCATATGGATGTGATGAGAAAAAGAAGTATCACTTGACAAATTTCTTAGACTCAAAGCTTAAAGCCGTTTTGTAGCCATTTTCCTCATTTTGTTTTGTTTCCTGAGTAGCTTAATTTCTTGTGGGTTTGGCTTACAATAATCAAAATTGAACAAACTTTCCATTTCTTGCTACCATGTTAAACTACCATTTTAAATTAGGGAATGGCACTATGAAACTAAACATCTTTAAGAATATGGTGTGCAGTCAGCCAATGGAGTGAGATTAATTTCATCAGCTGGGTATGTTACCACACACCAGTAAAAATTCTTATACCACGCATGATTACAGAAGAACAGCAAGAACAGCAGACCATAAACACGAGGAAGTCTGAAGACTTTGAATTAAGCAACACACAAAATGCTGGAGGAACTCAGCAGGTCAGGCAGCATCTATGGAAAAGAATAAACAGTCACCTTTCCAGGCCGAGACGCTTTAGGACTGAGAAGGAAGGGGGAAGATGCCAGAATAAAAAAGTGGGGGGGGGGGGCGGGCAGGAAAGGAAGCTAGCTGGAGGGTGACAGGTGAAGCCAGGTGGGTGGGACAGGTCAAGGGCTGGAGAAGAAGAAATTTGATAGGAGAGGAGAGCGGACCATAGGAGAGAGGTAAGGAAGAGGAGACCCAGGGGGAAGTGAAAGACAGGTGAGAAGAAGTAAAAGGTCAGAGTGGGGAATAGAGGAGGGAGAGAGGAATTTGTTTATCAGAAGGAGAAATCGATATTCATGCTTTCAGGTTGAAGGATCACTTGTTTAAAATGGACATGAGGAGGAATTTTTTTCTCTACTAAATCTTTGTAACTCTCTACCCCAGTGAACTATGCATGCTAAATCATTGAACATATTCAAGGCAGATGTGAACGTATTTTTGGAATAAAAATGAGTCATAGATAATTGGAAACATATTGTTAACTGGTCAGATCATGGTTTCTTTGAAAGGAGGAGCAGTATTGTGGCATTCAATTGCTTCTATTTCTTACCATATGTCTTATGTAGGTTGCTCAAATTAATAATACTTTATGATACTTCATATAAGCATCAACTTTGGCTTAGTGTTAGTATTGTAGATCAGAATCAGATGATTGCTGGTTCAAGTCTGGTTTAAGATTTGATCAAGGTGTATAAATGATAAGAGGCATAAGTAGATTGGACAGTCAGTGCTGTTTTCCCAGGCCAGCAGTGGCTAAGAGGGGATCATTTGAAGATGATTGGAGGGAAGTATAGAGGGGAATCAGAGGAAGGTGTTGCAGTAGACACAGAGTGGTAAGTGGATGGAATGCACTGCCAGGGTGTTGATTGGGGCAGAAACATTAGAGACAAGTTCAAAAGCACATGGATGAATGAAAACTGGAGGCTATTGGCAGGGAGATTAGATTGGTCTTGAAGTAGACTGAAAGGTCAGCAGAACAAGTTGAGTTTTAATGACTGATTCCTTTAGAACTTAAGCATCGATCAGCTGCTTATAGTTGTGAGGAGCTGTGCTACGCTCTAAATCCTAATCAAGAAACCAGAACATGAAATCTGAAAGACTAGATCATAAACACAAGAAGGTCTGCACAAGAAATCCTGAAGAAGAGTCTCGGCCTGAAAAGGCAACTGTACTGTTTTCCATAGATGCAGACTGACCTGCTAAGTTCTTCCAACATTTTGTGTGTGCATGTGCGTTGCTCTGAGAGAGTAGACGCAGGGACGATGCTTTCCCACACAAAGACCTGTGGGTCTGCATCTTCAAATAAGGAATCGGACAATCAGGACAGAGACATTTGTCCTCCTGGATGACAGTAAATCTTTTAACTTCTCTACTTAAGAGTACTGTGGAGGTTCAGTACCTGAGTATACTTAAGGCAGCAGTTGACCGATGTTTGAATACTAAGGGAGTCAGTACAGCGAAGTGAAGTTGAGGAAAACAGTCAAGTCGAGCTTCTTGTCGTATGCACTTGTGCAGTGAAAAACGTATTTGCAGAGGATCAGACATGATGGGCCAAATTTATTTGCTTTGTAAGATTAAATTCCCAGTATTTCTCTTCACTGTCACCACTGCTGAAATATCACCCTGTTCTACCTCAGAAGTGAATCAGGAGAACTTCAGATCTGCAACAGACAGAAATCTCCTGGTACATTGACTTCAATAATTGACTCCCAATAGTTTAACACAGCCTTGAAATAACATGTCCCTCAAATGAAGACCCTGATTTTAAGCTCACCATCAGAAAATGCTAATTCTTTCATGTATTGCCTCTAATTCGAGCATTGAGTATCTACATGGAGCCTTGTCACAGGAGAGCAGCATCCATCATCAGGGACCCCCACCAACCAGATCATACTCTCTTCTCACTGCTACCATCAGGAAGAAGGTACAAGAGCCTCAGAACTCAACCACCTGGTTTAGGAAGAAGAACTACCGCTCAACCATCAGTCTCTTGAACAAAAGGGATAACTTCACTCAACTTCACTTGCCCCATCAGTGAAATGTCACCAAAGCCTATGGACTCACTCTCAATGACTCTTCATCTCATGTTCTGTATAATTATTGCTTATTTATTTATTATTACTGTTTCTTCTTTTTGCATTTGCACAGTCTGTTATCTTTTGTACTCTGGTTGATCGCCCTTGTTGTGTCATCTTTCACTGATTCTATTGTAGTTACTATTCTATAGATTTACTGAGTATGCCCACAAGGAAATTAATCTGAGGGTTGTATGTGGTCTCACACGCGCACACACACATATATATTTGATCGGCTTATGCAAATAGTTCTAACTGATTTGCAATTTCACAAACATGATTGATAATGCTAATCAAAGTGCATTTTCATAAGATAAAATGGATATTATTTTGTGCCTATTAATCTTGAGAATTACACTTTTACTTAAGTCAATTTTTAGATTTGATACATTCAAGATTGTTGACTTTAGATAGATTTTTAAAACTTTAGTATCAAGAACTAATTTTTAATTCTTTCAAATTATTTATTCGCACAGTTGCTGAGATTAACATTTTTATCAGAATCAGAATCAGGTTTAATATCACCATTATATGTCGGGAAATTTGTTGTTATGCAGCAGCAGTACAATGCGATACATAATAATAAAAACTGTGAATTCAGTAGATGTATACAGTACATGTTAAATTAAATAAGTAGTGCAAGAAAAGGTAGTGAGGTAGTGTTCATGGGTTCAATGTCCATTCAGAAATCAGATGACAAAGGGGAAGAAGCTGTACATGAATTGTTGAGTGTGTAGCTTCAGGTCCCTGTACCTCCTCCTTGACGATGGCAATGAAAAGAGGGCAAGTCCTGGGTGATAGGGGATCCCTAATGAAGGATGCCGCCTTTTGGAGGCATCACTTCTTGAAGATGGCCTGGATGCAGATGGATATCTTGGAACTTAGCCCAGTTTAGAGAGCATATGTTATCATGAGAGGCTGGTCAAACTTAGATTGGTTTCTTTAGAGCGGCGAAGGCTGAGGGGAGATCTGATAGAGGCCTATAAAATAATGAGAGACATAGATTGAAATGACAGAGAGTATCTGTTTCCCAGGGTTGAAATGTCTAATACCAGAGGGCATGCATTGAAGGTGAATGGGCGGGGGGGGGTAGCTTCAAGGGGACGTGAGGGGTAAGTTTTTAACTCAGAGACTGGTGGATGCCTGGTATGGTGGTACCCTCAGAGACAAATACATTAGAGGTTTTTAAGAGACATTTTAGATAAGCACATGAATGTGGGGAAGGTGGAGGGATGTGGACTTTGTGTAGGTAGGGAAGGATTTGTTTTGGGTGTTTTTGATTTACTTTTTAGCTGGTCCAGCACAACATACTGTTCTATGTTTTATGTTCTAACTAATTAATTCTTAGAGTAAAAACAGTACTGAATTTATACAAATATAATATACTACTAAATAATTTCTGGCCAATCGGATGATCAAGTGCTAACATAATTAGTAATTCAACAATTCAATGTTATTGAAATCTACGCTTGTAACTTACTTTCACCTAATGTCCTCATACCTCAGCCTCAGTTTGCAAAAATATTGAATTCAGGAGTGGGGTGGTGGGATTATGGAGAGAGAGAGATACATCTTTCAAGAGAATTCCAGGATGAATTGATTTTTAAGTTCTTTTTCCATTAGGCAACATACGAGAACACCCTTTTTGGGAACTAATTCTCAGCTGTCAGTCACATCTGAAATGGTAACACTTAAGCAAATCTGAGCCTTTTCACTAAGTGTGAAGCCAATCTGTTGTATTGCCTTACAGATCAAATTACATTCACATGGAAGGTGATGCTTTTGACTGCCAAGCAGCTGTTCGACTATTCTGTTCACCTAGGGAAATTTACAGCACGTCTGCTGTGTGGTCATTACATAATGCACAGTAATTAATGAAAGATATCCAATCTTATTTGAGTAATTCATAAGATACATTTCAATCTCATCCCTGGGTTTTTACTGAAACTGTGACTGAACATTTAATGCAGTTTCTGCCAGGGCTGTTTACAGTAGAATGGAACAAGTTCCAAGGAAATATGTCAATGAGATTAACAGACGTTTTCATTAAAGAACATTTGTCTGTTCCTTTATCTGACAGAAGGAGGGAGGGTGAGAGAGGGGGGCAGAGAGAGGAGGAAGAGAGGGAGAGGGAGAGGGAGAGGGAGAGGGGGAGGGGGAGGGGGAGAGGGAGAGGGAGAGGGAGAGGGAGAGGGAGAGGGAGAGGGAGAGGGAGAGAGAGAGAGAGAGAGAGAGAGAGAGAGAGAGAGAGAGAGAGAGAGAGAGAGAGAGAGAGACCCTTTCTTCCCTTTTAGCATATCCTAATATACCTTGCAGCCAATGAAATAGTTTTGTAGTGTGGTCATTACTTGAAAAACTATCAGTAACATTGCAATGGGAAGTCCACACATAACCATGTGATAACAATAAGATAATCCTTAACAAATCTTTATTGTGGGTAATGCGAATTAGGTAAAACTGTCTATGCTCTTCCACAAGATAGTGTTTAAGATCTTTATGATTTCTTGACTGTGGAGTGTCTGAGCAGAAATATGGCATCTCCAACACTGCAATTCCTCCTCGGTACTGAAGCAGAGGATCAAATAGATCTTTGTTTCCATCGCTGGAGAGTAGTTTACACCCAGAACCTGATGACTCATAGACAAAATAAAATTCTGCTGCGGTTGATAGTGAACAAAACACAGATCGGAGAGGTTCAAGACCATGTCTAAGCCAACTTATCACATCCTAACTGAGATGAAAGAAACTAAGTGTCCCTCAGTCCCAGAAAGTGATCATTGACCTCGGTTTCTGCTCTTAATCTCTGCAAGCCTTCTGTACCTGACCTATAATCATTCAGAAAATGATTCAGTAGGGAACATTGTAGAATTGAAGCAGCAGAAGGAATCAACATCAAGTGAAAAAATGAACCAAGAGCTCGTGACGCAAAAAAGTATTTCAACAAAGAAATAAAGATGGTGCCAGAAGTTTTTGCAGAACCAGGCGACTTCTTCCAGTTCGTCCATGAAACAGTTTAATCTTCTCTTTTCCCATCTCATTTTGTCTTTTCAAGGTGGCTGGGGTCCTGCTGGAGTCCATGATCTACAGGGGCAGCTCAAATTATGGTTCTTTGTGGTCTTCCTCTTTCTTTCTCTCTCTCTCTCCTCCCTCCTCGCTTTTGGACTCGCTAAGTGGCCTGGTGTTTTGATATCTCCAGGAGCAGCCTGGAAGAAATGTTGATCACTGTTGACTGGAGAGAGCTGAATCCATGCAGCTGGGTTCTGGCCTGAGAGTGTATTGAAGTGGCAGGGCCCAGGCCCGAGAGCAAAGGAATGACCCAAGTTTTGGACGATTTAAGAGCTGGGCCAGTTTGAAAAGGTCAGGGTGTTGGGCCCAGAGGCAAGGAATGGACTGGTCCAGCTCACTGCTCCACAAGCTTTACTCAGCCCTGTGCTGAACTGAGGCTATGGCTTGTACTGAATTGGCTGCAATGATCCTTGGCTTCATATCTGTGAACTTACTTTCATCAGTTCTGAATGCTATTTGCTTATTGTTTGCACAGTTTGTTTATCTCTGCACATTGGGTGTTTGTCAGTCTTCTTTTTTTAACGGGTTCTATTGGGTTTCTTTATTTTGTGGTTGCCTGTAAGGAGACAAATCTCGATTGTATAAAATATGTATACTTTGATAATAAATGCACTTTGAACGTTGAACTTTGATCCAGACACACGGGTTTGGGAATTGCAGGCAGAGTAGTTGTAACACAGGGTCTGTACTGAACAAAGAGACTTGGAATCGGAATCAGGTTTATTATCACTGACATATGTTAGGAAATGAATTGTTTTTATGGCAGCAGCACACTGCAAGACATAAAGAATTACTGTAAGTTCAAAGTACATATACAGCCTTCAGACAATCGTGAAATCTGTGGATCATTAAGTTGGTTTAAAAATGCATTGCTTAGAAGCAAATGGCATGTGGCAGCTTGCAGTGAGAGTAATTCGAAAGAAGTGTAATTAGAAGTATTGTATGTAGCCCATAGAACGTCGCCATAGTTCACCGGCGCCATTGTGATGTGACACTGATAGAAGTAAAATAAATAAACAGAGCAAACGAGGAATTATGAGCTGGTGTTCATGGATCATTCAGAAATCTGATGGTGGAGCTGTTCCTAAAACATTGCTTTTCATCTTCAGGCTCCTGTACCTCCTTCCCTGATGATAGTAATGAGAAGAGGGCATGTCCTGAATGATGAGGGTCCTTAATGATGCAGATTCCCTTCTCGAGGCAGCACCTTTTGAAGGTGCCTCGGCGGTGGGGAGGCGAGTGCCCGTGATGGAGCTGGCTGAGTCAACAACTCTCTGTGGCTTGTGTTAGTTAATTGATTGCTCATTACGCCCCTGACATTTAGTGCATCAATTAAGGTCCTCCACCTCTGTCTGTCCTTGGCCATATAGAAGGAATCTTCGTTGCTGTTTCTGTAACAATTTTGTTTGACCATTCAGGGTTGTTAGCTCTGAGCTGAACCCCCAAACCTGGAGGACCGGTGGACCACTCTTAGTCTAGCCTCTACCCTTCAACCTGTTTGGAATGGGTGACCCTACCAACAGCCAAAGCGTAAAGTCCCGACTCCAGCCAACATAGCTCTCTGCGTCATTGAGGCACACAAGCCTCCAAACCCTACAACAAGGTTGTGGTCATCTTAGAGTAAGAGTCTTTGGTGACATACCAAATCCCCTCAAACTCCTAATGAATATAGCCACTGGTGTGCCTTTGTGATTGAATCAATATGAAATCTCAGATATTCTTCCCCAAGTATGTTGCCCTGCTCAGGCCCGGGTATAGAGAGATAGGCAGATACATTATTGATCCCAAAGGAAATGACAGTGTCACAGTAGCATTACAAGTGCACATATATAAATATTAGAAGAGAAGTAGAAAGAATAAAAAATAAGTTAACACAGACAGTCTGACAGTGGGGGGTGGGGTGGGGTCATAACTTCCCCGGCTAAAGGTTGGCTCATTATAGAGCCTAAAGGCCGAGGGTAAGAATGACCTCATATAGCGCTCTTTGGAGCAATGTGATTGTCTTAGTCTAAAAGTGCTCCTCTGTTCAGCCAAGGTAGCATGCAGTGGGTGGGAAACATTGTCCAGAATTGCCAGGATTTTCCGTAGGGTCCTTTGTTCTACCACAGCCTCCAGTTTGACTCCTATAACAGAGCCAGCCTTTCTAATCAGTTTATTGAACCTATTGGCATTACCCATGTTGATGCCATTGTCCCAGCACACCACCGCATAGAAGATTGTACTGGCAACAACAGACTGGTAGAACATGTGAAGGAGAGGCCTGCATATTCCAAAGGACCTCAGTCTCCTCAGGAAGTAGAGGCAACTCTGGGTCTTCTTGTACACAGCTTCTGTGTTGGTGCTCCACTCAAGTCTGTCATCCAAGTGCACCTCCAGGTACCCGTAGGTCCTCACCACATCCACATCCTCACCGTCAATAGTAACAAGGAGCATTGCAGGCTTAGTCTCCATCACCATCTCCTTTGTCTTACTGATCCTGAGCTGCAGATGATTCAGCTTGCACCATTTGACAAAGTCCTCCACCAGGGCCCTGTATTCATCCTCCTGTCCTCCCTTTATACACCCAACTATTGCTGAGACATCAGAAAATTTCTGCAGATGACATGATTCAGTGTTGTATCTAAAGTTCAAGGTATACAGGGTAAACAGTAGGGATATGAAGTTAAAAAAGGACATTCCATTAATTTCAGCAATCAAAGGAGGTTAGGCGCTGGTTACTTTTAGTTACAGACCTACGTTGGATGTTTTATTTTAATTTCACTTTTGACAGTCACTTTTTACAATCGCATCTTTCCTTCCGGGCAAATGTTGTTAATAGGTTGCTATATCTTTTGGTTTCTCATCAATCTTTCCTTGCTTCATTAAGCATTTAAAAACGGAATTGGATAATTATGAGAAGGAAGAAATAAATATAGTCTAGAAGTAAGAGAAGGAGAGTGGGACAAATTGGATCGTTGCACAGATAGGACATAAGCATAAATGGATCACCCTCAATGTTATATGGTTCTTGGTGTCTGGAAACATTTTTACTGCTAAACTCACCACATGGAAGCTTCAATGTGTTGGACTTTCCCTCAAAGATTCAATTCCAGTGATGTTAATGCTGGTGAATTCCAAAGGTAGAAAAGAAATAAATCACAAACATGAGAAAACCTGCAGATGCTGGAAATCTAAAGTGACACATACAAAATTCTGGAGGAGCTCAGCAAGTCAGGCAGCATCTATGGAAAAGAGTAAACGGTTGACATTTCAGGCCGAGACCCTTCTTCAGGACTAAAAATAATTAATTCCCACAATTGCAGAGCATGATCACTGTTCCTGGCCAAGGAAGAATCTCTAGGGACACATTGCTTTAATTGTTTAAGGCTTTCTTCTGCCACTATCTGTATCCACGTTTCATGTATACTTACAAGTGCATAGTGTTATGATAATAAAATGAATATGGAAATGAATAGCATTTTTATTTGCTTTTCTTTCCACCTATCTCTCACAATTTTGAAAAAAGGAAGCCATTTCTAAGCTCTAATCCATACAGACAGCTGAATCTTCAATTTTCACTCATCTGCTTTACCAAAGAAGCCCTGTTGATCAACCACTAATATAAACAGAAATATGGCAGAGAGATTAAAGGATAATCACCGTTATGCCTTTTCTTAAAGTCATTCAAATTGCTGTTGTCCAATTACAATCTTATCTAAAACTGTAAACTGCATTTGACCTTCAGATTATCAGATTATTCTCCTTGGCAACCATGTATTAAATTGTGGACTCTGGCAGTTTGCGATCAATAATCGGAGAAAGTGATGTTAAATTCAGTTACGTTTTCAAACATACAACAGAAAGATTTTCAATAACACCCTTTCTTCACTAATTTACAGTTACTGTACATGTTATTAGGAACTCTGCATGAAATATTTCTTCACGAATCATCTGACAAGACATGAAAGGATGTAATCCCAAATATTACACTCTTGACTTTAGCATGCGGAGCCCTACTTTACTTTTTTAAATTAATCTCAACTCCATGGGCAATTAAAGTTTACTAGAAACAAATATTTGAAAGATTATAAATAAATTATTGTTGTTCATAAATAACAGTAACTGCAAGGTTTGTTAATCCTGAAGACTTCAATTTTGTTGAATACTGTAAAACTAAGATATGCATATACTTTGGTGAATGGAAGCTGAAGAATTACAAAATGCCATTGATTGACTAAGCTCCAAAACTCACTTGTGAATTATTCTTGAAAGCATATGTACTTTGTTTGCCTGCCAGCTTGGTGTTAATCAATAAGGCTTTTTGAAGGAGGAACAGAACAGAGTGCTCAGATACAGAGCAGACCGCATCGCTGAAATGAGACACAATAGGATACATTGGAAGGGAAATACTGAATAATGCCAACAAGCTGGAAGAGAGTGATCCTTTCTTTAGCATGTAGATAAAAATTATTTTAAAAAATCTAAATAAAAATATTTAGTAATTGGTTTTGGGACTTACTTGCTCACTTTGGCTCTAAGCTCCCAGTGGAACATAGGTTAGCAATGACCTCCTGTCTCCATCGTTCTCTGAAGCCTATGGTTTAGTTGGAGTTCATCAAGGCTTCTGGAATCCACTGTACAGGGGATTGGCCTACACAGCTTCACCAGAGCCCTGTTGGCCAGCCTTACCCATTTCCATCTCTCACAACGGGGATGTAGGGTTGGACTTTGAGAGACTGGTTTTGGAAGAGTGTGATGAATATTTTTTTCTGCTGCTAAAGTTTGAAACTTCCTTCATCTTCAGCAAAACTGAGATTGTACTGATGATACACTGAGGCTCCGTGAATGTACAGACAACTAAGAGGTAGTAAAGAGCAGAATATAAACATTAGTATAAACACAATTAGCCAGCCGAAGGCAAAGTGGCATCCGCACCGGACTTTGAGGTGAGCGATCATGGATTCAAATCTGGCTGAATCCTTGAACACTTTCCATCCATGTTGGGTTGAACATTGAGCAAGCAACACAGCTTTGTAAAAAATGCTAAAGAAACGGCAAGGTTGTTGTCCAATACACCACAAGGTACGGAAAGGAACAACAAATAAATGCAATTATAGAAATTATGATTAACATTTAACTTATTGAAAAGCATATATTTGAAAATTAGAGCTTTATAATAGATAGGATAGAGTTTTACTTACATCCACAAGCTTAAATCCTAATCTAATTAAACAAAGGTTTAATTATACTACTCCCTGGAAAATCATTAATTGTGCTTTGTCAGACCACAATGTAAGCACATTCATTTTTTTAAATCTTGGTTACTTGGTTGGCACTTATAGTCTTAAGCAATCATGATGTGTGAGTTAATAAGTCACACAAAATGCTGGAGGAACTAAGCAGGTTAGGCAGTATCTTTCAAAATGAACAAACAGTTGATGTTTCGGGCTGAGGCCCTTCTTCAGGGTAGGAAAGGAAGGGGGAATACACCCGAATGAAAAGGTGGGGGGGGGAGGAGGATAGTTAGAAGGTGATAGGTGAAGAGTGAGTCCCGTGTGAGTACATGGGCGAAGAGTTGGAGGACAGCAAACATTACACAGAGGGAATTGCACTGAACTCCGGTCGAGAAAAGATTTAAACTTCTTCGGGGTGATCATCCCTCAAAGAGGCTTTGCAGTTGAGCAGCAAATCATAGACACGAGAGAGACTGCAAATGCTGGAATCCAAAGCAACACACATATAATGCTGGGGGAAAAGTTAGTAAGGTTACCTTGTGTGGATTCAGTAATCACCATGAGATGTTCCAAACAGATGCAAGTACAAGTGGGAGAAAGGATTAGATGGAAGGCCGTATATGTAAATAGGATCAAGTGAGGTAGAGAAGCATATGTTCACAAGACACCAATCTGATAGATTGGGCAAAGGACCTGTTTCATTACAATGTATTCTTTGTCATTTGTATTTCAGACAATTATAATGGAAAAATATTGCTTAAAATAAAAATATTTATTGCAACATGATATCAGGATGCAAGATCCAAGGGATGCCAAAGAAACCCTTGAAGTGTATTATGTACAGTATTTGAATTGAATTCTAGAAATGAGTGCTTTCACAGAGAATAGGAAAGGGAAATATTTTGCAGGGTTGTGGAGCAAAAGAACCAGATTAACTGGATATTCTACTCACCGGGCTGAATGATCATGACTCAAAGGCCAAGAAAGGGTTAATGATAACTTAAATAAGAAGGCTGAAATTAACCAGTCACAAAACATGAAGCTTCAAGGTGACAAAACAGAAGATGGCTGATTAAGGGGGCCACAAAATGTCTTGAAAAGGATGTAGGAAAAAGGCCAGTTACCTTAACATCTGTAGTTGGGAAAATGCTTGAAGCTACCATTAAAGAAGGCATTTGGGTAGAAGTTGTACCACCAGATAGACACAGCATGGATTCATGAAAGGCA
Organism: Hemitrygon akajei; assembly: GCF_048418815.1. Taxonomy (NCBI): domain Eukaryota; kingdom Metazoa; phylum Chordata; class Chondrichthyes; order Myliobatiformes; family Dasyatidae; genus Hemitrygon; species Hemitrygon akajei. The sequence goes on from NC_133133.1 coordinate 170,874,239, forward strand.
GGTCCTGTTGACAATCTTGCTGGGAAGCTTTGAGGATATAATAAATACAGTGGATAGAGGGGAACAGGTGGATGTTGTATAATTGGATTTCCAGAAGGCTTTTGATAAGGTGCCACATAAAGCACTTAACCATCAGATAAGGATGCACGGGCACAAGAAACTCTGCAGATGCTGGAGATTCAACCTATGCACACAAAATGCTGGTGGAACATGTTGCATGTTGCAGGCCAGGCAACATCTGTGGAAAAGAGTAAACTGTCAAAATTTAGGGCCGAGACCCTTCATCAGAAGCCATCCAAGGATGCCTGGAGTTAGGATAATGTATTAACATAGATAGCTAATGGCCCCCTTGATGACTACATCTGCAGGAAGTGCACCCAACCTCAGTTCCAGACTGACAAACTCAAGGAACCAGAAGTGGAGTTGGATGCGCTCGTGACAATCTGGGAGGCTGAAAACTTCACAGATCAGACTTTTACAGAGGTGATCACACCCTGAGTGCCGGTTTCAGACTGTAGGCAGGTGACCACCAGGAGAAGTAGGGGAAGGAGGCAGTCCATGAGGGTTCCTCTGTGACTATTCCCCTCAGCAACATGTTTACCTCTTTGGATTCTGCTAGAGAGAGGGGGGGAATGACCTATCAGGGCACAGTAGCAGCAGCCAGGCCAGTGGCTGTCTCTGAGGCTCAGCAAGAAAGGACAAAGTCAGAAAGACCGATAGTGATAGGAGACCTGATAGTTAGGGGAGTGACAGCAGCTTCTGTGGCTATGAAAGATACGCCAGCACGGTGCCCTGCCTCTCAAGTGCTAGGATGTCTCGGAGCGGCTGCAGAAGATTCTCAAGAGGGGGTAAGCAGCCAGACATCATGGTGACTATTGGCACCAATGGCACAGGTAGAAAGGGGGGGAGGAGGTCCTGTGCAGTGAGTATAGGAAGTTATGGAAGAGACTGTAGAGCAGGTCCTCCAAGGTAGTAATCTCTAGATTACTCCCAGTACCACGTGCTACTCAGGACAGGAATAGGATGATGGTACAGATGAATGAAAGGCTGTGGAAGTGGTGGAAGTGGTGCAAAGGGCAGCATTTCAGATTTCTGTATCATTGGGATCTTCTCTGGGGAAGGTATGACCTGTACAAAAAGGGCAGGTTGCACCTGAGCCCAAAATCCTTGCGGGCAGATTTGTTAAAACTGTTGGGGAGGGTTTAAAATTAGTTAGCAGGGGGGTGGAAACCAGAGTGATAGGGCTGAGAAAGGGGCAGTTAGTATGCCAGACAACGCAGTATGTAGTGAGGACGTGAGGAAGGACAGGCAGATGATCGGGCAAAATTGCAATCAGCGGGAAGAGTTGAAACATCACAGGGGCAAAATCAAATGAGGAGATGGATACAGGACTGATTGAATTGAATTTGAATTGAGTGTACAGTATACAGAATAAGGTATAGAAGATGATCTTGTAGTGCAGTTAGAGATTGGTTGGTATGATATTTTAGGCATCACTGAGTTGTGGCTGAAAGATTATAGGGAAGCTTAACATCCAAGGATACAACTTGTATCGGAAGGACAGGCAGGTAGGCAAAGGGAATGGGTTGATCTGTTGGTAAAAAAATGAAATCAAATCCTTAAAAAGAGGTGACATATGATCGGAAGATGTAGAATCCTTCAGGATAGAATTAAGAAACTGCAAAGGTAAAAAGACCCTGATGGGAGTTACATACAAGCCCCCAAACAGTAGCCAGGATGTTGAATACAAATTTCAATGGGAAATAGAAAAGGAATGTAATAAACACAATGTAGAATGTCTATGAGATCGCTTTATCGAACAGCATGTGGTTGGATCCACCAGGACAAAGGCAAGTTTGGATGTTGTGAAATGAACCAGTTTTGATTAGGGAGCTTAAGGTAAAGGAACCCTTAGGGGAGAGTGATCATAATATGATAGAATGCACTCTACAGTTTGAGAGGGAAAAGCTAACGTCAGATGTAGCAGTATTGGAGTAAAGGGAATTACAGAGGCATGAGAGAGGAACTGGCCAAAGTTGATTTGAAGGGGACACAAGCAGGGGTGATGGCAGAATAGCATTAGCTGGAGTTTCCAAGGGCAAATCAGAAGGCACAGGACAGATACATCCCAAAGATGAAGCAGTTTTCTAAAGGGAGGTGAGGGAGTCGTGGCTGACAAGGGAAGTCAAAGACAACATAAAAACAAAAGGGAGTATATGTAGCAAAAAAAAATAGTGGGAAGTTAGAGGATTGGAAAGCTTTTAAAAACCAACTGAAGGCAAAAAAATCCATAAGGAGAGAAAAGATGAAATATAAAGGTAAGTTAGCCAATAATATCAAAGAGGATACCAAAAGTGTTTTTTTCAAATATACTATATAATGAGTAAAAGCGAGATGAGAGTGAATATTGGACAGCAGAAAAATTGACACTGTAGAGATAGTAATGGAGGACAAGGAAATGGTGGATGAACTTAATATGTATTTTGCATCAGTACACACTGTGGAAGACACTAACAGGGTATCATGGGGCAGAAGTGAGTGTGTTGTTACTAAGGAGAGGGTGTTTGGGAAGCTGAAAAGTCTGAAGGTAATTAAGTCACCTGGACAAAATGGACTACATCCCAGGGTTCTTAATGTTGTAGCCTGGGGAAAAGTACACACTCAGGACAACAAATACTTCTTCGGGTTTTAATTCCTTTATCTGTTTTAGATGTTTAAGTGCCAGAAAGAGGGTCTTAAAACAAACAGAACAACTTTACAATCAAGTCCTGCCGTTACAATCTCTGTTTAACTTTTGATCCACACACTTGTGTATCGACCAATTGCGTAAGCAGTATAAAAATACAAAGAAAACCGCACAAAACTAATACGGTACTATACGGAAGGAACACAATACAAACAACATTAGAGTCCCCCCAACACTGGACCTTATACATAGCAGTGAAAAATGTAAGCGAATACACCTCATCTAAGACATCTATTACTCTTTAGTACACACGTGCTGAACCCCCGAACGGAGACTGAACATTCACATTACGCTGTTACATGCACAATCAGTCATGATACAATAAAATTAGACAAAAGGTACACTTTGACACAACTTTTACAAGATATTGCCTGTTAGTTAAATTACAGGAAGACTGACCTACTTGGCCAGTGAGGAACTTTGCAAGCCGTGCTCTCCAGCGTCGAGTTCTTTACTTATGAAAATCTAAAGCATCCACATGTAAAACATGTCAAATTACCAATATTTTCGATTCACCAACAAGCATGAACGAATTCACATAGATACTGTAAATAAATGCTCACCTTTCCTCACCAAGCTCAGTACCTCTGGGAGGAACTCGATTCCAACGCCCCACCAGCTTCTTCCGCAAAAAGCAAAATGGTCTCCCCACTATCCAGCGTGTGCATAATGATGTCACCACCTCCACTTAAAGGCACAGACACCTACTCTAGCATTACCTGGATGAATGCCTAAGTACACTTTTTAATGATAATGAATAGCATTCGATGGTCACCCGGGTTACATTTAAGAGGTGGCTGAAGAGATTGTGGAGGCAGTAGTAATGATCTTTAAGGAATCATTAGATTCTGGAATGGTTCTGGAAGACCGGAAAATTGCAAATGTCACTCTATGCTTTAAGAAGGAAGGGAGGCAGAAAAATGAAAATCACAGGCCAGCTAGCCTGACTTCAGTGCTTGGGAAGATGTTGGAGTCCATTATTAAAGATAAGGTTTCAGGGTCTTGGAGGCACATGATAAAGTAAGCGTGGTTTTCTTGCTTGCCAAATCTGCTGGAACTCCTTGAGGAAATAACAGGCAGTACAGACAAAGGAGAGGCAGTGGATATTGTTTACTTGGATTTTCAAAAGGCCTTTGACAAGCTGCTACTCACAAGGTTACGTGGAAACTGGCATGAATAGGAGATTGGCTGACTGGCAGGAGGCAAAGTTTGGGAATAAAGGGGACCTTTTCTGGTTGGCTACTGGGGACTAGTGGTGTTCCACAGGGGTCAGCGTTGGGACCACATCTTTTCACGCTATATCTCAATGATTTGGATGATAGAATTGAAGGCTTTGTGGCCAAGTTTGCAGTCAGTACAAAGATAGGTGGAAGGTCAGGTAGTGTTGAGGAAGCAGGGGGTCTGCAGAAGGATTTGGACAGCTTGGGAGAATCGGCAAAGAAGAAGCAGATGGAATATAGCGTAGGGAAGTGTATGGGCATGCACTTAGGTAGAAGGAATAAAGGCATGGACCCTGCAGAAAAGGGAAGTGCTGTAGTACCCTGGCAGACTGACCTCTACCTTGCTGAGGCCCAGCACCAACTCTCAGACACCTCCTCTTGCTTACCCCTCAAACAGGACCCCACTAAGGGGCACCAGGCCATTGTTTCCTACACGATCACTGACCTTATTAACTCTGGGACCTCCCATCCACCGCCACCAACCTCATAGTTCCCTCACCCCGTACCTCCTGTTTCTACCTCCTACCCAAGATGCACAAACCTGCCTGTCCAGGTAGACTCATTGTTTCAGCTTGTTCCTGCCTATCGAACATACTTTGTATAATGTACATACCTCGACTCAGTTTTATCCTCCCGGTTCAGTCCCTTCCTACCTACATCCATAACACTTCGCACACTCTTGATCTTTTCAATGATTTCAAGTTCTCTGGACACCAAGTTCCTCCATTTTTTTTTTCCAGACACCTGACCAAACCAGATCCCCTCCACCACCACTCTCCTCCATCTGGCTGAACTGGTCCTCACTCTCAATAATTTCTCCTTCGGCTCCTCCCACTTCCTTCAAACAAAAAATGTAGTCATGGGCACTCACATGGGTCCCAGATATGCCTGCCTGTTTGTTGGCTATGTGGAACAGTCTATGATCCAAGCCTACACAGGTATCACTTCCCCACTTTTCCCGTACTACATCGATGACTGCAATGGTACTGCTTCCTGCAACCATGCGGTCCTCGTTGACTTCATCAACTTTGCCTCTAACTTCCACCCTGCCCTCAAATTTATCTGGTCCATTTCTCACCCCTCCCTCCCTTTTCTCGATTTCCCTGTCTCTATCTCTGTAGACAGCTTATCTACTGATATATTTTATAAACCCATTGATTTTCACAGCTACCTGAAACTATACCTCTTCCCACCCTGTTATTTGTAAAAATGCTATCCCCTTCTCTCAATGCCCCCATCTCCGCCACATCTACTCTCAGGATGAGACTTTTCATTCCAGAACTAAGGAGATGTCCTCCTTCTTCAAAGAAAGGGGCTTCCCTTCCTCCATCATCAACTCTACCCTCACCCGCATCTCTTCCATTTCACACAGAACTGTCCTCACCCTCATCCTCCAGCCACCCCACCAAGGATAGGGTTCCTCCCTACCATCCCACCACCATCTGCATCCAGCACTTAAATCTCCAAAACTTGGGCCATCTCCGACAGGATCTCACCACCAAACACATCTTTCCCTTCTCTTCCCACTTCCTACTTTCTGCAGGGATCACTCCCTACACAATTCTCTTGTCCATTTGTCCCAACCCCCCATCCCCCCATGATCTCCTCAATGATTCCCTCCCGGCACATATCCTTGCAAGCGGAACAAGTGCTACACCTCCTCCCTCACTACCATTCAGGACCCTAAGCAGTCCTTCCAAGTGAGACAACACTTCACCTGTGAGTCTCTTGGTGCCATTTACTATATCCGGTATTCCTGGTGTGGCCTCCTGTATGTCAGTGAGACCCGACATAGATAAGGAGACTGCTTTGTCGAGCCAGGAAAAGCGGGATCTCCCAGTGGCTACCCATTTTAATTCCACTTCCCATTCCCATTCCAACATGCCAGTCCATGCCCTCCACTACTATACCATGATGAGGCCACACTCAGATTAGAGGATCAACACCTTATATTCATTCTGGGTAACCTCCAATCTAATGGCATGGAGACTGATTTCTCAAACTTCCAGTAATGCACCTCTCCCCTTTCACCATTCTCCATTTCTGTTTCCCTCTCTCACCTTATCTCCTTACCTGCCCATCACCTTGTCTGATGATCCTACCTTTCTTCAGTGATCTTCTATCCTCTTCCCCTTCTCCAGCCCCTTATCTCTTTTACCTATCGACTTCCCAGTTCTTTACTTCATCCCTTTCCCTCTCCCGGTTTTAACCCATCACCTACTATCTTGTATTTCCTCCTCTCCCCTCCCCAACCTCGATCTAACTTCTCATCATTCTTTCCAGTACTGATGAAGGGTCTTGGCCTAAAACATCAACTGTTTACTCTTTTCCATAGATGCTGCCTGGCCTGCTGAGTTCCTCCAGAATTTTGTGCGTGTTGCTTGGATTTCCAGCATCTGCAAATTTTCTTTTGTTCATGAAATGCATAGACTATTTTCTTTCTTTTTTCAATCTTTTTATTATTATTATTAATATCAACATGATAAGACTAATACATAGATAGTGGGATTACAAACTTACAAATTTAAACTGAACATGAAAGGATCACAAGCAATAGTTACAATATAATTAAGTCTTCCCAAATCATGAATGATACAAATATCATATAAACAAAGCAAAACTAGGTATATCATATATATGTAAAAAAAACAGAAAAGAGAAAAAGAAAAAAAAAATTTAACCCTAAGAAAAACTAATCTAACAACCAAATAACTAATAAAGAGAAAAAAAAGGAAGAAAAAAAAGAAAAAAAAATATAATGAATAATGGGCTGTTTATAGTATCTATAAAAAAAATACAAAATCATCAGTGTCGCCAACTCCGATCCTCTCAACATATGTATAATCAAAACCGGAAAAACGAATAGGTTTGGAACAGGGTCAAATTACATCATATGAAAATATTGAATAAATGGTCTCCATGTCTTTTCAAATTTAATAGAAGGGTCAAATACAACACTTCTAATTTTCTCCAAATTTAGACATAACATAGACTATTTTCTAAATGGGGAGAAAATTCAAAACTCCGAGGTGCAAAGCGACTTGGGAGTCCTTGTGCAGGATTTCCTGAAGGTTAATTTGCAGGTTGAATTAGTGATAAAGAAGGCAAATGCAATGTCAGGACTACCCTTGGGGGGAGTGCATGATTCTATGAGGAATACAGGTTTCTGGAAATGAAATGGTTAATGTATGAGGAGAGTTTGATGGTTCTGGGCCTGTATTCACTGGAGTTTAGAAGAATGAAGGTGGGTGAATCTTATTGAAGCCTATCAAATATTCAAAGGCCTACAATGGATGAGGAGAGACTGTTTTGCTATAGTGGGTGAGTCCAGGACCAGAGGGCACAGCCTCAGAGTAGAGGGATGTCCACTTAGAACAGAGATGAGAAGGCACTCCAGAAGGCGGTAAATCTGTGGAATTTGTTGCCACAGATGGCTGTGGAGGCCTAGTCATTGAACATATTTAAAGGGGAGGTTCGTGGTTAGTCAGGTCATCAAAGGTTATGGGGAGAAGACAGGAGAATAGGGTTGAAAGGGATAATAAATGAACCACTTTGGGCTATGTGGCCTAATCCTGCTCCTATGAATGATGGATAGAGCATTATTGAACCAATACAAGGCAGACTTAGGATAAATGGGTGTTTCTCTGATTTGAAGTCAGTGCTGAGCAGAGCGCCGCAAGGGTTGCTGCTGGACCCTCAACTGATCACAATATACATTAAAGATTTGGAAAAGAGGACCAAGTGTAGCTGATGACACTAAATTGAGCGGAGAAGCAAATTGTATAGTGGATGCAGAGATATATACGGCCAGTGGTTACTGTATTAGATACTTCCTTTACCTAATAAAGGAGCCACTGAATGTATGCTCATGGTCTACAGCCACTGTAGCCATCCACTTCAAGGTTCAACGTGTTGTGTGTTCAGAGATGCTATTCTGCGCACCACTGTGTTATTTGAGGTCCTATCAGCTTGAACCAGTCTGGCTGTTTTCCTCTGCCCTCTCTCATTAACAATGCATTTTCACCCACAGAGCTCTCTCTCACTAGATTTTTTTTTAAACAAGACTCTCAGTAAATTTTAGAGACTGTTGTGTATGAAAATCACAGGAAAAGTAGTTTCTGAGATACTCACACCACCCCATCTGGCACCAACAATCATTCCACAGTCAAATCTACTTAGATCATATTTCATCCCCATTCTGATGCTTTATCTGAACAACAACTGGACCCTTTAACCATATCTGCTTTTATGCATTGAGCTGCTGCTACATGATTGGCTGATTAGATATTTGCATCAACGAGCAGGTGTACCTAATAAAGTGGCCACTGAGTGCAGGTAGGTTAAGTGAGTGAGTAAGGCTCTGGCAGATAGAGTGCAATGTCACTAAATGTGAAGTCATCCACTTTGCAAGGAGAAATAGAAGATCAGATTATTATTTAAATGGTGAAAGATTGCAGGATGCTGTTGTACAGAGGGAGTGTTTGAATATGAATCACTGAAGGTTGGTTTGCAGGTGCAACAGGTTATCAAGAAGGTAAATGATATGTTGTAAGTACAGATTCTGCAGATCCTGTAAATCCAGAGCAACACACACGAAATGCTGGAGGAACTCAGCAAGTCAGGCAACATCTATGGAATGGAATAAACAGTCTACATTTCAGACTGAGACCTTTCATCAGGATTGCCTTCACTGCTAGAGGGGTCGAAATTAAGAGCAGAGAAGTTATGCTACAACTGTACAAGGTATTGGTGAGGCTGCACTAGTAGTACTGCATGCAATTCTCGTCTCTTTGCTTGAGGAAAGAATCATTGGCTTTGGAGATGGTGTGGAAGAAGTTCGGCAGTTTGATTTGGAGATGAGAAGTTTAGCCTATGAAGAGAGATTGAGTCACCTGGGACTATACTCACTGAAATTCAGAAGAATGAGAGGGAAACATCTAAAATTATGAAGGGGGTAGATAAGGTAGCAAGGTAAGAGGCAGCAAAGTTAGTTTCACTGGTAAGTGAGTCTAAAACTAGGGGGACAGAGACTCAAGTTTTGGGAAGTGGATTTAGGGCAGAGATGAGGAGAACCTGCTTTTCCCAGAGAGTCATGAATCTGTGAAATTCTGCCTCATTAAATATATTTAAGACACAGTTAGATAGATTTTTGCTTGGTAAGGAATTAAGGGTTCTGGGGAAAAGGCAGGTAGGTGGAGCTGGGCCCATGATCTTATTGAATGGCGGGGCAGGCTCGATGGGCCAGATGGCCTACTCCTGCTCTGATTTCTTAAGTTCTTAAATGTTTGGATTTAGAACATAGAACAGTACACCTTAGTCTAGAACCTTTGGATGCCATGTTGGGCTGACCTTTTAACCAAGATCAAGTTCAAATTTAGTTTAAGTTCAAGTTTAATTTTCATTCAACCATACACGAATACACCATGAATACAGCCAGATGAAACAGCATTACTCTGGGGCCAAGGAACAAAATGCAGTATCAACAATCACACACAGCACAAAGCACATATAGCACATTTAAGGTAGCAAGCACATATATCAACAAAATACAGTCACACCAAAAAATATAGTAAGACCCTGAGTCTGTAAATATTGCAGTAGTTTGCAGTTGAACACAATACAGCTTGACTTCGGTCGAGTGAACACTTGGGGCAGCACCGACTCCAGCTTGAGGCCCATACTGTCTCCAGTGGAACGCACTGTCTCAGGCGCCTCTTTCCTGGGTGGCTGTAAACAAGCTGGAGACCTAGTCCTCACTCCGAACAAGGCCATGCAGCTCCCCCCGCTGTCCGTCGGTAAATCCATATCAATCTAATGCTTCCCTCCCTCATAGCCCGCCATTTTTCTTTCATCCATGTGCCTATCTGAGAGACTCTTAAATCTCCATAATGTGTCCACCTCTACCATTATCCCAAATTTACAACTCTACGTGGAAAAAAAATTTCCTCTGGCATCTCCTCAATACTCTCCTCAAAACTATGCCTTCTCATATTAACCATTTCCACCAAGCGGAAAAAGGCACTGGCTGTCTACTGTATCAAAGACTCATCATTTGTTTGAGGTAGCTTGTTAATAAAGCCTGAGATTAGGAACTGGGTGATTTGACTTATCTCAGTGCCTGTGCTTTATTTACCTCCAGGTTATCAAGTGTATTGAACAAGATAGGTGAGGTGATTGACGCCAGAAGGACAGAATATTCTTTAAACAGAGTTCACTTGAATTTTCAATTGAAGCTTGAAGATTCAACTTTCAAGATTGTTTAATGTGATTTCCAGCACACAACTGTAAAGGAGAAAGAAAAAAATATGTTACTCCGGATCCAATGCAGCACATAAAACTCTCAATGAGATAAAGAACACAATTATAAAAACCACAATAAAATTAAGTGTGTAAGATAGTTTATACACATAAATTGATTTTATGTCCATTGCATAATGCTAGGCATAGGAGTGTCTGTACATAAGGTACTTCTGGCTGAAAGTGAAAAAGTAGTGGTGGTTGGGGGTGTGGAGGGATGGATTGATGGGTGGAGGAGTTGATCGGCCTTACTGCTTGAGTCTGGTGGTTCTGGTGTGGATGTTACGTAACCTCCTCCCTGCTGGGAGTGGGACAAGCAGTCCATTAGCAGGGTGTGTGGGATCCTTCATGATGTTACTGGCCCTTTTCTGCCACCTTCCTGTACATATGTCCTTGATGAAGGGTAGGCTGGTTCTGGTGAGGCATTGCACAGTTTTGACTACCCACCGTAGAGCCTTCCTGTCCACTGCAGGGCAATTTCTGAACCCTGCAGTGATGCAGCTTGTTAGGATGCCCTCTGTAGTGCATCTGTAGAATATAGATGTGCATTGTCCAGCTCTTTTCAACCACCTCAGAAAGTAGAAGTGAGCTTTCCTGATTGTGTGTAGGGACCATGAGAGGTTGTGCAAGATATGCACTTCCAGAAGTTTGAACAGGTGCGCAGTTTCAAGTTCAGGTTCAAGTTCAATTGTCATTCAGACATAAATGAACACAGCCAAGTACAGAGCCAAGACGCAAAACACATTACCAACAGCACAGAGCACAAATACCACATCACATATGGTTACAATTTCAGAAAGCATACTGTCACAATGAAAAAAACTAAAAAAATAACTCACTGCTGCACTGCCTTGTAAAGAGGGGTGTGGGTTCTCCTGAAATCAATAACCATCTCCTTTGCCTTGTTGACATGAAGGAAGAGGTTATCTGCCTGGCATCAGGCCTCAAGCTCTTCCACCTCCTCTCGGTAGGCCGACTCATCATTGCTGATGAACTTGACAATGTGATTGCTCAGGTGTTTGGTTGTTCAGTCAAATGTGAGCAGAGTGTAGAGCACTGGGCTCAGCACACAGCCCTGGGGGGTGGGGGCACCCATACTGAGGATGATATGGAAGGAGGAGCAGTTGTGTATCCTAACTAACTGAGGCCTATTCATTAGGATGCCCGACACCCAGCTGTACAGTGGTGTATTTAGACCAAGGAGTAACAGTTTGTTCACCAAGGTCTGTGGGACAATAGTGTTGAATGCAGAACTGAAATCCAGAAACAACATTCTGACATAAGAGTCCTTGTTTCCTAGGTGTGTCAGTGGCAGGAGCATAACAGATACTGTGGCATATGGCATACAGTGGACCTGTCAGTAAGCTCATTGTCATGTCCAATGTGGCAGGAATGGAATTTTTGGAATGTGCTATTACCAGCCATTGAAAGCTCTTCATGATGGTTGGCATCAGTGTCATTGGGCGGTAACTGTTTAGTTCTGAAGGTGTGGAGTTCTTTGGTACAGGGATGATGGTGGTCAGCAGCCTGGATGAGTGATGTGTTGAAGATGTCCGTGAAGATGTCAATGAGCAGGTGTGCTCACTCCCTGAGTATCAGCCAGGGATGTTGTCTCCCCACAGAGTTCTTCTCTTGTCTGCTGTTGTTACTGAAGGTGGCTGCTCACCTGGGAGAGGGGTAGCTTTTGTGGCTGGCTTTGTGTTCCAGAGAGGAAGGTATCACTGGTACAGCTGGCACTGTTTTTCCTTGCTTAGTCAGGAATGCCCTTGATGCCCAGCCACATATGCCGGGGATCATTATTGGACATTTTTTGAATATAGGCAGTGTTAGCCCTCTTGATGCCTAAGATGAGGTTCCTCCTGGCTGTTTTGAGACCTGTTCTGTCACCAGACTTGAAGGCAATGTGAGGGCATTTAATTGGGAGTGTATCTCAGAACTCAGCCAGGGCTTCTGGTTAATCTGTGAAATGACCTTTCTTGAAGTAAAAACATACTACACATCTATTGTTGTAGATGGTGACAGATGAGGCACATTCCTCGAGGTCTGTGTCCTCTCTGTTTGTAGCGGCCTCCTTGAATATCTGCAGGTAGTCCATTCAAAACAGTCCTGAAGCATAGAGATTGTCTCATTAGACCATACAGTGATGGTCCTCTTGGCTGGTTTCTCTATTTTCAGCAGTGATTAACAATTTGGAGATGTGGTCAGAGAGACTAAGATGACGGTGTGGGATGGCTTTGTAAATACTAAGTCTGTTATTAAGAGTCTTTAATGGAAATTAAGATTTTTATTTTTTTTAAGTTGAGATTTGGTCTTAGTCTGGGTTTTATTCAGAATTCAGTTAGTTCTAATTTTTGTAACATTTCTGTACAGCTGTAACTTTTATTATTAGAAACAGTCAAGAGTTTTCAGGTTATCAGAAACCAAACATTATCCCTGATGAAGATGACAGAATTTGTCATGGAAACATTGGTTATAATCAATACCTGTACCTGGCTGGAAGCCCGAGAGAGTTTATTCGTCATATACGCTGGGAGAACACTAGATCCTTTTTCGTTATCCCAGTTCATCAGCACCAACCCATAAAGATAAGTTCATACGGGTTGAAGAACTCAAACAAGCACTCCAATCTATTAATCGGGCACATTTTCCAATGGCTAACATTCAGTTATCTGCACAGATTCATCCAAACTAGTCCCACTAATTTATAACAAATATCCATCAGCAAGAGAATTGGTAACTGTTGTGTACTGTTCAGCTAGGTCTTCTAATATAACAGACTACAACAAACTCAGAGTGGATCAAATTATAAGCACATTTATTATTTTCAAAAGAAAATTGACCTCCATACGTTGTCATTGGTAGGTAGATTCAATCTTACAACTCAAAACAGATCACTTTTATACACTTACAGAGTCCAATAATTCATCCTTAATTACATTCCCTCCTTATCTACATCAGTCTTAAATGAGTCGCATTTGTCATTAATTAGACGTATTTGTCTTTTGAGGCTTCTCCATGCACACATCCCCCCAAACGCTATGCATTGTTTTTTGCTGTTATTAAAACACTCCTTGCCATAAGATATATCCTGCTATAAATAACATTCACTCTTGCAAGCCTTCCACCCAAGTGAATCAACCAACCAGCAAAGCACTCTGGGATCACACAGGGTCCATTTTGTCACATTACATTTCACAGAACTTATAAATTCGTAAAGACTTCAGGGTGACAGAGATAATTCCACAGTAACAGGCTTATTTTGTCAAATAACCTCATCTGTGAATTAGTTGAATATGCATTTTAATTTGGTAGTTTTGGTAGAAAGGGTTATACAATTGATTGATACAATTCAGAAACTGTTTTGGACCCATTTAACCCTAGGTATAAACTATATGATTCCATGTTGATAAATTATTAGACATTATCAAAGAATAGATCTCAATTTCTTTATAATCCTGTTCATTTTATTCCCTTTGCATTGTTTGTTGTAAATTAACTGCCACCTTGATTTACAAGTTCTTTACACATAAAACAGGATAGACTCCAATAAAATAACTTGGCTGTTATAGAATAACTGTTAAAGTGAATTTGGATCCTTTAGACACCAAGAAGTTAAATAAACAGAGTGAAGTTAGAGCTCAGTGCCTCTTTAGTAAAATAAAGTGTTGGGCCACATCTCAAGAGCCATTGAATAGGGAAGCAGAGCCACTGGCTCATCAAGTCCTTCCCAGCCTTTAATTTACTGTTATTCTACATTAATCACCTTTTTTGTTCTCCCTTACATTTTCATTGACTCTCTCTAGATTCTGCCACTCATTTCAAATCATAGTCAGGGACTACAACCAGGCTTGTTTACTCAGTTTCCAATAGCACCAGAGGTCCCAACACACTAGACCATCGTTATACTATGATAAAGAATGCTTACCGTTCCAAGCCCAGACCACATTTCAGTAAATCTGATCACTTGACTGTCCTTCTCTTACCTGCATACAGGCAGAGGCTAAACTGGCTCTAGAGATTAGGCCAACAAAGAGGTGGTCGCAGGAAGGAGAGGAGCAACCAGGGAATTGCTTTGAATCGATGGACTAGACCGTGTTCAAGGGCTTATCTGTGGATCTGATCGAAAGCACCATGATTGTAATGGACCTTACAAAAACAGCTGTAGACGAGCGTGTTCCCACTAACTCATTCAGAGTCCTCCCCAACCAGAAGCCCTGAAAGAACCATGAGACCTTCAATCTGCTGAGAGCCAGATCAGAAGCATTCAAGTCTGGAGACCAAGTAAGTTACAAGATGTCCAGGTACAATCTCCATAAAGCCATCAAATGGGCAAAGTTGAAACTCTGGTCCAAACTTGAGTTACCAAGGGATGTTCAAACAGCTGTGGCAGGGCTTCAATCCTATCACCTCTGTTATGAGTGATGGACAGACCTGATGGAAATGGGGTGCAGAGTTAACCATTACCCCCCCCCCCCCCGAGAACTACAAACTATTGCTGTTGCTATGCTGCTCATGAGAGAGAGAGATAAAGCCCAGGCAAGAACATCTGCTACAGATAAGAGGGGGAGAGAGACTGATTTACTGTATTATGACTCTTCCTGGATTATTCACCTTCCACTACAAGGACTGTACTTTGCTCATTAACATTCCTCAGGAGACAGCAGGAGTGGCCTGATTTGATGGACACGGTCATTCAGAGTTGATGGATAGCTGAGACCCCGTGAGTGGGGATAAAAGACAGGTCTGAAGAGACACCCTTCAGACACACCAGTGGACACTGACTGAGTGTTGGGAACCCACAGAAAGGTGGGGGCTTCGGAGACCGAACCAGGAGATCGGTCAATAAAGCTCACAGTGTTACAGCAGGGCCGGTGGGGACTTGTGTGTGTGTGTGTCCACTCATGCCAGAGTGACGAGTCCACCACAGAAGAATGGTCTAGCTGAAGACCAGAGGGGTCATAACTGAATGGCCACAATGACACGATGGATTAAGAAAGCCACAAAAGGTTTGCCTGCCGTAGCTGTTGCTGTTACATCTCGCACGTTCTCTCTCTCTCTCTCCAACGATTTCAATACAACAACCATAACTACTTCAGCATTTATGAACTGAAATCTATACTTTCCTATGACAATTCATTTACCCCTAGACATCGATAGAGCTTGTTTATTATTGATTATTATTATTCCTACACTTTTAGGTTTATTACTGCTAACTTGTTTTATATGTATATTTGCATTTCTGATATTGTATTGTGTAGTTTACTAATAAACACCTTTAGTTCGGTACCACCAGACTCCAACGGATTCTTCTTTCTCTGCTGGTCAGACACCCAGTTACGGGGTACGTAACACCTCTTACAAAGTGACATGGGAGACAGCATGGCTTCACTTCCAGATGAGGTCAATGCCTTCTCTGCTTGCTTTCACCATCAGAACATAGAGGAACCATCGCGATCTCCCACATCCCTCGATGATCCTATGTTTTCAGTCTCTGAAGCTGACGTGTGGGCTGCCTTCAGGAGGGTGAAATGCATCGGGCCCAGATGGGTACCTGGCCAAGTACCAGATGCCTGTGCTGATCAACTGGCTGGAGTGTTCACTGAGATCCCTAACCTCTTGCTTCAGCAGTCTGACATACCCATCTGCTTCAAGCAGGCTCAATCATGCAGGTGCCCAAGGTGACCTGTCTCAATGACTATCACCCAGTTGCACTTACATCCACAGTGATGGAATGTTTTGAGAGATTAGTGATGAAAAATATTGGCTTTTGTCTAAGAGGCAACTTGGATCCACTCCAACTGGCTTACTGGCACAACAGGTCCACAGCAGGAGCCATCTCATTGGCTCTTCACTCAATCCTGGAACAGGTGGATTGCAAAGGTGCATACATCAGGATACTCTTTATCAACCACCCCTCAAAACTAATCAATAAGCTCCAAGACCTAAGCCTCAATACTTTCTTATACAATTGGATCCTGGATTTCCTCACTTGTAGACCCCAGTCAGTTTGGATTGGCAAAAACATCTCTTCCATGGACTTCCATCAGCACAGGTGCACACAAGGCTGTGTGCTAAGCCCCCTGCTCTACACACTTTATTGTTATGACTGTGAGGCTAAGCACAGCTCCAATGTCATATTTACATTTGTTGATGACACCACCAAATCGGAGATAGTGATGAACCAGCATACAGGAGGGAGATTGAAAATCTGGCTGAGTGCTGTCATAACAACAATCTCTCACTCAAGCAACACACACAAAATGCTGGTGGAACGCAGCAGGCCAGGCAGCATCTATAGGGAGAAGCGCTGTTGACGTTTCGGGCCGAGACCCTTCGTCAGGACTAACCGAAAGGAAAGATAGTAAGAGATTTGAAAGTAGGAGGGGGAGGGGAAAATGCGAAATGATAGAAGACCGGAGGGGGTGGGGTGAAGCTGAGAGCCAGAAAGGTGATTGGCAAAAGGGATACGGAGCTAGAGAAGGGAAAGGATCATGGGACGGGAGGACTAGGGAGAAAGAAAGGGGGAGGGGAGCACCAGAGGGAAATGGAGAACAGGCAGAGTGATGGGCAGAGAGAGAAAGCAAAAAAAGGGAGGGGGAAAAAAACAAAAAAAAACTAAATATATCAGGGATGGGGTAAGAAGGAGAGGAGGGGCATTAACGGAAGTTAGAGAAGTCAATGTTCATGCCATCAGGTTGGAGGCTACGCAGCTGGTATATAAGGTGTTGTTCCTCCAACCTGAGTGTGGCTTCATCTTGACAGTAGAGGAGGCCATGGATAGACATATCAAAATGGGAATGGGATGTGGAATTAAAATGTGTGGCCACTGGGAGATCCTGCTTTCTCTGGCGGACAGAGCGTAGGTGTTCAGCGAAACGGTCTCCCAGTCTGCGTCGGTCTCACCAATATATAAAAGGCCACACCGGGAGCACCGGACGCAGTATACCACACTAGCCGACTCACAGGTGAAGTGTCGCCTCACCTGGAAGGACTGTCTGGGGCCCTGAATGGTGGTGAGGGAGGAAGTGTAAGGGCAGGTGTAGCACTTGTTCCGCTTGCAAGGATAATCTCTCACTCAATGTCAGCAACACCAAGGAACTGATTGTGGGCTTCAGGAGATGGAAACCAGAGGTTCATGAACCAATCCTCACCAGAGCATCAGCAACTTTAAATTACTAAGTGTTACTATTTCAAAGGACCTGTTCTGAACCTACCATATCAGTGCAATTGTGAAGAAAGTACAGCAGTGCCTCTACTTCCTTAGAAGTTTGTAAAGACTCAGATGACATCTAAAACTTTGACAAACTTCTATGGATGTGTCATGGAAAGTATATTAACTGGCTGCATCACAGCCTGATATGGAAACACCAATGCCCTTGAACAGAAAATCCTACAGAAGTAGTGGATTTGGCCCAGTCCACTATGGGTAAAGCCCTTCCAACCATTGAGCACATCTTCATGAAACTCTGTTGTAGGAAAGCAGGATTCAGCATCAGGGATCCTCACCACCCAGGTCATCCTCCCTTCTCACTGCCGACATCAGGTAAAAGGTACAAGATCCTCAGGACTCGCAGCACAAGGTTCAAGAACAGTTACTACCCCTCAATCATCAGGTTTTTGAACAAAGGTGAATAGCTTCACTCAACTTCACTTGCCCTATTACTTTCAAGGACTCTTTCTCTCATGTTCTTTTTAGTTATTACTATTTATTTATATTTGCATTTGCACAGTTTGTTGTCTTCGGGACTCTGGCTGACCTTTCATTGATCCAGTTCAAGTCACTGTTCTATAGATTTGTTGAGAATACCCACAGAAAATGAATCTCTGAGTTGTATATGACATACTGTATGTACTTTGATAATAAAACTTACTTTGAACTTTTGAAGGAGTAATTTGCAATGTGGGAGGCAACTGGAGTACATGGAGTATCTCCATACGGTCACATAGAAAATGTTCTAAGTCCAGACAGCAGCAGCTAAAGTCAGGATCAAACCTGAATCACTACTGTTGTGAGGCAGAAGCTCTGCAAACTGTTCTGCCCAGGGAAAAAATGCCTGAAGTTTCATTTAATAACAATTCCTTGACGTCCATTCCAACTCTTAAGCCAACTGGATTTTGCATTTTTGGGTGAGTTTCCATGTGCAATAAAATGATGTTTTGTAAGTAACCTACCTGTATTAAAAGTGTGGCAGAGGGATTTGTACAGGCAGAGGAGTGCTGCATCTATATGGAAGTCTATTTATTATCCCAATACAATCATGTCAACAGGAAACATTTACTAAAACAGGTCAAATACCAAGAGACAAATTAAAAAATGACAGTTGCAATTCAGAGCTAAGAATATAAATTTAAATCTCAAAAGAGTGGCAGCAATGTTTAACCTAATTTTGTTTCAGAATCCAACGACTAGCCTGTTGGCTGGACTAACTGTAATGTGAAGCTAACATTTAATGCTCATGAAAAGTATCTTTAATAAACTTTTGAATTGATGTATTGATATCACTGAGTATGACTCATAAATTCTAGAAGCTGTTCTCTTCAAACACAGTGTGCCCTGAACAAAATGGCTATCCGGTAATTATGCATCAAATAATTAACAAGGATAATAATTATCAATAATTATGGTCCCTCACATCACAGCTAAGAGAACAGGGTAAATATTTTTCTACTTCCATATGAAATTGCACATTTTGAGAAAATGTAATGGTTGTATTCTGGTAAATGTTACTGATGTGTGTTAAATTTACATATGACATAATTTTGGCCAGTTATATCCAACACTACAATTTTTGTTTTGTTAATACCTTGACCTCTATCCTATAGTTACTGCAAAACTTTGCTATGCTTTTGTCACGACTAAACTCTGCAGTTCCCAAACAATGCTGTGTTTAATGGTCTGTGATAAGTGGTGTTCCACGGAGATCAGTATTGAGACCTCTGCTGTTTCTGATGTATATAAATGACCAGATGAACATGTACTGCAGGTGGGAGGGTTAGTAAGTTTCCAGATGATACAAAGATTGATGGTGTTGTGGATAGCATAGAAAACTGGCAAAGAACACTGCAGAATATAGATCAGTTGCCGATATGGGCAGAGAAATGGCAGATGGAGGTGTGAAGTGTTGCACCTTGGTAGGTCACATGTGAAGAGACAGTGTATTGTTAAGGGCAAGATCCTTAACAATGTTGATGAGCAAAGGGATCTTGGGGTCCAACTTCACAGTTCCCTGAAAGTGACTACACCACTTGATAGGGTGGTTAAGAAAACATATGCCATGCGTGCCTTTATTGGTTGAGTTCAGACGTCAGGAAATTATGTTGCAGCTTTATAAAGCTCTAGTTAGGCCACATCTGGAGTATTGAGCACAGTTTTCACTGCTCCATTATAGGAAGGAAGTGAGGCTTAGGAGAGGGTGCAGAATAGCAAGATGTTGCCTGTATTAGAGAGGATAAACTATAGGAGAGGTTGGACAAACTTGGTTTGTTTTCTCTGGAGCGGCAGAGGCTGAGAAGAAATCTGATAGAGCTTATAAGATTACGAAAGGCATAGATAGAGTCAACATACTTCTTTTTCCAGGGTTGGAGTGTCTAATACCAGAGGGGATAAATTTCAGGTGAGGGGGGTAGTCTCAAAGGAGATGTGGTGGGCAAGTTTTTTTTAAACAGGGAGTGGAGAGTGCCGGGAATGTACTGTCTGTGTCGATACTGGATTAACTGTGATCTCTTGATGTGTGGGTCTGTGGAGTTTTAACATTTCAAGTAATATGACTCATCCATATCACAATTTCCTGCTGCTGAATTGTCACTTGTTAAGGAAAATTTTGGCGAGTAACCACCAGGTCTTGTATTTTGTATTCATTAATTTAATAAGGCAACTGTTACTGTAGTGTGATGGAGGCAGAGTGACATTAGGACTTTTAAGAGATGTTCAGATAGGCGCATGAACGTGAGGAAAGTGGAAGGATATGGACATTGTGTAGGCAGAAGAGATTAGTTTAGTTGGCCATTTGATTACTAATTTAACTGGTTCAGTGTGGGCTGAAGGGCCTGTTCCTGTGCTGTACTCTTCTATGTTCCTATTGCATCCTAGGAACTCTCTTCACACCTTCTGAATGAGCAAAAACTGCTTGTACCGGAAGTCCATGTTCAAAGTAAGTTTATTATCAAAGTACACTTGTGTCACCATATGCTACCTTGAGATTCATTTTCTTGCAGGCATTTACGGCAGAACAAAGAAATACAATAGAGTCAATGAAAAACTACACACAAACGCTGGCAAACAACTGATGTGCAAAAGAAGGCAACCTGTGCAACGACGGACAGATGGATAGATGGACAGTACTAAGAACACAAGTTGTAGAGTTCTTGAAAGTGGGTCTAGACAATTGAATTCATCCAGAGTTGAGGTGGAATATCTGTGCTGGTTCAGGAGCCTGACGATTGAAAGTAATAGCTGTTCCTGAACAACACACACAAAATGCAGGTCAGGCAGCATCTATGGAAATGCATATAAGCTGTTCCTGAAGCTGATGGTGTGGGATTTAAGGCTCCTGTGTCTCCTTCCTGGTGACACTTGTTCCTTTAGCTTCACTTTTGTTGAATTGCACATGTACTATATGAACCAGAATATTGATATCAACCTGTTTTCAAATATCTCCATACTCTCAACCATATTTTGCGCAATGTGTCCAGCACCCTTCAATGGCTTCTCTGGCCTTTCCATATTCAGCACTTCAAACATCACAGTCGTGCATCCTGGGTAAAATTCTCTATCCTATAACCATCTTAAATTCTACATCTTCTAAGTTTCCCTCCATGCTCTATTTTTTCCTTTCACAGCTCTCAATTTTCCTGTCTGGTAAAGCAGTTTGAGATTTATTTTGTATTATATCAGCTTTACAGAAACAGGTCACTGTTTAGTTCGTGTTTTTAAGTCCTTGTTATTTATGGGAGCTTTCAATGCTTGTTCAAACAAAGCTGCTAAGTGCAAACGTGTTGCTACAGTATGTATAGATTGCTGATAGAGAAGGCATCTGGATTACATCTTTTCACTCACTTGTTGCATTTAGATTAGATTGTGGTTAGCACAAGAAAGATTCCTTTGAATACTAACATTTCCCTGTTTGCCACAATTTTAAAACACTCTGCATTTCTGTTTAGTGCAATAAAGTGGAAGACCTCATTTTTCCATATTATATTCCATCTGCCACATCACCACCAACTCACTCATCCAGTGAATAGCTTTGTAGCTTCGTCCCTTCTCACAGTTCTGATTAAATAACAAAAACCATGAAGATGCAGAGTCTGTCTAGATGAGTCATGGATAATTGGCAAGTGTGTTGAGGTCTGTGTACCCAAGACAACAATCTGGGTGTTTCTAAACTAGAAACCATGGATGAACTGGGAAATATAGTCCTTAGTGAAGACTGGAAAAGCGGTATTCAAATCTTTGCAGGAAATCAAGATACAACATACCACAGCTGCCTGTAAAGAGTTTGTACATTCTAGTCATGATTGTGTGTGTTTCCTCCGGGTGCTCCAGTTTCCTCCCACAGTTCAAAGATGTACTGGTTGGTAAGTTAATTGGTCATTGTAACTTGCCCCATAATTAGTATAGCATTAAATTGGGACATTGCTGGGCAGCGCAGCTCAAAGAGTCGAAGGGTCTGTTCTACACTGTAACTCAATAAATAAATAAATCAATAATTTAGAAGCTGCAAGGATGCCAAGAGACAATACCAGCCGAAAATGAAGTCCTTAATCAGACAGAACACTGCCTTCCCATTACCTAAGAAAAACTAGATAACATACCTTCATTACCAGCACTGGTGGCTCTGAAATCCGCCATCTTGAAGTGCTTTAAGAGGCTGATCATAGCCAGCATTATGTCAGACTTCCCAGTCAACTTCGGTCCACAAAAGTTTGACTACTGCCAAAACAGACCCATGTCAGGTATTAACTCCCTGACCCTACTCATCTCTGGAGCATGTAGACAGTTGTTAGACTATTGTTTCTTCACCTTCGATAATATAAATCCAATTAAATACATCTCCAAATTCCTAAACCTGTGACTCAGCTCCTTCCTTTGCAACAGGATCATTGACTTTCTGACTAACTGATCGTAGTCAGGAAGGATAGGAAGCAACACCTCTTCCTCAATTATTCTCAACACCAGTACCCAACAAGGCCACACTCTCAAGTTCCCTACTCTACACCGTATGCACTCATGATTGTGTAGCCAGGTTCATCTCCAACCCCATTTAAAAGTTTGCAGATGATACCACCTTGGTAAGTTATATCTCAAATAATGATGAGTTTGAGTACAGTATGTATTTATAGAAATTGAATCTCAGGGTTGTATATGGTGCACATATGTACTTTGATAATAAATTTACTTTGAACTTTAAACTTTTTGAAGGAGATGCAGAGCTTAGTGACATGGTGTCATGACAACAACCTTACCCTCAATGTCAGCAGGAAGAGCTGGTCACTGACTTCAGGAGAGGATCAGCGTACGTGTTCCTGTTTACCTTAATGCTACTTGAGGTTGTCATAGCCAGAGGAGGTAGAGGGGATAAGCAAGCCCGAGCAGCTGATTATTGACTTCAGGAGGAAGAAACTGAAGGTCCATCAGCCAGTCCTCATCGGAGGATCAGAGATGGAGAGGGTCCTCGGTGTTATTATTTCAGAGAATCTGTCCTCAGCCCAATTACGAAGAAAGTGCAGCAGTGCCTCTACTTCTTTAGGCGTTTTTGAAGGTGCAGCGTGCCTTCTAAAACTTTGACAAACTTCGATAGATGTGTAGTGGAGAGTATATTGACTGGCTGTATCACAGCCGGGTGTGGAAACACCAATGCTCTTGAATGGAAAATCCTACAAAAGTAATGGATACAGCCCAGTCCATCACAGATAAAACCCTCCTTACTGTCTGTACTGCACTTCCTTTGTGCTGTAACATATTTAGGATATTTAGGATCCCCACCACCCAGGGCATGCCCTCTTCACACTGTTACCATCGGGAAGGAGGTACTGAAGCCTGAAGGCACACATTCAGTGATTTAGGAACAGCTTCATCCCCTATGCTATCAGATTTCTAAATGGACATTGAACCCATGAACACTACCTCAATACTTTTTAATTTCTGTCTTTTTAATTCCCCTCATTCTTCTGAATTCTAGTGAATACAGACCCAGAGCCATCAAATGCTCTTCATATGACAAGCCATTCAATCCTGGAATCAATTTTGTGAACCTCCTTTGAACCCTCTCCAGTTTCAGCACATCCTTTCTAAGATAAGGGGCCCATAACTGCTCACAATACTCCAAGTGAGCCTCACCAGTGCCTTATAAAGCCTCAAAATTACATCCTTGCTTTTATATTCTCGTCCTCTTGAAATGAATGCTAACATAGGATACACTTAATGCAACTCCGTTTTTTCCCCTGTATCATGTAGTTATCATGTATTACGTTGTACTGCTGCAGTAAAGTTAACTAATTTCACAACATACAGTATGCCAGTTATATTAAACATGATTCTGATTCTCATTCTGGACAGTTTTTCATAACTATTTTACCAGTTCCACAAACACAATGAGCTATCACTGACATCATCATATGAAGAGCAGTTGTTACACACCAGAGATTGACACATTATTCCGTATTGCTGATTGTTACAGGCAAATTTGTTCTCAACTGCTACCTGCATGTATAACTTTACTTCGAAGTCACACCGTTTAAAATCAGGAAGTCATGAATTGTCTTGTCTCTAGCTCAGTTCATATCCTGCTGAGTTGATGCAGTTCTACAAATGGATGGTAGTTTAATTAAATAGATGAAGGTAAGGCAGTGGATATTGTCTACATGAACTTTAGTAAGGCTTTTGACAAGATCCCGCATGGGAGGCACGTCAAGAAGATTCAGTCGCTCGGCATTCAAGATTGGATTAAACGTTGGCTCTGTAGGAGAAGCCAGAGAGCGGTGGTATTCGGTTACCTTTCCGACTGAAGGCCTGTGACTAGTAGCGTGCCACAGATATTTTTGCCGGGTCTGTCGTTGTTTGTCATCTATATCCATGGATCTGGATGATAATGTGGTCAACTAGATTAGCAAATTTGTGGATGACGCCAAGATTGGGGGTGTAGTGGACAGTGAGGAAGGCTGTCATGGATCAGCTGGAAAAATGGGCTGACAAATATCAGATGGTATTTAATGCAGCCAAGTGTGAGGTTTTGCACTTCGGTAGGACCAACCAGGGGAGGTCTCACACTGTGAATGGTAGGGCACTGAAGAGTGTGGTGGAACAGAGGGAATACAAGTCATTAATTTGTTGGAAGTGCAGCACATGTAGATAGGTATGATTGTAAAGAATTTTTTTGGCACATTGGCCTTCATAAATCAATATATTGAGTACAAGAGACAGGATGTTATGTTGAATTCATATAAAACATTGTGGAAGCCTAACTTGGGAGTGTTGTGTGCAGTTTTGGTCACCTACCTACAGGAAAGATGTAAACAAGGTTGAAAGAGTACAGAGAAAATTTACAAGCATGTTGTTGGGTCTGGTGCATCTGAATTATAAGAAATGATTGAATAGGTTAGGACTGTATTCTTTAGACTATAGAAGATTGAGAGGAGGTTTGATAGAGATATACAAAATTATGAGGGGTATAGTTAGGGTAAGTGCAAGCAGGCTTTTTCCACTGAGGAAGGGTGGAAGTACAACAAGAAGTTATGGGTTGAGAGTGAAAGGTGAAAAAGTTAAGGGGAACATGAGGGAAAATTTCTTCATTCAGAGGGCCGTGAGAATGTTGAATGAGCTGTCAGCACAAGTGGTGCAGGCGAGCTCGATTTCAATGTTTAAGAAGTTTGGATAGGTACATGGATGGTAGGGATATGGAGGGCTATGGTCCTGCTACAGGTCGATGGGAGTAGGAAACTTAAATGGTTTCGACATGGACTAGATGGGCCAAAGAACCAGTTTCGGTGCTGTACTTTTCCATGATTCTAATCCACTAAGATATGATTTTTGTTTCTTCACTGAGCCAAACCAATGCTATAATTTATATGTTCACATCTTTTTCGTACTTTTAGAACCATCTCCTGCCCTCTAGTGGAATTATGGTACACTGTCAATAAATCCACTCAATTTATCTTTGTGAAATATTTTGACATAAGAATGTAAAAA